>NW_022436964.1:7967830-8011852 GCF_009761245.1 Sapajus apella
AAAAAAAAAAAAAAAGAATTCTTATAACTCAACAACAAATGAAAAATAATTCAATTAAAAAATAGATCCAATAAATATATACAAAGGGCCAATATCCATATGAAAAGATGCTCAACATCAATAGTCATTAAGGAAATTCAAATCAAACCCACAATATGATACTCTATTTCACACCAATAAGGATGGCTATAATTTAAAATAAATTTAAAAAAACAGAAAATAACAAGTGTTGGGAATGATATGAAAAAATATGATTCCACGTACATTGCTGGTGGGGCTTTAAAATGATGCTGACCACACCTATCTCACAGCTAACATCATAAGAGTGAAAGAATGAACAATTCCCTCTAAGAACAGAAACAAGAAGAGAAGCCCACTCTCATCATTTCTTTCTAAGACACTACTGGAAGTTCGAGCCAGGGCAATCAGGCAAGAAAATTAAAGAAAAGGCATCCACATTGGAAAGGAAGAAGTAAAACTATATTTGCAGATTATATAATCATGTATATAAAAAATTCTAAGGAATCAACTAAAAAAACTAATGGAACTAATGAAACAAGTTCATCAAGGTTGCAGGGTACAAGTGCAATATACAAAACTCGATTGCATTTCTATATGTATGTAATAATCCAAAATGAAATTAAGAAAACACTTCCATTTATAATGCCAACAAAAATAAAATACTTGCAAACAAATTTAACATAAGAGGTGTACTGTATCTGAAAACTACAAAACATTGTTCAAATTTTTAAAATATCTAAATAAATGAAAAGACATCCAAAGTGCATGGATTAGAAGACTATTTAATATTGTTTAGATGAGTAGCTAAATAATTTGTACTGAATAATTTGTTCGGTACATCTAAAATTGATCCAACATGAATTCAACACAATCTTTATCAAATCTGAGCTTATTTTTTTGCAGAAATGAACAAGATAATCTTAAAATTTATGCAGAAATTTAAGGAAATCAGGACAGCTAAAACAAAAAAACAAAACTGGAAGAGTCATGCTTTCTAATTACAAGTTCTATTATAAGGCTACCATAATTAAGACAGCAGGGTACTGGCATAAGGCTAGACAAATAGATCAATGGAATTAGAACTAAGAGTCTAGAAATAAATCCTTACATTTATGGTCAACTCATAAATTTTGACAAGGCTGCCAAGATCATTCAATGGGGAAAGAATAGTTTTTTCAACAAATGGAGCTAGGACAACTGAATAATCTCATGAAAAAGAATGAAGCTGAACCCTCCACCTCACACCACACACTAACATTAACTCAAAATGGATCATAAACCTATGTTTAAGAGGAAATAGCATAAATTCTAAAATAAAAAAAGAATATATAGGAGTATATATTTGTACCACTGGAGTAGGCAAAGATTTCTGAGGTATAATGAAAAGCATGTATAACTAAAGTAAATATAAATTTGACTTCACCTTTAAGAAAAAAAGAAAACACAGTGGGAGAAAAAACTGAAAACTGTTTATCTAATAAGAGGTTTGTATAAAGAATATATAAAGAACTCTTGCAACTCAATAATAAAAAGACAACCCAATATAAAATAAGAAAAGAAATTTAACAGACGTTGCTCCAAAGAAGACATACACATGAAATGGCCAATAAGCACAAAAAAAGAAGCTCAAAATCCTTAGCCATCAGGAAAATGCAAATCAAAACCACAGTGAGGTTATCATTTCATACTCACTAGAATGGTTACAATCAAAAGAACAGATAATAACAAGTACTGATGAGAATATGAAGAAGTTGGAAACATCATACACTGTTGATGGAAATGTAATGGTGAAGCTGCTTCAGGAAACAGTCTGAAGTTCTTCAAAAGGTTAAACAGAATTAGCATATGAGGCAGCAATTCCACTCCAGGTATATATATATACCCAAGAAATTTAAAACCCACCTTCAAACAAAATATTACTCATGAATATCCATAGCAGCAATATTCAGAATAGCCAAAAAGAAGAAATAACCTAACTATCTTCAACAGTTAAATGGATAAACAAAATGCGGCATACCCATACCAGAGATTACTAGGCAATAAAAAGGAACAAAGTACTAGTTCATGCAACAACAGGATGAACCTTGAAAATATCATGCTAAGTGAAAAAAGCCAAACAGAAAAGGTCACATATATTATATGACTACATTCATATGAAATGTCCAAAATGGACAAATCCTTTCAAATAGAAAGTAAATTAGTTGTTGCCAGTGGCTGGGTAAGGGGGCACTAGGGAGTGACTGCTAATGGTTACACAGGGTTTCTCTGGGGGTTGTTAAAATATTCTGGAATGAGCAGGGCACAGTGACTCATGCCTATAATCCCAGCACTTCGGGAGGCTAAGGCTGGCGAATTGCTTGCTCTGAACTCACAAGTTCGAGACCAGCCTAAGCAACATAGAGAAACCCCATCTCTACAAAAATTCCAAAAATTAGCAGTGTGTTGGTGGCTCGTGCCTGTAGTCATGGCTACTTAGGAAGCTGAAGCTGGAGAACAGCCTGAGCCCAGGAAGCAGATGCTACAGTGAGCCAAGATCCTGACACAGACTCTAGCCTGTGCAACAGAGGGAGACCCTGTCTCAAAAAAAAAAAAAAAATAATAAAAAAAAGAAAAAAAGGAAACAAAAAGTTCTGGAATTAGATAGTGGTTAATATGGTTTGGCTCTATGTCTCAACTCAAATCTCATCTTGAATTTTACTCCCATAATTCCCACATGTTGTGGGAGGGACCTAGTGGAAGATAATTTGAATAACGGGAGTGGCTTCCCCATACTGTTCTCATAGTAGCAAATAAGTCTCACAAGATCCGATGGTTTTATCAGGGGTTTCCGCTTTTGCATCTTCCTCATTTTCTCCTGCCACCACCATGGAAGAGGCGCCTTTCGCCTCCCGCCATGATTCTGAGGCCTCCCCAGCCATGTGGAATTGTTAGTCCAATTAGGCCTCTTTTTCTTCCCAATCTTGGGTAAGTTTTCATTAGCAGTGTGAAAACAGACTAATACAGTGGTAGTGGTTGAACAACTTTGCAAACATACCAATGTGAAATTACTATATAATACAGTTGTGAAAAATCAATGAGTCATATACTTTAAACGGATGAATTGCAGGGTATATGAATTACATCTGAAAGCTATTTTTAAAAAAACAAACTAAACACTCCCAGATAAAAACCACATTGTTAATGCTGTTTCTTTTTGTGTAGTGCAGTTGCTGATCATTTTTGTATTATTTTTTAATGCCCTATGTTTCACTGGCACGTGGTTTTCTACTGAACATGCATTATTTTAATAATTAAAAAAAAAAAAAAAAAACCTAAGTTTCCTGAAACCACAAAAAGATACATTAAACTATAGTGTTCTTTGCAAAAGACTAGGATTGTGACCTAATATCCAAGAACACAGTGAAGTTTTTCCATATATGATAAAAGAAAATAAATTAATACTTACTTTATTGCTTGTGCTCCTGGTCTTTGCACAATTAAGGTGCTAAATTCTTCTATTACAATATCTAACAGCTCTGGGTTTTGATGATTTTCTCTTAGAACTATAGACATACTTTTCAAGTGGACAAAAAACTTCACGGCTTCAAACTAGGGTATGTTCAGAAGAATAAAATGAAAAAAATATATATATATATTTATAAATACAACAAATAATCTTATTCTTATAGTCCATTCATTTCAAAAACCACCAAATACTTTAAGAACAACATTTTACCTCAAGAATCATCAGGTTAACACCAAAAAAAAGACAATATTTAGCCCTACCTTAGAAATAAAATAAATGCAATTATAGACCCACAAAAAGATCACAGAACAAGTTAGTAACATATATTTTTGAAAGGATTAAAAATAGACATATGTAACATTAAATTCCAAAGTATAAGGTTAGGCAGAGTGGTTCATGGCTATAATCCCAGCACATTGGGAAGCTGAGGCAGGCATATTGCTTGAGCTCAGCAGTTTACAACCAATATCAGCAACATGGTAAAACCCCACCTCTATTTCAAAAATACAAAAATGAGCCAGCATTAGGGCATATGCCTGTGGTCTCAGCTACTCAGGGGGCTGAGGTGAGAGGATTGCTTGAGGCCAGGTTAAAGCTGGCAGCAGAGATCACACCACTGTAGTTCAGCCTGGGTAACAGAGTGAGGCCCTATCTCCAAATAAATTAATGAATTCTAAGGTATAAGTCAAGAAAACATCTTACTGTTTTTGGCAAAGTTGGATCAACTGCTGTTTCACTATACCCAATTGCTTCATAGAGTAAGGCTTTTTCTTCAGGCGTCAACATTTCTTCAAGAACTACAAATCATAAAGAAGTGCTTTATGTTCTTAATAAAAATAATATAAAATTAACACAATTTATATTTCAAGAATGTGAAATTCACTTTCTTGAATGCTTTTAAGAAATTATAAACACTGACTGTTTGAATGGGGCTGGCAATTTTACAAGTAATTATCCAAAATATAAATTGCTAAATATATAAATGTAGCAACAGTAATTTATAATAATAAGCAAGAGCTAAAAAAAAATGGCTAACTATATTAGGCAATTAATAGCACTGTGCTGATCAACACACTTAGTATAAAAAGTCGGTAGTATCAGTATTGTAATTTTCTCTCATGTTACAGATTTTGTTAAAACTGAGGTTTAGTGCACTGAGATAACTTGCCAGAGACACACTGCTATCACACAGTGATAGCTCTAAAACATATACCTCAGTCACTAAAAGCTATGCTTAGGCTTTTGGTTAAAAATCAAGTCTTTCCAAGAAATAACTTCAATGAAAATTTACAATGGAGACCACTTTGGAATATTTATTTATTTATTACTGTGCTATATGCATTCACTAAATACTCAGGACATAAAGCTCTCTTGTAAGCACTAATAAGATTTTTAAAATTATTTATTTTTAAACTAATACATGTTCAACGTTTTAATAGTTTTATTTGCAATAACTTTATACATAACTACATAAATATACTTCAATACACTTTAATTATACAAAGAAATTGCAAAACTTTATTTTGACACCCAGTGATAAACTATACTGTAAAATAAAATGGACGTACTTCCAGGTTTAACATCTGCTTGCTGTTCATTAGTTTTTTGTTCTGACCATGACCATAGCCAGCCAAACCATCCTTTATTATCCTCTGGATCTTTTACTCCTTCTTTGTAAATTTTGTATCCAGCTTTCTTTACCTACAATAAATAAACTTTAAATAAATGACAAATTATCCTTTATTTAGCAACTGAAACAAATATAAGCAAGACATTTTGAGAACTTATCTCCTTGAGCAAAATGAATGTAAACAATATACACACTAATAACAGAACACAGTAACTGCAACATTAGCCAAACATAAGAATTTAGGAGTACCACATAGTTTTTCCACCATGCTTTAAGAAATGATGATTGATAAAAAGATAAACTGGCTTTTTACCTTCATAACTGAACATCTGAAAAGCCCAATTATTTAGAAAGATTTTTTTCCCCTAGAAATCTGTCTGATTTAAATGTATATGGCAAAATTATTAAACAATTTTCTTATAATTCTAAAAAGCATACTGAACCATTTTTCAGAAACAATATGTTACAGCAAAAGATTAATAATATCACGTCTCTCATATCTATATGGAATTCAATTATATTTTTACTAATTGAAAAGCCTAGAATTACCTCCACTTCTGCCTGCTGTCTAGCTATAGTAATATTAAAGACATCCAAGGTTTTTTCCAACTCCTGAAAAATAAAAACAAAAATGTGTTAACTTTACAAAAATAACTTTACATAAATAATTTAAGCACATAATCTATCAAACTGCCGCAATAAAGAAAAGATATAATAGGAAGCAAACAACAGAACATTCATCAATATAACACATATGTTAAATTCTGGGAAGCAATGCCTGAACAAATATCAGCATAGAAATGAGTAAACTAGGGAGTAATTTTTTGAAAAATAAAATCATAAGTCTTAAGTAGAACAACTTCAGGGATGAGTAGAATTGAGTGGGTAGAAAGATAAAGGAAGGCAGGTAGCATTTATGAGCACATATGTGGCTGTAAGAATAAGCATTAAATATAGAGAGGATAGGAAACACTGAATTAGTGCATAGTCAGATGGTAACATAGGAAAATGCGGTGGTGACACATAAAAGGCTTTGAAACCAACACAGAGAAGTTGGAATCAATGTAACAAACACTAGAGTTTTAAGGTTAAAAATGACAAAATGGGCTGGGCACGGTGGCTCTCGCCTGTAATCCCAGCACTTTGGGAGGCTGATACGGGCGGATCAAAAGGTCACAAGTTCAAGACCAGCCTTACCAACAAGATGAAACCCCGTCTCCACTAAAAATACAAAAATTAGCGGGGTATGGTGGCACATGCCTGTAATCCCAGCTACTCAGGAGGCTAAAGCATGAGAATCTCTTGAACCTGGGAGGCGGAGGTTGTGGTGAGCCAAGAACACACCACTGCATTCCAGCCTGGGGAACAGAGGGAGACTCTGTCTCATTCATAAATAAATAAATAAATACATGGCACAATGAACAGAAGTTTCAAGTTACTATTTGCATGAATCCAAATTCCTTCAGATTGAGAATAATCTCAAATTTCAAAAGCTCACAGAATTTCAACAAATCTTGTATTATCCAGCTGAAGTTAAGAAGTACAAAAATGTCTAAGTAAAAGAGATGAAAAGGTCAATAGAAATTAGAGTGAAAGACTGGAAGTATTAATCATTAAAGACCAATAAGGAGTTAGTTATGTAATACAAAACATTCAATAATTTTTTTTTAAATGCTAACCTCCAAAGACACGAGTAGTTCACCAGGTGGCTTCTTACTTGTTAACTTTTTTTTATACAGTTCTTTATATTGCTTCATTTTTTGCCTGTGTTTTCTAATATGGTTCCATGACCACATCCGTAATCTGGGGCAAACATTTACTTCAAGAATACCATGTATAGCATAAGCCCACCTAGTTAAAAAAAGAAAAACATTTAACATCCTCACATCAACAGTATGAAACATAACAGACATTGTTTCTACTTTAACAACATACATAACTATAATACAAAGATTAGGAAAATGATATATTATCTGAGTACTTCCTTTTTACCCAACCCAGTTTGCATTAATAATCCATTCAATATTAATCTTTCCTCTTTCCTAGAGTGAAAATAAGCAAAATCATTCCATTTTGTTATAGTTCTACACAAGAACTATTAAGGCAATAATTGGCAAATAATATTTTAGTCATTTGAATAACTAAAATAGTCAACTGAAAGAGTAATTGTAACTTCTAGAAACTAGGGAACAGTTTAAAAACTGAAATAATAAGACTTTTGAGTTTTAAAATGGGATTTTCCTGCATAGACTCCATAACATTTTTAGGTTTTAAAATACAGGTTTAATAATACTGGTTCATTGTATCTGATAGGGAAGTTGAGATGGGGGTGGGAGAGAGACAATGCAAGAAAACAAACCAGGATTTGTTTCTGTAATAATTCTAAATATACTGATCCATCTATAGTAAATAAAAACCATGGTATTCTAGTATCTCAAGTTGTAAATTGTGTCAGGAAGAATCCCTTAAATCAATTTCAATAACTCAATAAGTTAAAGCAGCTACATACATTTCTAGCTATAAATCATCAATTATGGTTTGTAACAGACCTTAAAAATAGTATATATCTTAAAGGTTATTTTTGAAGTTGAGAAATTTGTTTTTATATTTTTTTAATCTAAAAAAAAAAATGTCAAGGCATTTACCATTCTCTGGCATGGTGGTGAAGAGGCACGTCAGGTCTGAACTTCCTGTATGGCAGATTTTGGGTCATCATATCAACTGATTCAAGAAG
Source organism: Sapajus apella (assembly GCF_009761245.1). Classification (NCBI taxonomy): domain Eukaryota; kingdom Metazoa; phylum Chordata; class Mammalia; order Primates; family Cebidae; genus Sapajus; species Sapajus apella. Next base: position 7,975,721 of record NW_022436964.1, read on the forward strand.
CTCCATAATACTGAAATACTAAAGAACGGAAAATTAAAGCTCTTAAATGTATCACTTTTTTTTGTTCAACTGCTGAAGATAAAAGTTACAATACTGACTTTTTAGGAAAATGTTACCATATAACATCATGAATTTTCATAAAACATTTAAAATCTTAGTTTTGCTTTAATCAAACAATAATTCACAATTGAAAATTATGTTAAAGAAAATCACCTGTGACTTATTAAATTCAATTGCTATGTTATGTAACTCAACATCCAAGTTTATTTTGGGGGCAGAAAAGTCAAAATCAGATCGGCGATTCATCACAAGTTTGGCATTAGCAGATATGGGTCGAAATACTGAAAAATAATACAAATGAAAAAAAACTGAGTTATATTTCCAAAGTCTCAAGGCACTGAAGTGATAAAGTTGAAAATACTGATTTCCATTTATTTTATACCCTTTCTACAGTTCCCAGATGTTCACACTGCCATGATTTAGTCAGATGAACTATTCCTTAATTAGCAGAGAAGATTCTTTTATCTTTTGCCTAGCTATAATTCACTGTCTTCCATAAGGACAATAAAGGCAAAGTGAACTCCCACTCAAAACACCAAAAATTTTCTTAAGGAAAAAAAGTCCAATAAAACAGTTTTAATACAAGCACACAGTTTTATAGAAGGAGTGAACATTAGAAATGCTAAGAGGAAAAAAAAAAACATTATATTTAACACTGATTTCCATTATGTAATTTCTGAATTTCTGATCAATTTCTCTAGATCCACCTCTGTTCACTTTAATTGGTAAAAGGAGAGAGATGAAGAGTGAAAGTTTGTCCAGGATTACCTGCTTGGCTCAACCCATAATTTAAGATAAATTCTTCTCAACTCTTTGTGTTTGGTGTCAAAAAGAATAAGAACCATGCAGAGGAAGACCAGTGATAGCAAAATCTAGACAGAGATCAATCATTAAATCACAAGCTAATTTGTACATAAAGATGACATATTTCTTTTATTTTAATCATCTCTACAAACTAAGATTTAACTTCTTAAACATTACACATTCAAGAATTTTTTATTTGAATATAGATAAATGCTTAAAGTTCTTGTTCTTTTGTCTGCATTCCATCTTATATTGAAAAAAACAGAAAAAATAAATAAATAAATCTAGTGGCTGGTAATAGAAGTTATCCTGAACCTACAATTCATTGATCCGCCAACCTTTCTCTGCCCTTAACCTCTGCTTCACATCCTCAGTCCACCCCCACCTTGCTGGAGTTTCATCATCAGTTATTTTAATCATTCCTTTGCATTGACTCCTTAATTTCTTCTCACTTCTCAGTGTGGAGTAACCCACTTAACTCCACACATGCCCCTAAGGAACTGAACATGTTCACGGGTAAAAACATACTGCTGGATCTCGCTTTAATGTCATAAATCTCAAGTGCATCCTTAATGCTGCTGAGCAATCACACAACAGTCCTTTAGGCCAGGAATCAGCCAAATCCATGCCACAGCCTATTTCTGTAAAGTCAGTGAGCCAAAAATGATTTATACACTTTTAAAGTTGTTTAAAAGAAACAAAGAGGAATGTGTCAGGAATTGAATATAAAAAACAAAAAGAAACCCTTCATTCCCTCCAACAAGTATTCCAGTTATCAATTTATTACTTCTGAGCTCCAAATTTCTCCTTCATAGCCTGCTCTGAAAAATGATTTGGGGACCTTAAAATCAGTTCTTTTGAAGGCAGAGAATGCAGAGAAAAAAAATTTTTTTTCTTTTACCAGCTGGCATAATGTTAAGCTTTCTAAGTAGAGGACACTGGAGAGACACTGCAGGAGGAAAGAGTTATGCTGCCTGGTTCCAGTATGTTCATTCAATAGGCTTCTGCAAGAACATGGCTTCTCCCACACCCAGTTCCTACAGAACTGGTACCTTCTGCAGTGTCTGGTTCCTCCAGCATGCAGTTCTTCAGACCTGGCCTTTTCCAGTACATGGCAGCTAGAAGCAGCCAGATGCCAGCAACTTCCCCCAGTACCTTGCTAAGGCAGTTTTGTACTGAAGTGCATCCAGAGAGACACCCCTCCATGAGGCTCCCTAGAGGCAGATTTCCAGAAAGTTCCAGAGTGAAGTACCAACAGGTTTTGCTGGCACAGCGCCACATAGAATTTCCTGCCATTCATTAAGCCACGCTATGTCCTCTCCAACAAGGTCTACAACTCAGTCCTGAGGAAAGGGGCTCTCTATTTTGGACACCTCATCTTAGCCCTAGCGTAGGGGATATTTCTTCTGTCTATATTTCTATATTCTTTAGCATTTTAATGAGACAGTCCTTGTTACTCCAGTCTCTTCTTATAGTAATTACTTATGTTAAATTTGTCCTCCTCAAATTACTGAGTACTTTCTCATTGAACAATGATTGATACAGCAAAACATGACTTCAGGGCAAAGGAAAAATAAGTTGAATTTAAGAGTTGGCACAGGGAGAAGAGTCACTTGAGTAATCACAAAGGTATATAATACAGACAGAAAAGTATCACTGGGCTAAGAAAGGAAACACTTTCAGGAAGGATATTCTATGGTTAATGGTATCAGGCATGCCAATTCAAGAATTAAGTTATCTACTACCAATCAACTTTTATTAAGTGTCCTCGTGGTAGAAGAAATAGCACTAATTTTTTTTTTTTTTTGGTAGACAGGGAGTCTCGCTCTGTCACCCAGGCTGGAATGCAGTGGCACGATCTCAGCTCACTGCAACCTCTGCCTGCCAGGTTCCCAGGTGGCTCACGTTTGTAGTCCTAGCACTTTGGGAAGCCGAGGCTGGTGGACTGTCTGAGCTCAGGAGTTTGAGACCAGCCTGGGCAATACAGTAAAACTCCATCTCAACTAAAATACAAAAGAAATTAGCTGGGCATGGTGGCATGCACCTGTAGTCCCAGCTACTTGGGAGTCTGAGAAACAGCAATGATTTTTTGTTTTAGTAATTCATTTCTGATCGTAAAAGTAATACATGCTCATTTTAGAAAATTTGGAAATCACAAGAAAAGTATAAATAAGGAAAATTTTAAATGTACTGTGATCTTAGTATTTTTAAAAAGGCTGTACTAGCTAGCCTTATGAAACTGTATTTGCCATTTTGAAATGTTTTTATGAATATTACCCTAGTTGTTACTGAATAACCCTTAGAGGTTTACCATAATTTATTAACATCTTTTGTTGGACATTTTCCCCTATAGTTTTGAAATATAGTCAAAAGCTTCGCAACAATAAAATGTTAATAAAAAAATTTTTTGCTTTTGTACATAAACTATATATATTTAACTGTATACATATATATGCATATTGTATATACATAAAATATATTTAACTATATAAAAGAGAATTTAACATGAACTATCACAGTGATAGCAACAATGTTAATTTAAAATTTATACCAATTACTTTACCTTTTTTATCTTATAAAATGTACTTACCAAAATCATAACCTTCTGGAACAATATTTTCACTGACAATGCCATTCCTCAAGTTGTCCTATTAAAAGACAAATTGCTTTTATTTATATTCATGCCAATATTTCTTTTTTTGAGATGGAGTCTCCCTCCGTTGTCCAGGATAAATTACAGTGGTATGATCTTGGCTCACTGCACCCTCTGTCTCATGGGCTCAAGCAATTCTCCTGCCTTACCCTCCTGAGTGGCTGGGATTATAGGCATACACCACCATGCCCAGCTAATTTTTGTATTTTTAGTACAGACGGGGTTTTACCGTGTTGGCCAGACTGGTCTTGAACTCCTGACCTCAAGTGACCAACCCACATTGGCCTCCCAAAGTGCTGGGATTACAGGTGTGAGCCACTGCACCCAGCCACATTCAAGCCAATATGTCTTTATCCTAAAAAATCCTATTACCTGCAAAAGAAAAATGGTTCAAAGCAATTTTAAAAAACAATTCAAACTTAGGAGGACTTAGCTATGGCAAAATATTAAAGTAAACAATATCTCACTAAACTACTCTTAAAAAAGGATGTTTTAGGAACTACTTAGATTTGCAGGTATCATTGGGCGCAGTGGCTAACACCTGTAATCCCAGCACTTTGGGAGGCCAAGGCGGGTTGGTCACTTGAGGTCAGGAGTTCAAGACCAGCCTGGTCAACATGGTAATCCCAACACTTTGGAAGGCTGAGTTGGGAGGACTGCTTAAGGCCAGGAGTTTGAGACAAACTTGGGCAACAAAAAGTGAGACCCTGTCTCTACAAAAAAATTTTAAAATTAGCTGAGCATGGTGGCATGTGCCTATAGTTCTCACTACTCAAGAGGCTGAGGCAGGAAGGAGGATCGCTTGAGCCCAAAACTTAGAAACTGCAGTGAGTTATGATTGTGCCACTCCACTTCAGTCTGGGCAACAGAGCAAGACCCCATCTCAAAAAAAAAAAAAAGATACATGGGGATGTATTCATGTTTGTGTATAGTCACATCTTCACCTGTATCTATAAATTCTGTTAACAGATTTTGCCTAAATACTGACTACAATATGCTAGATAAATGACAATGAATTAAACCTCATGCAAAATATGATACCAACAAGTATATAAAAGCGTCTCAAAAAATTTACTTACCAAGGAGTCATCATAATCACTAAGATAAAACATCCGAGACTTCACATTCCAATAGGCAAAAAGGTTATCCAATCGGATTAGCTGAAAATAAAATTTATTAGACGTCTCATTTTCTTTGAAGAATTCTTAACATAAAGTATTTTCAGAAGTCTCAAATAATTAAGTGAGCCATATCACAGAGTTAAACAAATAAACACAATTCACATACATTCTTATCTATATATCATCATCTGGCTTTCCAAAATTCTCTTAAGTCCATGAGTTGACAAATACAGTATTTATTTATTTTACCTTACGAACTAGTTTCTCAGTTTCATCATGTAAACATGGAACCCAGTATTGATCAGTTGTCTGAAAAGGAAAAAAAAGAAGGGCAGTAAAAAGGTAAAAAGATCATTCCATTTGAAATGGCAGAGTGATAAATTATTATCTATCATAATGATTTATGCCTTTCCTGTGACATAAATCTGTTAGTATTTTTTGACTGATATGTCTTCAAAGGCATTTTCCTGGAATAATACGCCTTTAAAGACATATCACACAGTCAAAAAATACTAACAGACCACAATAAAGTATCTGCTTTCAAGGAAGGAGCTCATTGTGGGTCAGAGAAGCAAACAAAGAAAAAGGCAATTTCCAACAGGTAAGTGACACAGTATAAGTTAAGCACACAATTAATTGAGAGGACATGGCAGGGGCATCAAATTCAGGGGTGTGACGGATAAAGAGATCTTATATATAACCTAACATATAATGTGTAACTAAAAACTATTGATTCTAAAGTTGACAGGGAATATGATTCACAATAGGCAGAGCCCAAAGGTAGGCAAATATATGACACAGTCAGGCAACTGAAGTAGCTCAGTAAGCGAGAGAATATGGCAAAATAGAGAAAAAAGGTAAAACGAGGTATGTTGCCTACGGTAGGTTTAAAAAGAGTTTATAAGCTGTTTAAGGACAAAACTAAGAGCAATGTAAAGCCATTGAGGGGAATAAAGTGATCAGATCTTTATTTTAGAAAGACGGTTTTTGTTTCTATGTGGAGAACTGAATGGATAATTAGAACAGTAGTTCTCAAAGTTTAACATGCATTAGAATCATCTAGAGGAACGGTCCCCAACCTTTTTGGCACCAAGGACCAGTTTCACAGAAGTTAACTTTTCCATCAGAGGTACAACCTAGATCCCTGGAATGCACAGTTTACACTAAGGTTTGCGAGAATCCCAGGAGACTCGAATGCCACCTCTGATCTGAAAGAAGGTGGAGCTCAGGCAGTAATGTTCACTCTCAGCCCTTACCTCCTGCTCTGTGGCCCAGGAGCCCTGATCAAGAGGGCTTTAAAACACAGATTGCTACATCCAAATCCTAGAGTTTCCAACTGAATAGGTCTAGGCTGGCAGACAAGCTTCCAAAGGTGATGATTAGTAACTACTGTTGTCATGGTTACCAATGATCTTCACACTGCCAAATCCAATGGCTAATCTCCATTCTTATTTTTCAAATTAATGACAGTACTTGAATAACTTTTTCTTTTTTTTTTTTTTTTGAGACGGAGTTTCACTCATGTTACCCAGGCTGGAGTGCAATGGCGCGATCTCGGCTCATCGCAACCTCTGCCTCCTGGGTTCAGGCAGTTCTCCTGCCTCAGCCTCCTGAGTAGCTGGGATTACAGGCACGCACCACCATGCCCAGCTAATTTTTTGTATTTTTAGTAGAGACGGGGTTTCACCATGTTGACCAGGATGGTCTCGATCTCTTGACCTCGTGATCCACCCGCCTCGGCCTCCCAAAGTGCTGGGATTACAGGCTTGAGCCACCGCGCCCGGCCTTGAATAACTTTTTGAAGGGCTTTTTTCTTTTTTCCTTGCAGTGAAGCCACATTTCAAAAAGAAACTCTGGAGTCTCTCTGAGCCTGCTCTGGCTTGGGAGGGTGCCCAATTAAAAAATAATGATAAAATAAAAAAGAAATCATACACAAAACCCAATAAATATAACAAAACCATGTAATGAAATATGATACAGTGGTTAAACTGAATGAATTTTATTACATGTGGAAACACAGATAAATGTCAAAAACACCGGAAAGTGCAAAAGGGAACTTATAAAAAAGTCACGTAAAACGTGTGTAAACTTTTAAAATCTTACATTTTTAATAGATGTACTACATAAAAGTTTTTAAAACTTAGGTATTAATCTCTGGGGAAGGAGGGGAAGGTAGAAGTAGAAAACAAAAGGGATTCAAACCTTATCCATAACAGCTTATTCCTATAGAAATATTTAGGACGAAGCAAATAGGCCATTTTAATAGGCTCTTAACCGCCATCCATTCCAGAGGTGAGCATATGTTTCAAAATTCTCTATGTGCTCTTATATTTTTTAAATTCCTCAATTTCAAAAATTAAACAGGAAAACAGTATGCTACAATAATGGTATTGAAAAGAACTGACGGTTTATGTTTTTCAAGACTTATGAAAGTTTCAGATATGAACATTTATTACTTTTATTTTGTACTTACTCATTACAAATTTGGAAATGGATTTTTTTTTTAAAGTATGCAAAAGTATCTAACATCATAATTACCAATAACAGGACCTCATATTTCTGAATTTGATTTTCAACAATTTTTTGAAATGTGAATCTATATACCCTCGATTCCAATCCAATCAAGACCCTTTCTGCGCCCATTCTACACAGACACCTATTTCTGATGCCAGAATATACAAATAGCAGTAGATTAATTAACTACATTGCACAATTAAATATGGTTAAGATTCTCTTACAAACAAAATACCTGCATGCTGAGATTCTGAAGGGAAATACCAAATGACAGCGGTTTGTCTTGATTTGTGATCTAAAGAGGAAAGAAAGTAAAATTTACTCAGGTTTTTAGTAGTTAGACGAAATTCACTTTATAGAAAAGGCTGTCCAGGTGCAGTGACTCCTGCCTGTAATCCCAGCACTTTGGAAGGCCAAGGCAGGAGGACTGCTTGAGCCCTGAAGACCAGCTTGGGTAACATAATGAGACCCTGCCTCTACAAAAAAAAGTAAGAAAACTAGCCAGGCCTGGTGGGGTGTACCTGTAGTCCCAGCTACTGCAAGGTGGGTGGGTGAAGGTGAGGTGGGAGGATCACTTAAGCCAGGGAAGTCAAGGTTGCAGTGAGCCAGGATCAGGCAACTGCACTCCAGCCTGGCAAATGAGTGAGGCAATGGGGAAGGGAGGGGGAGGAGAAATGAGGAGGAGGAGGAGGAGGAGAAGAGGGGAGGGGAGGGGAGGGGAGGGGAGAAGGAAAGAGGAAGGAGGGAGGGAGGGAAGGAAAGAAGATGTTAATTTCTGGAAAGCAACTTATTTCAAATATTCAAAAACATTTTATTACTTTCCAGAAAAACTTTTATTCCTATATTTTTCCTAAAATAAATTAGAATACTAATTATTAACGTATTCATGTTACACAGAAATTACACATTTTCCACTTTACAAAAAATGTTTATTAGAAAAGACTAACAAAATAGGATTATAAAACAAATAATTACGTGGTTAAGAGAAAACAAATTACCTACTCAAGATCAAGGAATTATTTAAGACTAACTCCACTAACTCCTAGACCAGTACTCTATCCAGGAGGTAACTATATCATACTGTAAAGTATTTTAAAAATACATAACTGCTAAATTCGTAACTACCAAGGCATTTCCTTCATGATCTAACATTTGAACATTTTGGGAAAGTGTAAAATCAAGCACTCAACACTAAGGACTCCAAATTACAACTATAATTATAGAAAAGAAGGATCACGTCATGTTTAGGTCTGTGTATCCTCTTGGCATTTAACAGGTTGGCCATTAAAAAGTAGGTGTCTATAAACAGTAAAATAACTTACATACAAATAGAAAAACAAATATCACATATTAAAATACTTACATCATCTTCATAACGAATATGGATACTGGAAATTTTCACTTGAAGATTTTTTATGATCTGTGTAACTAATTTTTCTGCAAAAGTGTCCTGTTTTTCCGGCAGATGTTGTTCTACAATTACAAATATTCCTTTTTTTAACTTGAATGAAAAATATACTCTATAAATATCCACATATTGAAGTAACATACTTATGTAGCTTTGCTGAAATATACATATATATATTTGTAAACAGAACACTAATAGCCTGCTTTTCAAAGGTCTTTAAAAAGCAACTAAACATTTTTCAAAAAATAGTTTCTTGTTCCATGAGGCTAAAGCAGACCATTTAGAATTTGCGGGTGTTGAATTTTATAATTTCTGTTAAGCTATGCCTGAGTACAAAAAGACACAAACAAAAAAAAAGATTTTTAGGTAAGAATTATAATAGACTTAAATTACAAAATCTACTAACAGCAGCAAAGCAGATATCTCCCTTCAAATTAGTGATACCACCATTAAGTTGCCTGTGTATAGATGTATAAAACAGTTGAATATCCTCCTCCCCTAGTAAATACAAAATAGGAAATAATAAGATCTTCCTCCTCTCTCCTTTCTAACAAGGATGAAAGAAGTTCATCTATTTCATTTTCAGAAAACAGTATTAACTATCTCAAGTTCCATTACTTTTTAGAGAAATAAAAAGATTAAAGAATTGGCTCACAACTGTAATTTCAGCAGCTGTATTCCCAGCTACTTGGGAGGCTGAGGCAGGAAAATTGTTTGAATCTGGGAGGTGGAGGTTGCAGTGAGCCAAGATCACACTACTGCATTCCAGCCTGGGCAACAGAGTGAGACTTAATCTCAAAAATAATAATAATAATAATAATAATAATAATGATAATAAAGAAAGAATAAAGAATTGAGGTTCCTAATTTTTTTGAAATATGCCTTTGATAACCAGTTATTATCCTTTTTTCCCCTTTAAAAATGCCAATGAAAGCTATATTCTTTTTTATTTCTACTTCCACTCTTCTTTTCATATCTCTAGTCCTGTATAGAAATTATATATGTATAAATCTATCTTTTCCCCTAATTGCCTACTACTCTCTAATTCAGCTGGCCCAGGAGGCGTTAGATAAAGGAAAGTTGAAGATATTAATCATATGTACCTCAAATATACCAGTTAAATAAATATATATACATAGAAAGAGATTATAGAATTAAGTAGACAATAGAATACAAGCTCTTACAGAGGATCATATTTCAATCTCTGAATCTCACTACTACCTAATAAAATCCTTTTCTTTTATAATTTCATTTAGTCATTCAATTAAATGTTAAATCTTTCTTTCCCTACCCAACAGCTTCCTCCTGACTTCCTTATGCAGCTTAGATTCCATGATATATTATTTTACCAACACCTTAAATTCCTTTACTCTTTTTTCTCATATTCCTCTGTCAATAAAGCACCAATCCTAAATAAAACCAACTATCAATTTTTTTACATGAAAAGCATACCAATGCCTGTGTCTTGTAAGGTAACAAAATGAAACACAAGATGAGTTTAAAACAAACAACAATATTTAAAACAAACAAACAAAAAAACAAGTCATAGAACCCTGGGAAGATTCAGAAACTGGAAACGCCACCAAACAAAAAAATAACAAAGAAGGAATATGGGGAGAGACTAAGATCACACAAGAACTGATTTAAACCTGTATAATGAGCAGTTAAGTTAGGTCCCCTCCTTCTCCCAGCCCAATATCCAAGTAACATCCCTTTCTCACCCTACTAAGAAAACAAGAGTTTATTCTAGAGAAAATGGCCCTAACAGGATCCAAATTCTGTACGTGGAAGAATAGAGAGAGCCCAATACCAAAACAAGGATGTTAAGTAAAAGCCTACATAATAAACAGTCATACCCAAAGCCACTTTCACTTATTTATATATAATTAAAACATTTATATATAGCCATGATACTATACACAATAAATTCTGATTTAACCAAAAATATGATATAACGGTACAGAGAGGATGAAAAAACAGGGTCAATCTTCATGGTACATCATAAAGGATGTGTGTGTGTATATATATATATTAGACATATTGTATATATTATATGTCATATATATGCCAATAAAACACAAGTTTAAAATATGTAATGTTATTAATTATGTTATAAAAATATGTTATATATAACATACATGTGGTTATATATCTGTTATATGTTGTATATAACATGTTTATATATATAATATCTAAATAAATCAAGAAACAGAGGTGTGAGCATCATATATAGCAATACGGGAGCAGGCCTGGGTCAGGAACATTTCTTAATATGGGCCCTATAATACTGCTTAGCTTTTAAAGCTATGTATAAAATAAAAATAATTTTTAAAAAGAAAAAGCCTAGGAGACTTAGGAAAGAGGACTGGAGGTAAGGATAAATGACTACACATCATATAAAGTAACTGTTACAGAGAAAAAAACAGAATTACAAGAGATATTGCCAAGAATTACATGTTAAATCTCTATTAATGTTTGCCAACAAGCAAAATATTTATTAGTTAAGCTTATTTTTTATTACAAGAAAATCAATGCATTTCAGAGACAGTAAAGTCAGTAAACATTTTTTTAAGACGGTTAGCTATTAAGTGAATGACAGAGGAGAAGAAGATAAACAGATGACCAGGTTAGGAAGATAACTTCATGTTTCAAGATAAAGAAGAGGCTACAGTGTATCTACATGCCTAGGTGAAGGACCCACTAGGTGAGAGTATAAAAAGTAGCTGGCAATAAGGATCAGTGAACAGGTGAAAGCAATTAGATTTCTGCAGGACACCACTTTCAATAATGGAAAAGGTGTTGCAGTAATGGAACATATGGTCTAAGTTGAATTGGAAAATATGTGAAGTCAGAGGGTAAATAAACAGATAGCGGCAAATAGAAATATATCAAGAAACTAAGTATCTCCAAAAGGGCGAAGGACTGATATAAGAAGAATAGAAAAGCAAAGGCTAGAAAGTGAAGAAACTACACTTGATAAAATTATTGTTATCATTAAAAACTGACCTTACCGAGTACGTGTGTGTATACATACATATGATGTAAACTAAATAATAAAAATAAGCTAGACATATTTTTGCCTTAAGATAAGGTTCCAGATAGCAAAATTTCCATACACAAAACAAAGCACACAAATCACATTAAAATTCCCCATGCAGTGAGATTCTTCCATATTTGTTAAATAATCTCAGCATCTCCAGGGAAAAATAAATATTCAATTATGATAAATATTCAGGTCTTTTCCACTTTTCTTATTACCATTGTTATTTACTGTTTTCTTTACCTTGATCAACTACTTTTTGTTTTGCTTCTTCTATTCTTTTCAGTTCATGTTGCTTTGCTTCCATGAGTTGTTTTTCTTCTTTTAAAGGATCATATTTTATTCCTACAGGAAGATTAAAAATAATCATAATCACCTTAAATTGAAATATAGTCATTCCAAAAAAATCCTTTAAAATAATCATTAATTGGCTGGGCACAGTGGTTTGCCGGGTGAGGTGGTTCACACCTGTAATCCCAGCACTTTGGGAGGGCGAGACGGGTGAATCATGAGGTCAGCAGTTCAAGACCAGCCTGCCCAATATGGTGGAACCCCATCTCTACTAAAAATACAAAAAATTAACTGGGTATAGTGGCGGGCACCTGTAATCCCAACTACTCAGAAGGCTGAGGCAAGAATGATCACTTGAACCCGGGAGGCAGATGTTGCAGTGAGCTGAGATCATGCCACTGCACACCTGCCCGGGTGACAGTTCCAGACTCTGCCTCAAAAGTAAATAAACAAACAATAATCATTAATTCAAAGTCTCCAAAAATGTAGAATAAAAACCAATTTAATTTGAATTAACAAACATCAAATTTAAATATTAAAATCTCAAAAAATTACCCAAAAGTATTTTTTAATATAAAGATTTTTCCATCCATAAAAAAGAGTAACTTAAATTATAATTTTTTAAATTTAACTTACTAGAAGAAGGCACTATGAGTAAATAAATTTCTTCCAATACAGCTTCAACAGGTAGAGTATAAAGGTTTTTCCATGGAATTGTAAGTTTAAGATTACCTACATTTTTTGGGGGGGGAAAAAAAAAAAGGACAAAAATATTATTCATTCAACCTACATCTATGATTAGTCTATTTTCTGTCAAGCATTAGAAGAGATAATGAAGTGGCCTTTTTGTCCTTAAGAGCTTCATCACTTTACTGAAAACTATTTTACAGCCAAAAACAACACGTGTTTGTTGTCATGATTTGAAATTATTGTATTTATAACAGTATTTTTGGAAAACCCAGATTATATTCTAAATATTTACAAGTTTCTATTTATAGTTCTCTGTACCATAAACAAACCAATATTCTTCTTCCTTTAACCAATAATCCTTATTCTCATAACTTTGAATTTCCCCAATTCTTACTTTAAACCTCCATATGTATTTTTTTAATACCTCAAGATGGTAAATTAGACCAGGTGTGGTGGCTCATACCAGGAATCCTAGCACTCTGGGAAGATAAGGCAGGTAGGTCACTTGAACCCAGGAGTTCAAGACCAGCCTGGGCAACATGGGAAATAAAAACTACAAAAATTAGGCAGGCATGACATCATGTGCCTGTAGTCCCAGTTACTTGGGAGGCTGAGGTGGGAGGATCTTGAGCCCAGGAAGTTGGGGCTACAGTAAACCATGATCATATCACTGCACTCCAGCCTGGGTGATACAGTGAGACCTGTACCTCCCCACCAAAGAAAAATAAATTATATACTTTAAATAAGCGTGTGTATGTATATTTTTCATGATGTGTATGTGTGTTACATACATATGTATATATGTACAGGAATTGATATACATACACACGTGGCAATAATCATACATATAAACTATATATGAAAAATTATACATACAATAATAAAACATCTTGGGTAATATTTGAAAATTATGCAAACTAATGAAAATACCCTCAGACAATCAAATAGCAAAGTTTTTTTTTTTTTTTTTTTTTTTTAACGCATAAGGGTTCTTGAACTACAAAAACATTATGTATGGGGCTTCTTATACTACTCACTCTAGTTTTGTATATTGAGAATGTTTTTATAATAGAAGAGTTTTAAAATATTTTAAAATTGTCTAAATGGTATGAGTTTCTAGATTTATAAACAGTTGTCATAATTGTATAAGGAACAGATTATTAAATACACTATGTTGCTAAAACTGGTTAGTAATTGGGAAATTTTTTTTAAATCTACTTAGATCCATCTCATATTTTATAAACTCCATGTTTAGAAAACTTCAAACTGAGAAAAAGATTTCATCATACAATATCACTTCAGAGAAAATGAACTATCTAATTTCTTTTTTATATTTTTTGTAGAGATACGGTCTCACTATGTTGCCCAGGCTGGTCTCAAATTCCTGGCCTCATGCAAATCTCTTGCCTTTGCCTTCCAAAGCACCGGGATTACAGGTGTCAGCCACCCTTCCCAGCCTCTACACTATCTGATTTCTAAAAGGGGAATAACTTTCTACGTTTTTAAATCAGAGAACATGGTGATCATTTCAAATTTCTGTAGAGACCAAAAATATAAGCAAAATGAAATAAACAGATTAGGAAAAAACCGTAACAAATTTGACACAATTTATTTATAAATGTACCAACAGACTGCTTAAATATACACAGTAATACTCCAAAAAAAAGCAAATGAACAGAAGGACAAAGAGCAATGACAAAACTGTATAAATAATAAACACATATTAACAGTGTGCCATTTTCACCGCCAAATCTTTTTTTTTTAAAAAAACAAACTTGACGAGGAGCAGTGGCTCACATCTGTAACCCAGCACTTTGAGAGGCTGTGGTAGGAGTATCACTTGAGTCCAGGAGTTCAAGATCAGCCTGGGCAACATGGTAAAACCCTGTCTCTACAAAAAATACAAAAATTAGCCAGGCATGGTGGTATACACCTGTAGTCCCAGTTACTTGGTAGGCTGAGGTGGGAGGACTACTTGAACCAGGAAGGCATTGGTTGCAGTGAGCCGAGACTGCACCACTACACTCCAGCCTGGGTGACAGAGAGAGCGCTGTCTCAAAAAACAAACAAACAAACCTTTTTTTTCCTTCCCTTATAAAATGTAGACTCCTTGTAGAAAATTTGGCAAAATCCGAAAAATACACAGATGTAATTCCAAAAACCTTCCATAAAAGACAATTTCTTTTACAATATGTACATGTGTATTTATATTTGATATACATGTAATTCTGCATTCTAAATGAGGAAAGCTTTGAAAGATCAATACACAATAATAGCAAGGGGACAATACATTCGTGTAAAACTGACTGTACTACTGTACCATTCATTTGAAAACATGTACTTCTTTCATACAACAAATTGTGCCCCAGTATAAATGCCAGGTAATGTGCTAAAGTGGTGAGGATACGTTAACAATTAAACCCACTTCTTCTCAAGAAACTCAAGTGTCTACTAGAAGGGGGGAAAAAACAGTGATTTTTTAAAAAGACAGATGCTATGACAGAGGTATACAACACCTTAAATGATTCTCAAAATTAGGTTTAGTTCAGTGTACTTTCTACTATCTTATCACTGAAAATTATCTTACTATCATTTTTAAACAAGGTTAGGCAAGAAAAAAGAAGGCAGGCAGATTCTAAAGAAAATAGGTCTATCTACTTTCCTGACATATTTTTTGATTGTTCTTGAATTGAGGTTAAATTTAAATACACTGAAATACAACAATCATCACTGTAAAATTCAATGACCTTTGGTAAAAGTTTAAAAGTTACATAAAAATATGTATTGTAATATTCTTGTACCAACTGAAAAATGAAATTATTCTACAATATCCAAATATGCATTCACTGGATTATTATGGTACAGAATAAATGAGACCAAATCAACTCAGATTACAAGAAATCCTTTATACACACTAATGAAATAAAACATAAAACTGTAAAAATAGTATAATTACAAATCTTTCAATATATATGAACTTACAAGTATTTAAAATGTACACATGTAAATAATCCGAAATCTGAAAAAACTAAAATGTTAGGGGGATTAAAAAAAATGGGTGACATTCTCCCCCTCTAACTCATGCTAAAATGTCTTTAAAAGGTGGGGTTGGGGAGGTTAGAATTTTATACTCTCAGTAACATATAATAATGAAAACTTTCTATGGTATATTGTCTAACGCCAACCGTAACTACACACAATTATGAAGACCTTTATCACGTAATTAATGACAGCTTTCAGAATACCTTGATCCCCAAGTCACACCAGTATAGCTTCAATAACAATTTATATTTCATACGGTAAAAACTATATAACAAAAACATCTCAAAGTCCCAAATTAAGACACTATTATCTTGCACAATATTTAAACCAGTAAAACTGTAACACAAGAAACATGACACACAAGTTTTTATTTAACATGTTAAAACTTCAAATTCCAATCATTTCCTGCTCAACCAGTATATTTAAGATATAAACAATAAACACTGGTAAAATCATAACAAACAACAAAAAGCACAGTATTTTCTGAAAACATACAGAAACTTGCAGAGCAGAAATTAGGTTTTAAGTTGGCCCCTAGTCACAGGGCCTGGATGATCCAGAACCTATTCTTTACTCAATGTATCCAACATTAATCGGAATATAGCAGTGGTAACTAGTCAGAAACCTAAGAAACTGAAATAGTTAAGATCCTTTGGCTCTCAATTAACTCAATTTACCACCTAATGAGATATGTAATTTATTAGGTTATTAAATACTGGGTAAGGGATATATGAATTGAAAAATATTTTTAAGCTACACGACGAAGCTCTACTGAGACAAAAACACATGATCATTTTTAATTGATGCTCGGAAACATGAAAAATATCACATAATAGAAATATTAGGCAAATTATTCTGGTTGCATGTCCAAGAAGGAGGATATTCCAATAATAAATGTGGCTTACCTATATGACCAACTTTAACTTTAAATGGTACATCCAGTTGACTCTACAAAAAAAAATTTTATATATACACAAAACATTAGTAGATAGAGAGTTTAACAATACAAATGAATACTTTTTACTTCCAAAAGTTATTTCAAGGGATTTTTTAAAATAAATGTATACATTTTCCTTACATCAACATTTACTTAAATGTATAAACATATAATTGCAATATTATTATCAAATCCATAAAATTCAGGGAAGCTGCTCTTTTTATAATAATTGGGGATAAAGGTCTATAGTAAAAATGACCACAAAACCTACTCATATCAAATCATTACTGATTTTATATTATTTTAAGAAAAAGAGGCCGGGCGCGGTGGCTCAAGCCTGTAATCCCAGCACTTTGGGAGGCCGAGGCGGGTGGATCACGAGGTCAAGAGATCGAGACCATCCTGGTCAACATGGTGAAACCCCGTCTCTATTAAAAATACAAAAAATTAGCTGGGCATGGTGGTGCGTGCCTGTAATCCCAGCTATTCAGGAGGCTGAGGCAGGAGAATTGCCTGAACCCAGGAGGCGGAGGTTGCGGTGAGCCGAGATCGCGCCATTGCACTCCAGCCTGGGTAACATGAGTGAAACTCCACCTCAAAAAAAAAAAAAAAAAAAAAAAAAAAAAAAGAAAAAGAAGTGGCCATTAAAATGTCAGTTTGTGCTTTTAGGGACATTAAAACTCTATTTTGCAAAATATGCATTTTGTAAAAAATACTTTCAAAAACATTCTCCCTAATCAAAGAACAGCCTTTTAAATAAATGGTGCTAGGAAAACTAGATATCCACTTGCAAAAACATGAAACTGAACCCTTATCCTATACCATATACAAAAACTCAAATGGATCAAAGATCTAAACCTAAGAGCTAAAACTATGAAACCCTTAGAAGAAAACATAAGGGAAAATCTTCATGACATTAGATTCGGTAATGACTTCTTGGATACCACAATAAAAGCACAAGCAATTAAAAAAATAAATGAACTGTCTCTATCAAATTAAAAACTTTTCAGCTACTCAGCAGGCTAAAGGAGAAAAATGGCTTGAGCCTAGGAGCTGAACACTGCAGTAAGCTATCATCACACACTGTACTCCAGCCTGGGTGACAGAGCATGAGGCTGTCTTTAAAAAAAAAAAAAAGAAAGAAAACAAGTTAAAAAATCAAAATAAAAACATCCATATTTTTTGTATGTTTGGTTTTGTTTTGTTTTGAGACAGTCTCACTCTGCTGCACAAGCTAGAGTGCAGCAGCAAGATCTCTGCTCACTACAACCTCCATCTCCCCGGTTTTCAAAATTTACATTTTGCAAAAATTATCTACAAAAAATGCTCTCAAATTTAAATAATTGAAGGTGGCAAACTGAATCAGGAAGAAGTATACATAATTAAATGCAATAACTTTACAAATTTTTCATAGTCTAAACCTACCAGAGCATTTTCTTTAATTTGAAGATTCTTGAGGGCCACAGCTCCTAAAAGAGATTTAAAAAAAAATTGAAACAATCAAATATTTTTCATTTTAAAAAGTTACTAAGTATGCTTCATTCCTGATACTCAGGAAAAATATATAAATAATGTACCTAACAGATAATATAATCTACCGATGATCTCATTATCTCACCTTCATTTTTATACATAGTCTAAGATTGTATGCCTAACCAAATCTTCACTTATTGTAACTTCTGACCTCTGCAATTGTAGCTCAATGTTAATATGTACAAACATTTTAATCAGAATTATACAAACAATATGAATCTAACAAAGTAGCATGACACAAGATCAATATGCAAAAAGTAAACTACATTTAAATATACTTGCAATAAACCGCTGGGGAAAAAATTATTTAATGCAAAAATCAGTGATCCCCAAGATATTTAAATAAAAACTTCCCAAATTCAAATAAAAAAAAGAAAAGAAAATGAGAAAAATAATAGAACAGAATGTACAAGAACTATAGGACAACTGTTAAGGCTGTAATATACAGGAAATGGGATAACAAAAGTTTAAAATACTCTGCTATAACATTAGGATGTTACAAGTAATTCCCATGGTAACCACGCACACAAAAAAATCTTTAGAATATACACAAAAGTCACCCAGGCATGATGGCAGGCACCTGTAGTCTCAGCATACCTGGGGAGGCTGAGGTGGGAAGATCACATGAGCCTAGAAGTCGAGCCTGAGCAACACAGCCAGACCTCATTGCTATGTTGAGGTTAATGTCAATTATGTTATTAATTAAACCCAAAAGGAATCAAAGTTGCTACAAAAAATTAACTAAACAAAAAGAAAGGCAGTAAAAAGTAAAACAGAAAGAAGAAATGCTGTAAGACATATAGAAAGTAATTAGCAAAATGGCAATACAAAGTCCTTGCCTATTTGTAACAACTTCAAATATAATGGCTTAACACCCCAATAAAAAGACAGATTGGCAGAATGGATTAAAATACACAGGATCCCGGCAGGGCGCAGTGGTTCACGCCGGTAATCCCAGCACTTTGGGAGCCCAGGGTGGGTGGATCACCGAAGGTCAGGAGTTTTAGGCCAGCCTGACCAAAATGGTAAAACTCCATCTCTACTAAAAGTGCAAAATTAGCCAGGCGTGGTGGCACATGCCTGTAATCCTAGCTACTTGGGTGACTGAGGCAGGAGAATTGCTTGAACCCAGGAGACAGAGGTTGCAGTGAGACGACGTTGCACCTTTGCACTCCAGCCTAGGCAATACAGTAGTACTCCCTCTCAAAACAAGTAAATAAATAAACAATAAAATTAATAGAATCCAAGGGTACGTGGTCTACAAGAGACTCACTTTGGCTCTAAGGAAGCACAAAGGTTAAAAGCAAAAAAGGAAGAAGGGGAGGGGAGGGGAGGGGAGGGAGGCAGGGAAGGAGGACGGGAGGGAGGGAGGGAGGAAAGAAAACCCATGCAAAAATAACCAAAACAGAGACAAATATATAATCTGGGCATCACTAATCCAAAACTCCAAATTTGAAATGATCCAAAATCTGAAACTTTTTGAGTGCTGACATGATACCACAAGTGGATGATGTAGATGAAGATTATGATGTTACCAATGCAGAAAAAGTGTCTATAGACCACACAGTGAAAATGTGTGATAGGCTTATTAAAGCACTGGAGCAGCATATATTCATAACAGAACAAGAAATCATGACAGTTTATAAAATCAAACAGAGACTTCTCAGACAAAAAACACTGTTAGTGAGGCAGTTGGTTCTGGAGGAAACATTTTAAAAAGCCATCTAGAAAAATGCCTCCTCATCCCTTGAGGATCCAATTCCTGGCCCCTCAGCTGCTTCTAATGTTTCCTCTCACTTAAAAAAAAAATTAAGTACATTCTAAAGTTACCTTTTAATCTAAACACAGCATTGTAGGTGGAAACTGAAAGCCTGCCACTGTTTGTTGTTGCTGCTGTGTAACAGTAGATAGACATTCCCGGTGATGCTACTGTGCTGCTTACTCACACTGAACATGCTGTATATTCACTGTATTAATAGTACCTTATATTTCTTAATGTTAAGAACTTATGTGTAAATAATTGTAAGAAAATGATTGCTTATCAGTAACATATAAGTTCAGAGTCAGGAATAATGATGATGTCAAAAATCCATAGATTGCCTCAATGAGTGGCTGAGATAGAGACAAATTTCCTTTCTGATGATTGAATGCACACAAGCTTTGTTTTATGCAGAAAATTATTTAAAATATTGTATAAAATTATCTTAGGCTATGTGTACGAGGTATATTTGAAACACAAATGAATTTTGTGTTAGACTTGGGTCTCGTCTCCAAGATCTCATTTTGATATGCATGTATTCTAAAATCTGAAAAAACAAATTCAAAATCGAAAACACTTCTGATTCCAAGCATTTCAGATAAAGTATACTCAACCTATACCAATATTAGACATATAAACTTTACATCAAAATCTGTTACAAAAAAATAAAGGGCATTATATAATCATAAATCTGAAACTTCACTAAAAAGATGTAACAATTATAAACATGTCAGCACCAAACATCAAACCACCAAAACTTATGAAGCAAACACTGACAGAATTGAGGACAGAAACAGATAGCACTACATTAATAGTAGAAGGCTTCAATACCCAACTTGCAGTAATGGACAAAACAAACACACAGAAAATTAATAAGGAAATATTGGACCTAATTAACATACTGATCAGTTGGATCAATTGGACCAACAGACACATACCGAACACCCCACCCAACAACAGCAGAATACACATTTTTCTCAAGTGCACATGGGACATTCTCCAGGATATATGTGAGGTCACAAAACAAGTGTCAAAATTTTTGTAAAGAGAAAAGAAAACACACAATGGTCAACAGATATGAGAAAATGCTCAACATCACTAATTATCAGGTAAATAAAAATCAAAACCACAAGATAGTACCTCAACCTATTAGAATGGTTATCATCAAAAAGACAAAAAATAACAAATGCCACTGTGACTGTGGAGAAAGGGAAACCCTTTCACATTGCTGTTGGGAATATAAATGAGTACATCCATTATAAGACACAGTATGGAAGTTCCTTAAAAATTTAAAAATAAAATTACCATATGATCCATCAATCCCACTAATGTATAGATATCCCAAAGAAATGAAATCAGTTTTGGTTCATACCTGAGTCATGACACCAAAAAATAAAATAAAATAAAATAAAATAAAATAAAATAAAATAGAAAAATGAAAGAAAAAAGGAAAAAAAAAAAAAAAAAAAAAAGAAAAAAAGAGAAAAAAATAAATGAAATCAGTTTGTTGAAGAGAAATCTGCACTTTATGTTTATCGCAGCACTTTTCACAAAAGCCAAGATACAAAATCAATCAAGTGTCTACCAACAGATGCACTGGTAAAGAAAATGTGGTATATACAAATATACAAAGAAATATTATTCCTTATTAAAAAATAAAATAAAATCTTGTCCTTTGCAGCAACATAATGCACCTGGAGGACGTAATGCTAAGGGAAATAAGCCAGGCACAGAAAGACAAGTCCTGCATGATCTCACTCACATGTGAAATCTAAAAGTTGACATCATAGAAGTAGTGTATAGAATAGTAGTTTCCAGACACTGGGGAATACTGGCAAGAGGGGAAATAGGTAAAGATTGGTCAGTGAGTACAAAGTTACAGTAAGATGGGAAGAATAAGTTCTGGTATTCTATTGCACAGTTAGAGTGACTATTGTTAACCATACTGTATTGCATGTTTTAACATAGCTAGAAGAAAGATTTTGAATGTCCTCACCACAAAAAAATGATAAATGTATAAGGTGATGAATATTCTAAATATCAATTTGATTTTTATACAGTGTATACATGTATTGAAACATCACCCTGTACCTAATAAATATGTACAATTAATACATGTCAATTGAAAACAAAACTGTAAAATTATAAAAGACTGAAATTATTCAAGGTTCTTTTCCAGAAACAAAATAATAAATCTGGAAATAAATAGCAGATGGAAAAAAGCACAATGCACAAATGTATAAAAATTAAGCACTCTTAAGAAATGGATCAAAAAAGTGATCCCAAGAAAAATTAGAAAATATCTTGAGATGAAAATAAAAACAGACTGTACCATCATAATTAGTAAGACACAGCAAAAGCAGTGCTAGAAAGGAACACAAAGCTGTAAATACTTATGTTTAAAAAGAAGAAATATCCCAACTTAACAACCTAAATTTATTCCATAAGGAAATAGGGGTGAAAAAAAAAATCCAAACCTAGCAGAAGGTAGAAAATAATAAAGATTAAAGATAAATGAAAAATAATGGGAAAAGAAAATAAAGAAAATAAACCAGTATTAGTTTTCTTTTTCTTTTTTTTGAGACAGAGTCTTGCTGTGTCACCCAGGCTGGAGTGTAGTGGCACAACCTCAGCTCACTGCAACCTCCACTTCCTGGGTTCAAGCGGTTTTCCTGCCCCAGACTCCTGAGTAGCTGGGATTACAGGCACCTGCCACCATGCTCAGCTAATTTTTGTATTTTTAGTAGAGATGGGGTTTTGCCATGTCGGCCAGGCCGATCTCAAACATCCGAACTCAGGTGATCCACCTACCTCAGCCTCCCAAAGTGCTGGAATTACAGGGGTGAGCCACCGTGTCTGGCCACCAAGCATTAGTTTTCAAAAAAGATCAGTAAAATTGGCAAGGCTTTAACTAGGTTGACTAAGAAAAAAAGAGACACAGAGAGAGGAAAGTCAAATAACTAAAATCAGAAATGAAAGAGATATTACTATCAATTTTACGAAATAAAAAGAATTTATGAAAGTACTATGAACAAAAAACTGGATAACCTACAGAAATTAATGAATTCCTAGAAATACACAATATACTGAGACTGAGTCTTGATAAAACAGAATATCTGAACATACCTATAACCATTAAGGAAACTCAATCAGTCATCCAAAAAATCGTAAAAATAACAAAAAAAGCCTAGGACCAAATGGTTTTACCGGTGAATTCCACCAAACGTTTTTAAAAATGAATTAACACCAGTCCTCCTCAAACTCTTCCAAAAAAATGGAAGAGGAGGGAACACTTCCAAACTCATCCTATCAGGCTGGCATTATTCTGATACCAAAGCCGGACAAAGACACTACAAGAAAACTACAGACCAATATCCTTGATGAATATTCATGCAAAAATCCTCAACAAAATACTAGCAAACAGAATTCAATAGCATCTTTAAAAGCATCTTAAATACTACTAGGTTATATCCTACAATCCAGTAGTATTTATTTCCAGAATACAAGAATGATTAATTAGCTGAGTGTGGTGGTGTGTGCCTGTAATCCCAGCTACTAAAGAGGCTGAAACAGGAGAATCGCTGAAACCCAGGAGGTGGAGGCCTCAGTGAGCCAAGATCACACCATTGCACTCCAACCTGGTGACAAAACGAGACTCCATCTCAAAACAAACAAACAAAAAAGAATGATTCAACATACAAAAAAAAAAAAAAACAATGTATTACATCACTTCAACAAAATGAAGGAAAAAGGGACAATCATCTCAATTAATGCAGAAAAGAATTTGAAAAGATTGAGCATTTTCATGATGAAAAACACCCCCCCCAAAAAAAAATAAAAGGAAACTACCTCAACACAATAAATGTCATGTATAAACAGCCCACAGCTAACATTCTTGATAGTGAAAGACTAAAATATTTTCCTCTAAGATCAGGAACAAGATAAAGATGCCCACATTTGTCACTTCTATTCAACATATCACCGGAAGACCTATCCATAGCAATTTGGCAAGGAAAATAAATAAAAGGCATCCAAAGTGGAAGGGAAAAAGTAAAATTTTCTCTGTTTGCAGATGGCATGATTTTATATATAGAAAAACCTAAATATTCCACCAAACTGTTAGAATTAAGGAATGTGCTTGACATAAAAATCAACACCAAAAAAATCAGTATCTAAAAACGAACAAGGAACAATACAAAAAAGAAATGAAACAATTCTATTTACAACAGCACCACAAATAATGTGTTGAGGAGTAAACTTAACCAAGGAGACTAATGATGCATACAATGAAGACTATAAAATGTTGCTGAAAGATATTAAAGAAACACATAAATGTTAA
The DNA here is from genome assembly GCF_009761245.1 of Sapajus apella. Lineage (NCBI taxonomy): Eukaryota > Metazoa > Chordata > Mammalia > Primates > Cebidae > Sapajus > Sapajus apella. Next base: position 7,999,912 of record NW_022436964.1, read on the forward strand.
GACGTCCCATGTTCATAGATTGGGAGATTTAATACTGTTAAAATGTCAATACTACCCTAAACAATTCATAAATTCTTTGCAATCCATATCAGAATCCTAGAAAAATCCAACACTTAATCCACATCAAATCTCAAGGAATCCTAAAAAAACAAAACAATATTGAAAAAAGGAAAGAAGATTACAAGTCTCACACTTTCTAATTTTCAAACTTACTAAAAGCCACATTAATCAAAAACAGTGTGGTACAGACACATAGAGCTGTAGTACAGAACAGAAAACCCAAAAACAAGACCTCACGTATATAGTCAAACAATTGTCTTCAAGGGTGCCAAGGATATTCAATTTGGAAAGGACTGTCTTTTCAACAACTTTTCAACAGCAGTTGAAATCCACAATATCCACAAGCAAAAGAATGAAACTGGAACCTTATCTTATACTATATTCAAAAATTAACTCAAAATGGATCCAAGAGCTAAACATAAACCCTAAAACTATAAACTTCGAATAAGGCATAGGAAGAAAGTTCTATGACATTGCATTTTGCAATGATTTCTTGGATGTGTCACCAAAAGCACAGGCAACAAAAGAAAAAAAAATAGGTGTACTGGACTTCATCAGATGTTAAAACTTTTATTCCTCACATGACACTATCTACAGTGAACAGACAACACAGAGGAGTCAGGGTGGCCAAGTAGACAGAGAGTCAGAAAGAGCTTCTTCCACCAAGAGACCAGGCAATCAAGAAGACCAGCACACTCTGAGCAGATCTTTGTAAGGAAGGCACTGAGAGTGGGCAGCAGGAGGATGCAGATCCTGGGCTGAAGGAGGAGAAAGCTGGGAACCCACAGGGAGTTCCTGAGCACCATGACTCATTCTAACCCCAAGTGCTCCTGGGGAATGGATGAGTTAAACAGGCATGGAGTAGCCTATTCCTGCCATGGGCATCTAGAATCCTAGCTGACGGAGGCTCCACGACCGCCTTAGACATTTAAGGTTGCAAGGAGAGCTCCTTGGTAAGTTGACAGAAACAGGGCTCCAGTCTGCATGGAGCCCAGAGGGCCTGGTGTGGGAATGGCTACAGTGGAGCATGGCCAGGGATATCCACCTCCCAAAGCTCACCACACTTCTAGGTAGCTTTGGTCTTTGTTGACTATTGGAACTAGACAGAACAGGGCTACCTTGCCCAGGGGGCAGGGCTTGTCTGATTGGAGCACCCCCACCAACCCCAATCTGCCAGCCTGTTCCACAGGCCCTGCCTGGCCACATCCAATTGCAACATACGCTGATGCCCAAGGGCGGCACTTCCCAGCAGCCACCACTTATAGCTTCTTTGCTGGCAAGGCCCAGCTAACTGTCACAGAGCACTTGCATATAGGCCCCCACGGGCATGCACCCACCCACAGCTACCCCCTTCTGTTTTGCCAGGACACAGTCAGCTACAGCCTCCCCCCCACAGCTTTACCAGTGCATGTGCAGGCTTCACCACCGCACTGCCACCGCCCCAACCAAGCACTTTTGCTGGCCCCACCATCAGAGTGTTGTTGCCCAGCAGACTGGAAACACCTTGGTCCCTCCAGCGCAGCAAATGCTTAACCTCGAGGGGACAGAGAACAAATCCATGTGCTTACTCCTAACACCCCAGGGTTATAGCATGCAAGCCAGGAGTGCTGAACTGAGCGTTGGCACCCGGAAATCATCAAGAAACTATCCCAGTCGACTAAACTCAACTTACACCACAGTCAAACCCTCCGGGTAGCAAAGAACATAAAAGCAAAAAGCCTCATCTAACGGATAGCAACTGGAGAGATAAAAGGAATGTGAGCCCACAAAGATGAGAATGAACTAGGACAAGAACTCTAGCAACTCTATAAGCCTGAGTGTTTTCTTACGTCAGAAGGACTGCACCAGCTCCCCAGCAATGGTTTTTTTTTTGGTGGGGGGGAGGGGGGAGACAGTCTTGCTCTTTCACCCAGGCTGGAGTGCAGGGGCACAATCTCAGCTCACTGCAACTTCCACCTTCCAGGTCCAAGCAATTCTTCTGCCTTGGCTTCCTGGGTAGCTGGAATTACAGATGCCCACCACCACACCCAGCTAATATTTTTATTTTTAGTAAAGATGGAGTTTCACCATGTGGGCCAGGCTGGTCTTGAATGCCTGACCTCAAGTCATCTGCCTACCTCAGCCTCCCAAAGTGCTGGGATTATAGGTGTGAGCCACGGCACCCAGCCTAGCAATGGTTCTTAACCAGACTGAAATGGCTGAAATGATGGGCATAAAATTCAGAAGATACTGAAATTTAGCAGAAGAAAGTTGAAACCCAATTCAAGGAATCTAAGTAATCCAGTAAAATGAGTCAGGAGCTGAAAGATGAAATAGTCATTTTAAGAAACAACCAAACTGATCTGATAGAACTAAAAAACTTACTACAAGAACTTAATAATATCATTGGAAGTATTAACAGCAGAACAGAGTAAGCTGAGGAAGGAATCTCAAGAGCTTGAAGACTGGTTCTTCTAATCAACTCAGACAAAAATAAAAGAAAAATAATTTTTTAATGGGAAAAAAATCTCCCAAAACATAAGATTATATGAAGAGATCAAACCTACAATTCTTTGTTCTCCCTGAAAGAGAAGGAGAGAAAACAAGCAACTTGGAAAACATATTTGAGGATACAGTCCACAAAAGTTTCCCCATCCTAGCTAGAGAGGTTGACATGCAAATTCAGGAAATTCATAGAACCCCTGCAACATACTATACAAGATGACAATCCTCAGGACACACAATCATCAGATTCTTTAAGGTCAATGTGAAAGAAAAAATATTAAAGGCAGCTAGAGAGAAAGGGCAGGTCTACTACAACAGGAGCCCCATTAGGCTAACATGAGATCTTTCAGCAGAAACCCTACAAGCCAGAAGAGACTGGGGCCTAATTCAACAACCTTAAGGAAAAGAAATTCCAACCAAGAATTTCATATTCAACCAAAGTAAGCTTCATAAGTGAAGGAGAAATAAAATCCTTTCCAGACAATGAAATGCTTAGGGAACTCATTACCACCAAACATGCCTTATAAGAGGTCCTTAAGGGAATGCTAAACATAGAAATGAAAGACCATTACCAGCCACCACGGAAACACACTTAAGTACATAGACCACTAACACTATAAAGCAACTCTACAATCAAGAGTACGTGACAACCAGCTAACAACATGATGACATGCTGAAATCTGCATATACCAATATTAATCTTGAATGTAAACAGGCTATATGTCCCACTTCGAACACACAGAATGGCAATTCAGATAAAGAAGGAAGAACCAACTGTATGTTGTCTTTAAGAGACCTATTTCATATGCAATGCCACCCACAGCCTCAGAGTAAAGGAATGGAGAAAGATCTATCAAGCCAACAGAAAACAAAAAAGAGCAGCCATGGGCAATTTATTTTAGACAAAACAGACTTCAAACAAACAACAATCAAAAAGGACAAAGAAGGGCATTACAAAATGATAAAGGGTTCAATTCAACAAGAAGACTTAACTATCCTAAATATGGATATACCCAATACTGGAGAACCCAGATTCATAAAACAAGCTCAGAGACCTATAGAGACTTACAAAACCACACAAAATAATAGTGAGAGACTTCAACAATCCACTGACACTATTCGACAGACCTAAAGTCAACACGCAACCAAATGGATCTAACTAACAGACTTCTACAGAACACCTCACCCAACAAAACCAGAATATACATTATTCTTATATGCATATGGCACATATCTAAAGGCAACCACATGCTGGGCCATAAAGCAATTCTCAACAAATTAAAAATCCCACAATCATATCAACCATATTCTCAAGATGACAGTACAATAAAAATAGACATCAATACCAAGAAGAGCTCTCAAAACCATACAATTCCATGGAAATTAAACTGCTCCCGAATGACTTTTGGGTAAACAACAAAATCTTAATTTCGATGAAATCAAGAATCTCTTGGGGCCAGGCACGGTGGCTCCTGCATGTAATCCCAGTACTTTGTGAGGCTTAGGTGGGAGGATCGCTTGAGCCCAGGAGTTCAAGACCAGCCTGCCCAATATGGCAAAACACTGTCTCTACAAAAAATACAAAGAAATCAGTCAGGTCTAATTCTAAAAAAAAAAAAAGGAATTCATTGAAACTAATGAAAACAAAGACACAAGATATCAGAATCTCTGGGACACAGCTAATACGTATTAAGAAGAAAGTTTATAGTGCTAAATGCACACATCAAAATGGTGGAAAGATTTAAAGTTAACAACTAACATCATGCCTAGAGGAAGAAATGAGCAAATCAATCCCGCCAGCCATAGAAAAGAAACAACCAAAATCAGAGTTGAACTGAACAAAAAAACATACAAAAGATAGTTCCTTGAAAGAATGAATAAGATAGATTGCCAGCCAGACTAAAAAAGAAAAAAAAAAGAGAAGATCCAAATAAACACAATTAGAAATGGCAACAGGGACATTACCACTGACCCACAGAAATACAAAAAAAAAAAAAAAAAAAATCCTTAGAGGCTATAATGAACACCTCTATGCACACAAACTAGAAAATCTATAAGAAATGGATAAATTCCTGGAAACTTACAACCTCCCAAGATTGAACCAGGAAGAAATTAAATACCTAAACAGAACAGTAACGAGTCCTGAAATTATATAAAAAGTCTACCAACCAGAAAAAGCCCTGGACCAGACGAATTCATAATCAAATTCTACTGGACATATAAAGAAGAGCTGGTACCAATCCTACTGAAACTATTCCAAAAAAATCGAGGAGGCACTCCTCTCTACTTCATTTTACTTTATGAGGCCAGCATATTCTGATACCAAAACCTGGCAGAGACATAACAAAAACAGGAAACAGCAGGGCACGGTGGCTCACGCCTGTAATCCCAGCACTTTGGGAGGCCGAGGCAGCCGGATCACAAGGTCAAGACATTGATACCATCCTGTCAACATGGTGAAACCCCGTCTCTACTAAAAATACAAAAATTAGCCAGGTGTGGTGGCACACATCTGTGGTCCCAGCTACTCAGGAGGCTGAGGGAGAAGAATTGCTTGAACCCAGGAGGTGGAGGTTGGAGTGAGCCAAGGCTGCGACACTGCACTCCAGCCTGGTGACAGAGCAAGACTCAGTCTCAAAAAAAAAAAAGAAAAAAACCACCAGGAAACTTCAGGCCAATATCCCTGATTAACACAGAGGCAAAAATCTTCAATAAAATAGTAAACCAAATCCAGCAGCACATCTACCATGATCAAGCAGACTTTATTCCTGGGATGCAAAGTTGGTTCAACATATACAAATTGATTCATTACATAAACAGAACCAAAAATAAAAACTACATAATCATCTTGATAGATGCAGGAAAGACTTTTGATAAAATTCAACATCCCTTCATGTTAAAAACCCTCAAAAGACTAAGCATCAAAGGAATATACCTGGAAATAGTAAGAACCATCTATGACAAACCCACGGCTAACATCACACTGAATGGGCAAAAGCTGGAAGCATTCTCCTTGAGAACCAGAACAACACAAGGATGCCCAGAGCAATCAGGAAAGAGAAAGAACGAAAAGCCATCCAAACAAGAAGAGAGGAAGTCAAACCATCCCTGTTTGCAGACAATATGATTCTATCCCAGAAAACTCCATGGTCTCTGCCCAAAGGTTTTTAGAACTAATAACTTCAGCCAAATTTCAGGATACAAAATCAATGTACAAAAATCAGTAGTATTTCTATATACCAATAACATCCATGCTGAGAGCCAAATCAAGAATTCAATCCCATTCACAATAGCCACACAAAAAAATAAAACACCTAGGAATACAGCTAACCAGGGAGGTAAAAGATCTCTACAATGAGAATTACAAAACACTTCTCAAAGAAATCAGACAACAAAAACAAATGGAAAAAAATTCCATGCTCATAGACAGAAAGAATCAAAATTGTTAAAATGTCCATACTGCCCAAAGCAATTTACAGATTCAAAGCTATGTCTATCGAACTGCTAATGTTATTTCTCAAAGAATTAGAAAAAAAACTATTTTAAAATTCTTAAGGGCCCAAAAAAGAGCGTGAATAGCCAAAGCAATCCTAAACAGAAAGAACAAAGAACAAGGCCTGAGGCATCACACTACCTGACTTCAAACTACAAGGCTACAGTAACCCAAACAACATGGCAGTGGTATAAAAACAGACATGTAGACCAGTGGAACAGGTCAGAGAACCCAGAAATAAAGCCACACATCTATAACTATCTGATTTTAACAAAACTAACAATAACGTGCAATGGGGAAAGGACTCCCTATTCAATAAATGGTGCTGGGATAACTGGCCAGCCATATGCAGAAGACTGAAACTGAATCCTACCTTTCATTATATACAAATATCAACTCTAGATAGATTAAAGACTTCAACGTAAAACCTAAAACCATAAAAATCATAGAAGAAAACTTAGGGACTACCATGCTGGACATAAGCTCTTGCAAAGATTTAATGATGAAGACTCCAACAATAACCACACACAAAAAAAACAAAAACCACAAAAATTCACAAGTGGGACCTAATTAAACTAAAGAGCTTTTGCACAGCAAATGAAACTGTCCACGGAGTAAAGAGATGACCTACAGAATGGGAGAAAATATTTGCAAGTTACACATATATCCAAGAAAGCTCTAATTATCCAGAATCTATAAGAAACTAAATAAACAAAAAAAAAAAAAAAAAAAAAACCATTTAAAAAACGGGCAATGGACAAGAACAGACACCTCTCGAAATACATACATGTGACCAAGAAACATGAAAAAAAAACTCAACATCACTAATCACTAGAGGAATGCAAATGAAAAGCACAATGAGATACCATCCTACACCAGTCAAAATGGCTATTACTAAAAAGTCAAAAATAACAGATGCTGGTGAGATTATAGAGAAAAGGAAACACTTATATACTGCTGATGGGAATGTAAATTAGTTCAGCCACTTTGGAATGCAGTTTGGAGATTTCTCAAAGAACGAAGAACTACCATTAGAACCAGCAATCCCATTACTGCGTATATACCCAAAGGACTATAAACTCTCCTGCCATTAAGACATATTCATGTGTATGTTCATCACAGCACTACTTCACAACAGCAAAGACATGCACTCAACATAGATGTCTGTCAACAATGGACTAGATAAAGAAAATGTGCTATATATTCACCATAGACTACCACACAGCCATAAAAAGGAACAAAGTTATGGCCTTTGCAGCAACATGGATGCCACTGGAGGCCATTTTAGTGTGCGAGTTATCACAGGAAAAGAAAAACAAAATACTGCATGTTCTCACAAGTGGGAGTTAAATCTTGAGTACTGTGTTCGTCCATTGTTGTGTTATTGTAAAGAAATACTTGAGACTGGGTAATTTACAAAGAAGAGGTTTAATTGGCTCATGGTTCTGCAAGCCGTACGACACCAGCATCTATCTGCCCAGCTTCTGGGGAGGACACAGGAAGCTTTCAATCATGGCAGAAGGCAAAAGGAAGCCAGAACATCACATGTCCAGAGCAGGAGCAAGAGGGGGAATGCAGAGGGAGGTGCCACACACTTAACCAGATCTTGTAAGAACTACTCCAAGGATAGCAACAAGCCATGAATGATCCCGCCTGCCAAGACCCATTTGCCTTCCACCAGTCCCCACCTCCAATAATGGGGATTACAATTCAATATGGACTTGGTGGGGACATGTATTCAAACCATATCCAGTACAAATGGACACAAAGAAGGAAACAACCACCACCAAGGCCTGCTGGAGGTAGAGGGTGTGGAGAGGGTGAGGATCAAAACCTATCTATCAGGTACTATGCTCTCTACCCTGGTGACAAAATAATTTGTACATCAAACCCCAGCGACACACAATTTACCCAACTAACAAATCTGCACATGTACTCCATAAACCTAAAATAAAAGTTAACAGGCAAAGAAAAGGAAGAAAAGGTGACACACAAAATGGGAAATATTTGCAAATCATATATCTGATAAGGAGCTAATATCCAGAATACATGTGTGTGTGTATATATATATATATACTCTTACAACTCAAAAAACAACCTGATTAAAAGGTGGAAAAAGGACTTAAATAGGTATTTCTCCAATTAAGATATACAAATGGCCAATAAGCCATGAAAAGATGCTCAACATTAATAATTAGAGAAATGTAAATGAAAACTACGAGACAGCACCTGACATTCTTACGATAACTACTGTCAAAAAAAGAGAAAATAAATGTTGGTGAGGATGTGGAGAAATCACAACCCTTGCACACTGTTGGTGGGAACGTAAAATAGTGCAGCCACTATGGAAAGTAGTATGATGGTTCCTCAAAAAAATTAATAGAATTACCATATCATCCAGTAATTCCGCCTCTGGGTATGTAACCCAAAAATCTGACAGCACAGACTTAAGCTCAAAGAAAAGTATCCATGTTCATAACATCATTATTCACAACAGCCAAAAGATGGAAGCTGCCCAACTATTCATCAACACATGAATGGAAAAACAAAATGTGGTATACACATACAATGGGATATTATTTAGCCTGAAAAATTATTGAAATTCTGACACATGCTACAACATGGATGCACCTTGAGGACATTATGCAAAGTAAAAGAAGCCAGTCACAAATGGTAAATACTGTATAATTCCACTTATACTTCAAGTATTCAAATTCAGAGATCAAAAGTAGAATGATGGTTACTGGGGTCTGGGAAGAGGGTAGAATGGGTAGTCATTGCTTAACGGGTGTAGTGGTTCAGTTTTGCAAGATGCAAATGATGGAGTTTTGCTCTGTCGTCCATGATGGAGTACAGTGGCATGATCTCAGCTCACTGCAACCTCCGCCTCCCAGTTCAAGCGATTCTCATACCTCAGCTTCCCAAGCAGCTGTGACTACAGGCTTATATCACCACACCCAGCCAATTTTTTGTATTTTTAGTACAGACAGGGTTTCACCATGTTGACCAGGCAGGTCTTGAACTCCTAACCTTAAGTGATCTGCCAGCCTCAGCCTCCCATTGTGCTGGAATGACAGACGTGAGCCAATATACCCCACCTATAATGTTATTTGGATGTGGATTTGGATTAGTTTTACGTAAATAGTGCAAACCAGAAGACAACAACTTAAATAGATTTTTCAAGAAATATAATTGGTATGCTAAGACAGGAGAAAAAAATTAAATCATATCAAATATGGTTAAAACCAGAGAAGGCAAAAGAAGAGGGAACACTATTTAAAAAGCAAACTTGTACAACAAACAGCAAACAGCTATAAATATGATAGTGTCAAAGGAAAATGAAAGCTTTTTCTCTCTACTCATATTCAACACAGAACCCTTCTGTAACCGTATGTGTGAAGTTCCCCCCGCCAAAACCCTAAACAATCCTCCAACAGACATCAACTATAATTCAATTAAATAATGACACTATCTACCTACAGACAGTATCAGATCCCACAGGTTAAGGGCTCAGTCCCTTAAGACTGCCTGTCACTTCAGATGCCAGTCACAAGTCCCAGGCTGTGATCTGTGCTTCGGACTAACCAGCTATAAATAAGGGTTAGCACAACTTATTTACTTTGGTTTGCACAACTTATTTACTTTGGTTTGATAATTTGCTAGGATGGCTCACAAACCTCACCTCAGGGAGATACTTATGTTAAACAATTTATCATAAAGGATATTACAAAGGATACAGATAAAGAGATGGACAGAGCAAAGTAAGGTCGTGGGGAGCTTCCATGCCCTCCCTGTTGTGGACTTTGGTATCTTCATAGGTTTTGAACCCAATCATCTGAGGATACTAAGGGCTAAATATATACGTCATGATCTAATGGGATTTATTCTAAGTATGCAAGGCTAGTTTAACATTCAAAAATCAATTAATGTAATCTATCATACCAACAGATTAAAGAAGAAAAAAATCCTATGATAACAGTAATAGATGCAGAAAAAACATTTGATGAAATCCAACATTTCTTTTGATTTTTTCAAGATGGAGTCTTGCTCTGTTGCCCAGGCTGGAGTGCAGTGGCACAATCTGAGCTCACTGCAACCTCTGCCTCCCAGGTTCAAGCAATTCTCATGCCTCAGCCTCCCGAATTAGCTGGGACTACAGGCACCTACAACCATGCCCAGCTAATTTTTGTATTTTTAGTAGAGACGGGGTTTCACCATGTTAGCCAGGCTGGTCTCAAACTCGTGGCCTCAAGTGGTCCGCCAACCTCAGCCTCCCAAAGTGCTGGGATTACAGGCGTGAGCTTCCATGCCCAGCCCCAACATTCTTGAAGGAAAATAAAACACTCTCAGCAAAGCAGGAATAAGACATGTAAGTACAACAGAAAAAAAAATCAGAGTATTGGTTGCCTCTAACGATGAGGGTAGGAATAGATTAGGAAAGGTAGGGAAAGAGACTTTCTGGTGTGATGGTCATGTTCTATATCTTGACTGGGTTTGAGTTACACATGTGGATGCGTTTCTCAAAACTCAGTCAATGCATTTCTCAAAACTCAGTCAATGCACACTTAAGATTTCTACATTTTCTTCTATATAAATTTTAACTTAAAAGTAAACAAATAAGCAAATATTGAACTCTTATTAATGATACACATGCTGAAGTATTTAGGAGGAAATAAACTCATCTCTACAACTTACCCTGAAATACATTGAATAATATGAATTGATGCAAGGATAGAGAGACGATTAGATGGATAGGTATCCAACCAAACATGCATGGTTAAATATTATGGTATTCCATTATACAGATATGTCAGTTTGTTTATCCATTCACCTGTTGGTGGATACTTGGATTGTTTCCCATTTGGGGGCTATTAAAAATAAAGCTGCTATGAACATTTGTGCGCAAATCTTTGTATAAATGTATGCTTCCATTTCTCTTGGGTAAACGTAGAAATGCAATGGCCTGATCATACAGTAGCTGTATGTGTAGCTTTTTAAGAAATTGCCAAATTGTTTTTCCAAGTTGTTGTAACATTTTACAACCCCAGGAGACACATAATAGAGAATTCCAATTTTTCCACATCCTCACCACCACTTGCTGTGGTCAGCAATAAAAAGGAATAAACTATTGATTGTACTACTACATGGATAAATCTCAAAATAATTATGCTGAAAGAAGCCAGACTGAAAGAATACAAATTGTGCAATCCCATTTATACTAGAAGTCTAGAAAACTCAAGTTCATATACAGTAATAGAAAGCAAATCAGTGGTTACCTGAGGACAAGAAGGTTAAAAGGGACAAGGAGGATTAGAAGGAACAGTTTACAAAAAGGCACAAGGAAACTTTAAATGTGACAGATATGTTCATTATCTTGTGATGATTGTTACCTGCATGCATATGTACACTAAAACTTATCAAATTGTAGACTTTCATGTATTTTACTGCATGTTAATTATATCTCAATAAAGCTGTTAATACATAATATTAATGACAAAATCTAGGTAATGGGTATACGGAGAGGTACTATAAAATCTCATAACACATTTTATAATAAAATGTTTCATAGTCTTCAAAGTTCTATTGAAGTATCTTAGAACATGAATATAAAAATAATATTTAAGGAATTGGTAATTAACACCAGACTGTAAGAATCATTTGTTTGGTTCCCCAGTGTATTCTGAGCACAGAAAAATGACTCCTTAAAATCAAAAACTGTATCCTAACTAAATCTTCATCTTCCTGTACTGCTCCTGGTATAATGGGGGTATGCAGTAAGTGGCCACTAAACACAAGATTCTATTATAAAGAGAAAGCTGGAATATTAACATTTCAAAAACAGAATATGTTAATAGATAAGAAATCTGAACTTCTTTTTTTTTTTTTTTTTTTTTTTTTTTTTTT
>NW_022436964.1:8011952-8015730 GCF_009761245.1 Sapajus apella
TTCTCCTGCCTCAGCCTCCTGAGTAGCTGGGATTACAGGCACGCACCACCATGCCCAGCTAATGTTTTGTATTTTTAGTAGAGACGGGGTTTCACCATGTTGACCAGGATGGTCTCGATCTCTTGACCTCGTGATCCACCCGCCTCGGCCTCCCAAAGTGTTGGGATTACAGGCGTGAGCCACCGCGCCCGGCCTGAACTTCTAATATTACATAAAAAATTACAAATTTGTCCAAGTATCATGATTTTGGAGAAAACAAAAGAGAGACAAGGGAGGCTAAACTAAGAAGGGGCTATGAAGTACAGGTACTTCCTGTGTTACAAATGAGAATTCTATCACACAAGCCACCTTTACTACTGCTTTTGCTTAACGCTCTCTTAAAATGTACCCAACTGTGCATCACAGTCCCTGGTGTCAATTGTTTCAAAAAAGATTTTGATGTCCTATAATCTCTGGGGGCAGGTTCAAAAATTTGTATTCATAACAAGCACCTATGGCTGATTCTGATGCAGCCTAGCTCTTAAATATGTGAAATGGCTGGGCGCAGTGGCTCACGCCTGTAATGCCAGCACTTTGGGAGGCCGAGGTGGGCAGATTACTTGAGGTCAGGTGTTCAAGATCAGCCTGGTTGACATGGTGAAACCCCATCCCTACTAAAAATGCAAAACTTAGCCGGGCATGGTGGCAGGTACCAGTAATCCCTGCTACTCGGGGGGCTGAGGCAGGAGAATCACTTAAGGCCGTGAGACAGAAATTGCAGTAAGCCGAGGCTGTGTCACTGCACTCCAGCCAGGGTGACAGAGCAAGACTCCATCTCAAATTTAAAAAAAAGAAAATACATGAAATGCTACACTGCTTGAGAAAGATGGGAGGATAAATTTCAGATGAGTCTATGAAACATTACCACCTCTCTAACTAGATGATACATGGGAAGGGAAAATTATAAATAGAAGTGTATAAAAAGTATACCTTACCAACATCAAAATTTGCCAAGAGTCAGTCCTGGGATGAAGCTCAATTCCTTTTTACTTCCCTGAAAGACAGATTCTTCTAGCACTGAGTCTACTTACTGTATTGAACCCAGTACAGTAGCACTCTTCTGCTGCACTATAATTAAACAAATTTATGGAAAACTCCTCATTCATATTAGGAAAATGCATTCAGAACTCCAAAGAATCATCTCAGCAACAAATTTTCAGAGCACCATCCTTTATTAGCAATGACTGACTACTAATTTGATAATATTATACTAACACACTAATACTGAAATTTGCTGATTACACAGAAGCCCAGCAAAAGCACACATTTACAAGTACCAATAGGTCCTTCACGTTAGACCATAAAATATTATCTTAAAATTTTTCTATGCAGCATTTTTTTTTTTTTTTTTTTTTTTTTGAGGCAAGGTCTTGCTCTGTCACCCAGGCTAGAGGACAGTGGCGCAATCTTGGCTTACTACAACCTACACCTCCCAGCTTCAAGAGAGTCTACTGCCTCAGTCTCCTGAGTAGCTGGGATTAAAACAAGTGCCACCATGCCCAACTAATTTTTGTATCTTACTGTTTTAGTAGAGATGAGGTTTCACCATGTCGGCCAGAATGGTCTCAAGTGATCTGCCCTCCTCAGTCTCCCAAAGTGCTGGGATTACAGGCATGACCCACTTCACCTGGCCATCTAACTTCTATTACAGAAGTTTTCAAACAATGTTTTTTAAAAAACCTCTAAGTTTATCAAGTTACTACTTTTGAAATTCTCAAAGAATATTTTTAAAAAATACTCCACCTATTATTTAAAGTTTCATTTACCAAAATATAACCAATTTCTATAAATAAAACACTGACACGTTATTTTATTTTGAGACAGGATCTCACTGTCTGTTGCCCAGGTTGGAATGCAGTGGCATGATCACAGCTCACTGTAATTTCAAACTCCTATGCTCAAGCCATCTTCCCACTCAGCCTTCCAAAGCACTAGGATTACAGGGATAAGCATCGCACCTGGACAATGACTTGTTTTTTTTTTTAATTCTTTAATAAAGACTAAAGTTAGAGGGATCACACTACCTGATTTCTAGACTAACTAAAGGTACAGTCACCAAGACAGGGCGGTATTGGTGAAATGACAGACACACAGATTGATGGGACAGACTAAACCCACACAGTATTAAGTCTACTGGTTTTTTGTTTTGTTTTTTTTTTTTCCAAAGTGCAAAGATAATTCATTTGAGAAAGAATAGTCTTTTTTTAGCAAGTAGTGTTGAACAACTGGATATCTGAATCCACATGCAAACAAATGAACCTCTACCTTCAACACGTATCATATACCTTACACAAAAAGAGATTCAAAACTTAAAACTACAAAATTTCCAAAAGAAAATGTAGGAGAACATCTTTGACTTTGGGAAAAGATTTCTTAGATATGATTACTAAAAGCCACAATTCATAAAAGAAATGTTTTATAAACTGGGCTTTACCTAAAATTTAAAATGTATGCTCTACAAAAGACAAAGTGGGAAAAGACTAAGAAAATATTTTCAAATCACGTATGTGATGAAAAACTTGTATCCTTAATATTTAAACTTGTATCCTTAATATTTAAAGTACTCTCAAAACTCAACAATAAGAACACACTTTGGAAAACAGTTTGGCAGTTCCTCAAAAGATTACACAAAGAATCAGCATATGACCTAGCAATTCACTTCTACGTATATATCCAAGAGAATTTAAAACATACATCCACAAGAAAAAAAAAACAACTTGTTCATGAATGTTCATTTGCATTATTCATAATATCCAAAAGTTGATGTTTAGGAATAATCTCAACATCCAACAACTGGTGAGTGTGGATAAACAAATTGTGGTCTATGAATACAATGGAATATTATTCAACTATAAAAGCAAATGAAATAGTCATACATCCTTCAACATGGAGGAACCTTGAAAATACATTAGGTTAAAGAAGCCAGAAACAAAAGGCCACATATTATATAACTCCATTTAAATGAAATTTCCAGAATTACCAAATCCAGAAAGACAGAAAGTAGATTACTGGTTGCCAGAGGTGGAATAGGGAGAAGTGGGAGGAAATCGAGAGTCACTCCTAATGGGCAGGAGGTTTAAATCTGGGGTGCTGAAGTGTTCCTGAATGAGACAGTGGGGATGATTGTGACTATACTCAACTTTGTGATTACACTAAAAAACACTGAACTGTACATTTTAAAAGGGTGATATTTGTGGTATATGAATTTAATCTCAATTTTTAAAAACCCACACAACCTAATTTAAAATGACCCTGCAATCTCACTCTTAAGTATTTATCCAAGAGAAATAACAATTATGTTCACAGAAACACCTGTACATGAATGTTTATGACAGCTTTATTCATAACCTTCAAAAACTGAAATATCCTTCAACTAGCAACAGATAAATACTTACAGTCAGGAGGGCGCCGTGGCTCACGCCTGTAATCCCAACACTTTGGGAGGCAGAGGAAGGCAGATCACTTGAGGTCAGGAGTTCAAAACCAGCCTGGCCAACATGACGAAACACCATCTCTACTAAAATACAACAATTAGCCAGGCGGGATGGCATGCCTGTAGTCCCAGCTACCCGGGAGGCTGAGGCACGAGAATAACTTGAACCTGGGAGGCAGAGGTTACAGTGAGCCAAGTTCGTGCCACTGCACTCCAGCCTGGGCGACAGAATGAGACTCTGTCTCAAAAACAAACAAACATACAGTCCATCCATAGAATGAAATACTACTCAAAAATACAGAAATG
>NW_022436964.1:8016130-8077044 GCF_009761245.1 Sapajus apella
GCCACCATGCCCAACTAATTTTTGTATCTTACTGTTTTAGTAGAGATGAGGTTTCACCATGTCGGCCAGAATGGTCTCAAGTGATCTGCCCTCCTCAGTCTCCCAAAGTGCTGGGATTACAGGCATGACCCACTTCACCTGGCCATCTAACTTCTATTACAGAAGTTTTCAAACAATGTTTTTTAAAAAACCTCTAAGTTTATCAAGTTACTACTTTTGAAATTCTCAAAGAATATTTTTAAAAAATACTCCACCTATTATTTAAAGTTTCATTTACCAAAATATAACCAATTTCTATAAATAAAACACTGACAAGTTATTTTATTTTGAGAGAGGATCTCACTGTCTGTTGCCCAGGTTGGAATGCAGTGGCATGATCACAGCTCACTGTAATTTCAAACTCCTATGCTCAAGCCATCTTCCCACTCAGCCTTCCAAAGCACTAGGATTACAGGGATAAGCATCGCACCTGGACAATGACTTGTTTTTTTTTTTAATTCTTTAATAAAGACTAAAGTTAGAGGGATCACACTACCTGATTTCTAGACTAACTAAAGGTACAGTCACCAAGACAGGGCGGTATTGGTGAAATGACAGACACACAGATTGATGGGACAGACTAAACCCACACAGTATTAAGTCTACTGGTTTTTTGTTTTGTTTTTTTTTTTTCCAAAGTGCAAAGATAATTCATTTGAGAAAGAATAGTCTTTTTTTAGCAAGTAGTGTTGAACAACTGGATATCTGAATCCACATGCAAACAAATGAACCTCTACCTTCAACACGTATCATATACCTTACACAAAAAGAGATTCAAAACTTAAAACTACAAAATTTCCAAAAGAAAATGTAGGAGAACATCTTTGACTTTGGGAAAAGATTTCTTAGATATGATTACTAAAAGCCACAATTCATAAAAGAAATGTTTTATAAACTGGGCTTTACCTAAAATTTAAAATGTATGCTCTACAAAAGACAAAGTGGGAAAAGACTAAGAAAATATTTTCAAATCACGTATGTGATGAAAAACTTGTATCCTTAATATTTAAACTTGTATCCTTAATATTTAAAGTACTCTCAAAACTCAACAATAAGAACACACTTTGGAAAACAGTTTGGCAGTTCCTCAAAAGATTACACAAAGAATCAGCATATGACCTAGCAATTCACTTCTACGTATATATCCAAGAGAATTTAAAACATACATCCACAAGAAAAAAAAAACAACTTGTTCATGAATGTTCATTTGCATTATTCATAATATCCAAAAGTTGATGTTTAGGAATAATCTCAACATCCAACAACTGGTGAGTGTGGATAAACAAATTGTGGTCTATGAATACAATGGAATATTATTCAACTATAAAAGCAAATGAAATAGTCATACATCCTTCAACATGGAGGAACCTTGAAAATACATTAGGTTAAAGAAGCCAGAAACAAAAGGCCACATATTATATAACTCCATTTAAATGAAATTTCCAGAATTACCAAATCCAGAAAGACAGAAAGTAGATTACTGGTTGCCAGAGGTGGAATAGGGAGAAGTGGGAGGAAATCGAGAGTCACTCCTAATGGGCAGGAGGTTTAAATCTGGGGTGCTGAAGTGTTCCTGAATGAGACAGTGGGGATGATTGTGACTATACTCAACTTTGTGATTACACTAAAAAACACTGAACTGTACATTTTAAAAGGGTGATATTTGTGGTATATGAATTTAATCTCAATTTTTAAAAACCCACACAACCTAATTTAAAATGACCCTGCAATCTCACTCTTAAGTATTTATCCAAGAGAAATAACAATTATGTTCACAGAAACACCTGTACATGAATGTTTATGACAGCTTTATTCATAACCTTCAAAAACTGAAATATCCTTCAACTAGCAACAGATAAATACTTACAGTCAGGAGGGCGCCGTGGCTCACGCCTGTAATCCCAACACTTTGGGAGGCAGAGGAAGGCAGATCACTTGAGGTCAGGAGTTCAAAACCAGCCTGGCCAACATGACGAAACACCATCTCTACTAAAATACAACAATTAGCCAGGCGGGATGGCATGCCTGTAGTCCCAGCTACCCGGGAGGCTGAGGCACGAGAATAACTTGAACCTGGGAGGCAGAGGTTACAGTGAGCCAAGTTCGTGCCACTGCACTTCAGCCTGGGCGACAGAATGAGACTCTGTCTCAAAAACAAACAAACATACAGTCCATCCATAGAATGAAATACTACTCAAAAATACAGAAATGAAATTCACTAATATATGCAACATATGAATGAATTAAAGTCAGACCCAAAAGGCTACATACCACATAATTCCATTTATATGTACTCTGGAAAAGATAAAACTAAAAGGATGGAAATTGATGACTGACTGCCAGGAAGCGGGGTGAGGTCAACTACAAAGGAGCACCTGCGAGAATTCAGGGTGCCTGATGAAACTTTTATGCGTCATTATTGTGGTGGTGGATACATGCCTCTTAGCTTTTGTCAAGTCAAAATTGTATCACAAGGGCGAATGTTACTGCATGTAAATTTTAAATAAAATAATAAGTTGATTTATCACTCTAGACAAATCTCCACCCTGAACGTAGAAGCAAGGTTCCACTACAGATCAAAGCTCACCTCAAGTATTCTTAAGGCTTCCTTCTGAGGTAGGTGGAGCCAAATTTTATTTTCACTTGGCAACTGATAAGCAGCATAGACAAAACAGTCTGCAAGTTCCTAGTACTAATCAAACAGGCTGAAACAGCTATCATTATGTCCCTAGATTTCTGTAGTTCACTCACTCTCCATCATTGTACTAGGTCCCCACCGTAGCAACATTCTTTAAAATCAAACTAAATTGCCTGTTTACATCATCTCATAAACAAGAAGAGTCAAGAGAAGTATTTCAGAAGGCTGGAAGTGTGTGCATAGTCGAGAATAAATTACTTTATATTTAAATACACATACTATTCACACACAAAATTAACTCTCACTTTGGCCTGGGAAATTCATTTCATAAAGGAGTCTAATTTCTAGCGGGTGTTTAAAATAAACAAGTGCATAATACAAAAACAGATGGAAACGCTAAAAATGAGGCTCTCAGTAAGGCAGAACTCCAAACTAAACGCACCCAAGGAAAGCTGGGTCCGTCACCACCTAGGCAGCGTGAGGCCCGGTTCAGCCCCGTCTTTTGCAGGTCTGAGACGCTGCACTGCACGCCTTGGCTTTTCTTTAAAATTCAGCAGTTCACTCTGGCCCACATATCCAAAAGTCTTGAAATGTGACACACTCCTGGGTCAGGCTGTAAACTGCTAACACGCACGCAACCGTTTGAGTTACCCTGCACGTGAGTTTCCTTTTTGTTATCTGCCGAAGCCAGGTGAGCGAGATGGTGTCCGGGTCCTAGGGCCGGAAGGGGGAGCGCAGAAAGCACCACGGGTCTAGCCGGGAACTGAGGCTAGGCTAGGGAAGCAAGAAAGCGAGCGTCCCGGGTCACACCGCCCTGCCTTCACGTGCGAGGCAGCAGGAGACACGCGTGGGCTCTCTGGGGCCTTCGTCATAACCCCAAGGGGGCAAAGGACAGGGAAGGGACCCAGCCCAGGAGCGCGGCGTCTCGCCTCGTCGCCCCACGCGGCTGAAGCCGGACCGCGAGGCGCCAGGGGTAGAGAAGGGCCCCTCGCCGGGAGTTGAACGCCGGTCCCTTCCTCCGCTCCGCTCGGAAAATAACAGACCTTTTCATCTCGCACTCATGACCCTCTCCTTCCCCCAAAAATATAAACAACTCGAGGGCGGAGGCCCAGGAACTGCCATCCGGCTTTACGTAACTTGACCCAGCAGGTGGCTGCTCCCGGCGAGCAAGGTGCTCCAAGCCCCGAGAACACCGGACACGACTCGGGCAGCGAGACGGCCTGGAGGCAGGCGAGGCCGGGGAGCGGCGGCTGCCTCGTTACCTTTCCAGATGCCCAGAGAGAGCTGGGACGTGTCCAGGTCCACCACATAGTCCCCTAAGAACCGGTTCAACACGTCCACGACCACCGACTCGAAAACCATGTTCTTCAGCCGCGGTGAGCACGGCAGCCGGCCCGTGCGCTCCTCCTCCCGCCGCCTTCCTCACGCCCCTCCCTCGAGGCCGTTCGGTTCACCGGCTCCCCGGCAGCTCCGGCTGCGGCGCCCCCGCTGGCCGGACGCGCAGCCCCAGCGCGAGCGCAGCCAGGAGACCAGGAGGCCGCTCGCACGACGCGTGCGCAGATCAGCGCGCGGGTGGAGGCGGAGCGCTGCGCCGACCTGGGCGTGCCGCCGGAAGGGGGAGAAAAGGTGGCTGTGCCGCCGCGGCTCTGGAGGGTGCGTTTTTTGCGCCGAGCCCGGCTCCTCTTTCCTGTTGGCCCTGCCTTCTCCTCATCGCCGGGCAACGGGACACAGGTCAGGAGCCACAGGATTTTTTTCCGCCCTCTCTTGCAGATCTGAGTCGGGAACGGCCCCCCGGGGCGGGACGGTTGCGCCCGCCCGGAACGCTCCTCCCCCTAGAGGGAGGTGGCCGCCTCCACGCGGGCGCGGTGCTCGCTCCTGAGTAAGGGTGGGAGGATTCCAGCCTCGTCGCCGGAGGCTTCACGGGGACTGTCCCAGGGAGGACCCCCCCCCATTATTACAGGTCGGGGGGTCCGGCCAGCCTGAGTGTCCTGGTGCCTGTAACCTCCCCGCCTGGTCCTCCGAACGTCTGGCCCTTAAGAGGACTTAACTTCCTACTGCGAGTCGAGGATGGAATTACACAGTCACTGCCCTGCATCTGAGACGAGCACCCATTTTTGGTCAAGTCATTAATGCGGAGCCGTCTTTCATTCCAAAGAGTGACACGTTTCCGTGCAGATAAGAGTTAAAGAGTCAGCCGGTCTGGAGACTGCTGAACGCCCTCCAAGAAATACTGGGAGTGCTGGACCCCTCACCCCTGACCCTCCACCGAACCACCGACCTAAAATAAATTACAACTCTTTCGGCCCGTTTGGTCTTATATAGAAATAGTCTCAAAGGCCTGAGATCACAGAGATGCTAAATGTGAGGTTTAGATACTTGTAATTAGTCATCTCCAGGACCAAAGAAGTGTACATTGAGCGTTTTATCTTTGCACGTTAAACGAGTAATGATGGCTTTCTATTAATTACTGTGTCATTTTACTACTTTTTGTGCATAGTCACCAGATTTTTCAAAATTAAAGGTTTAAGGTGTGCCTTTCAAAGTACAATGCCTGACAAAAACTGTTAATCTTTACATGGGTTTATGAATTATTTTTATATAATTTTATATCTGAAGGACCTTTATGAGGTCTCCAACCATTTAGTCTTAAATATAATGAAGCTGAAATGTTAGGGATGTGTGCAAGGTCATACAACCAATGTTCTGTGGAAGAACTGGAACCTGGCCCTTCTGATTGGCCACCACCCCACCTGCTTCCCTTGCATTCAGTTAACAATCTACTTCAGCACACCTGCACGGAGAAACTAATAGAGGCTAAAATGCTTAGGAAAGGGAAGAGCATAATGAGGTATTTTGCCATTGCACTATTAATAAGAAGCCAGATACACAGTAACTGCAAAATTCCACTGTTATATCTAGCACTGCAAATTCAAAGTTACAAAAATTTCCAGAACTCACTCCAAAAATCCACCTTAAGTATCTTGCAAACGCTTTCATATTAGTTTTCTACAATCTAGGAAAATTTTGTGTGAGGAAGGGGAAAGGATGTTGCTGAAAAGTTAAAGGTGTGAGCATTTAATTGTAAACAAAGCAATGAAAAAATTCTGCTGAGGAAGTGTTAGAAATAAGTGGATGCTATTGTAACCGAATTATTACCTAGTGTTAGATGTATCACAAACACGCTTCCTAAATACTAAAAGATAAAATTTTGCATTCAGTCTTTGTATTGCCTAATCCATCTAAGGAAGTTTGTAAGCAAAAATATATTAACATCATCATGTAAAAGATATACTCATTAAACCATTTTCTGTTGTACCTTGAAAAATAAGCCCAATGGCTACTATAAAACTCAGGTTTCAAATTAGGCAGTATGTCAGTGTAAGTTGGTCTTTCTCTAGATCGCAATTAAAATGCTGTACTTCATTCTTTGATCAAATGAAAAAAAAAAAGAGTGAGAGCATCTGAACGACCCAAAACTGCAGTATCATCTAACTTTACAATACATCTCTAACATTGCAAGGACTTACAGTTTTATGTATAGTCTCCATGCCACAGCTCTTCCTCTTTAAAGTTTGGGCATGCTGGTAGTCATCTTGGAATCTTTTTTTCTCCTAATCTTAATTCTTTTGTCCACAGTAAATGTCATTGGTGTGCTGCTTATCCTTATCATTCCCCATGAGCATTGGGGTAGCAGACTAGATGGCCAGATAACAAAGCCGTTGAAGCCAACCACACTACCAGAAGGTGTCCTGGAGGAACAGGTACAGAAAATGGCCATTTAATAAGTATGGGACTTTTACTGATCTAACCTGACAGAGTCCTGTGCTCCGTCTCAGTTAATGCTTTAAAAATTGTAAACAATAAAAAGTTCTTTGGATCCTGGCATGGTGGTGCGTTGCCTGTAGTCCCAAGCTACTCGAAGGTTGATAGAGAGGATCCCTTGGGCTCAGGAGTTTGGAGCTGCAGTGAACTATAATGGTGCCACTGCACTCCACTCCAGGTGACACAGTGAAAAAAAAATTCTTTAGACTTATGTGTTCCAATCCTTAATAAAAAGAGAAAAATTCTCTGGAAGGGGAGTGCAAACAAAAAGGTAAAAACCTTATAAGAATCTTACTTAAGGCCAGGCATAGTGGCTCAGGTCTGTAATCCCAGCACTTTGGAAGGCCAAGGTGGGCAAATCACCTGAGGCCAGGAGTTCGAGATCAGCCTAGCCACCATGGCAAAACCCCATCTCTACTTTGTATACCAAAAAAAAAAAAAAAAAAAAATTAGGCATGGTGGCACCCGCCTGTGATCCCAGCTATTCTCCCAGGCAGGAGAACTGCTTGAACCCCGGAGGTGGGGGTTGCAGTGAGCCAAGATCAAACCATTGCACTCCAGCCTGGGCAACAAGAGCCAAACTCCATCTCAGAAAAAAAAAAGAATCTAATTAAGCAGGGCAGGGGGAAGTGTAAATTTCCACAATCTTTCTAAAAGACAGTTCCTAAACATTTACAAACTGACATAGTATATATGTATATACATGTATATCAGTGTACATGTGTATGTACATACATGTATATATAACTGACTCAGCAATCCCACTTCTACAGACTTACCCTAAGAAAATAATTATAAAAATCCAAAAAGCTATTCCCACAAGAACTTTTTTTTTTTTTTTTTGAGATGGAGTCTCACTCTTCTCACCCTGGCTGAAGTGCAGTGATACAGTCTTGGCTCACTGCAACCTCCACTCCCAGGAGGGTTTAAGTGATTCTACTGCCTCAGCCTCCAAGTAGCTGGAATTATAGGCAGGTGCCACCACACCTGGCTAATTTTTGTATTTTTAATACACGTGGGTTTTCACCATGTTGGCCAGGCTGGTCTCAAATTTCTGACCTCAAATGATCCACCCGCCTAGGCCTCCCAAAGTGCTGGAATTACAGGCATGAGCCACCGTGCCCAGCCAAGAACATTATTTAAAGCATTGTTTATAATAACAAAAAGAAATGGAAATGACCTAAATATCCCATTGATAGGGAAGCTAGTTAAGTAAACATACACATGTAATGCATTACTATACGGCATTAAGATGATAATGAAAGTCTATACTAGTGTGGAAAGATGTCGATAATATATGCTCAGGAGAAGCAAGGTGCAGAATAGTATCCCCCTATTTATAAAAACCTATGAGTTTTTAGGTGTGCAGAGCATTTATATACAGAAAGAAATCTAGAAGTATGCTCACCAAATATTAGCAGTGCTTATCTCTATGTTGTGAGACTTCTGGCAATATGCATTTTTTCTGTTCTTTCAAGTTTAATTTTTTATAGTGAGCATGTATTATTTTGCCTTTGTAAACTGGTGAGGAAGGATGTGTCAGAAATGCTATTATGTTGTATGTTATAACTTCCTGGGAAAACTACATATGCATATTGACGAATTGCTGTGAGCAGGGTCTGAACGTTATTGGGTAATTGATAGACATGGATGTGAACTCTCAAAAGCCTACACCAGAAGACATGAGCAGATATTTCCTGAAGAGTATATACAGATGGAAATAAGCACATGAAAACGTGCAACATCATTAGCCATTGGAGAAATGAAGAGTAAAACCACAATGAGATATCAGACTATCTTATATTATACCTACCAGAATAGTTGAAAAAAAATAGTGACAGTACCAAGGCTGGCTAGGATATGGAGAAACTGGATCATTATTCACTGGAGGTGGGATTGTGAAACAGTTAAACTCTCTGGAAAACGATTTGGCAGTTGCCGCAAAAACTAAACATGCACTTACTATATGACCCAGCAATTGTACTCCTGGATATTTATCCCAGAGAAATGAAACCTTATGGATCACACAAAAACCTGTAATATGAGTAGCCAAAACTTGGAAATGGCCCAGATTTTTTTCAACTGGTAAATGGTTAAACCAACTGTGGTACATCCATACTGTGGAATACTCAGCAGTAAAAAAGGTGAACTATGGATACATGCAATAACTTGGATAGGTGTCAGGGGAATTATGCTGAGTGAAAACCTGTATATTTGTGAAACATGCTTGAAGTAACAAAATTATGGAGATGGAAAACAATTAGTTGTTGCCAAAGGTTAGGAATGAGTAGGATGGATAGGTGTGGCTGCATATGGATAGCAGGAAGGAGCCTTATGTTTATAACACACTTCTATATCTCAATTGTGGCAGTGGTTATATAAAATTGCATAATACTACATACACACCTGGAGTGCAAGTAAAAGTGGAGAAATGTGAATAAATTCCATGGATAGCACTTTCTTTTCTTGCTTTTTTTTTTTTTTTTTTAAAGACAGAGTTTCACTTTTGTTACCCAGGCTAGAGTGCAATGGCACAATCGCGGCCTACCGCAACCTCTGCCTCCTGGGTTCAAGCGATTCTCCTGCCTCAGCCTCCTGAGTAGCTGGGATTGCAGGCATACACCACCACACGCAGCTAATTTTGTATTTTTAGTAGAGACGGGGTTTCACCATGTTGGTCAGGCTGGTCTCGAACTCCCGACCTCAGATCATCCATCTGCCTTGGCCTTCCAAAGTACTAGGATTACAGGTGTGAGCTACCACACCTGGCCCTAATATCTTTATTTTCTGAGTGTGATACTGCATTATAGTTACATAAGACGTTACCATTGGGGAAAACTGGGGTGAAGGGTACCTGGGACCTCCCTATACATTTTTTGAAACTATCTATCAAACTATAATTATTTTTAAAATAACTTTTAAAGGGTCTGCTGAGTCAAAGTCAACCAGGAGGTGCCCCAGAAGATGAGATAAGCCTGAGAGTTAACAGCTTCTACATAACAACTTAATATCCCTGCACAGGGTGCTTGGTAAAAATATTAAAGAAAGAAAAGTATCTGAATGTGGTACCTTATCAATATGTGTTCAAATATCAATTATGCTGTGATCCCAGTAAAATACCAGAAAGAGGAATGTACAAGAAGGGACTCTCAAGGACCTTCCTCTGATTTTAAATACTTAAAACAGTCTGGGCATAGTGGCTCATGCCTGTAATCCCAGTACTCTGGGAGTCCGAGGCAGGTGGATCATGAGGTCAAGAGATTGAGACCATCCTGGCCAACATGGTGAGACCGTATCTCTACTAAAAATACAAAAAATTAACTGGGCCTGGTGGCAGGTGCCTACTACTTGGGAGACTGAGGCAGGAGAATTGCTTGAACCTGGGAGGCGATGTTTGCAGTGAGCCGAGATCGCATTACCGCACTCCAGCCTGGCGACAGAGCGAGACTCTGTCTGAAAAAAAGAAAAAAAAATACTTACAGCTGAGCTCTACTCAGAAAAAGATGGTCCCAAATACTGATGTCCATCAATGCTTTTGATCTCGGGTTTTTACATGGCTGATATTAAAAGCTGATACCTTGTTATTCAGTTTTGTGCTCACATGCCACCTAATCATAGAGGTGAGGACTTCCCTGATCTCTCAGTCTCAAATAGCCAGCAGTAATGCTCTGCCATATCACTTTAGTAGCACTTAATCTAGCTTGCATTTTTCCCAACACTTGTGGAATCAGCATTACCTCGCTATCTTAAAACAGTCAGAACCAGCCTCATTATTCCCTATCCTTAGGAGTATGCATCTCAGAACACAGAGACACAGGGACCAGCCAAGCATCCCCTCTCCTCAGAAGTCTGAGTTTCAGTTTGAGGGCCCCTCTTCTAAATTTCCAAGCATGTCCCTTTGCCCACTCAACCCTTGGGGTTGTATCTGATTTCTGTACTAACTGCCTCCTCAATACCTTATAATTCTCTCTTTACCGTTTCACTACCTAATTATGTATCTAATTAACAATTCTGTACATACCTATATCTATAGAAAGGGGAGTTGGGGCCTGCAGCTGAATCTGTAGCAAGGCGATGTTTGGCTGAGAGAGGGAAGCCATATCATCAAAGGGAGTAAATGCAAATTATGAGTGAAGAGGGAAGCCAGGCTCAGGGCCAGAGAACTTCTTAAGTGTCAGGACAGGCAGCAACTCCCAGTCTTTAAATAGGTAATGAGACCAAGGGTCAAAGGTTTGGATAATCAAGAGCAGGTCAAGCAGTGAAGTGCGAAGTAGGTCCAGGTGAAGGATGCAAAAGCTAGGCTGTGCATGTGATGCGCTGAGTCTGCTCTTAATTGTCCTGTGGCACAGGAGCAGTGGGGTTAGGTAGCTCATTCTGAGCAGAATCCGCTGATACCACTGGCCCCCCTTGTTTGTTCAGCCCAACCTCTCCATTTGTGAGCCGATTTTGATTTAGACAGGATGTGAAAGACTTCCCAGAAATGAACTTTCTTCCTCTCTGGACTTTTGAATATTGACTATGATCTTGATTTCCTGCCTCTGATTTCTTTTCCTCCTTTGTGAACCACTGACTGAAGCTGTGTGACTGTGGGTGTGTTGCTACTTCGGTTAAGCCCTTCCCCAAAGCCTGGACCACACCTCAATGTGCAGTTCTAAGGCGAGCCACTGTCACTCTGCCTCATCTACCCTCTCCTACTTATCTGTTAATGCAAGTAAAATAAAGCATGCAGGTAGGAAGCATTGACCAGGATGGGTTGGGTGGAAAAGTCCCAGAGTTAAAGAGCAGTGAAAAATCCATTATGGAGATTTAGGCAGGAGGTAATTATAGATCTCAACTAGACCAAGGCAATTCAAATGAATAGAAGGACATAGATGTGATGGAGGTCATAAACATGGAATTTATAGCCTTTGAAATTGATTAACTGTGGTAGATGAGGTAAATATGATAATTCCAAGATTGTGTCATTTATAGCAACTGAAACATGAAAACAAGACATTGGTTTTATTGGAGATGATAAAGAGTGTAGTTTGGAGGAGATTCCATGAGATCTGGAATCTAGGGGAAAATATTTAGGACAGAGTGTAAACAGTAATTCAGGAAGAAATTTCTACTTAGAAATTAGGGAATGGGGTTCCAGTGAGCGTCTAGAATAAGACATGAATGCTTGAGGCTCCCTACACAGAAGCAACCATTTATACTCAATGTATGGATGACACTTGGAGTAAAAGAATTGCAAAAAAAAAAAAAAAAAAAGCAGAAGAACAAGGACTGAACTGTTAAGAAACCATCTCATTTAGGGAGGAACCAAATGAACTTGAGAAAAGAGACCTACAATAGAAGCCAATATACCTGGAGTGGGCTGACGTACAAATCCAAGAGGACTTATAGGAAGAAAGGGTGGTCAGCAAAATTGTACGGATGTCAAGAGAGAGAAAAACTCAGAAAATGGCCCAGGTGCAGTGGCTCATGCCTGTAATCCCAGCACTTTAGGAGGCCGAGGCGGGCTGATCACCTGAGTTTTGGAGTTCGAGAACAGCCTAACCAATATGGAGAACCTCTGACTCTAATAAAAATACAAAATTAGCCAGGTTTGGTGGTGCATGCCTGTAGTCCCAGCTACTCAGAAGGCTGAGGCAGGAGATTTGCTTAAACCTGGGAGGCGAAGGTTGGGGTTAGCTGAGATCATGCCATTGCACTACAGCCAAGCTGGTTTCACATTAGCCAGGCTGGTCTCGAACTCCTGAACTCAGGTGATCCCCTGGCCTCAGCCTCCCAAAGTGCTAGGATAACAGGTGTGAGCCACTGTGCCTGGCCAACATTCTTTATTTAATAACCATTTGTCCAGAAATATGTTAGTCTTTAAAGAGCTGTTTTATAAACTATATATAAGAGTGTTCTCTAAGTTTATGTAGCTCTATAAATCCTGATAAGAGATACCATTACTGACAACATAAACATATATGTGAGGTTATAAGAAAACAACAAATCTCTTGTTCTCCAGTATAGATGCACATGTACACACAGCCATGTGCTGTAGAAGTTGTAATATGATCCTTAATTATTAATGAATAACATTTTCTACATCATGGAGAGCTACCTTAAGTACTTTACATAGAGAGAATTCACATACAGAATCACAGATAGAGGACAGATTTGTAATTACAGAAAAGGCTATTGGTACATTTAAGCCTCATGTATACCAGTAGTGTGTTTCTAATTAAATTATATGGTTCAACAATTACAAAGTAAAACCTGATACTGTCTAAAGTTTTCCAATGTTCATATTTTATAAAACCTTACTTTCCAAAGAGCACTGATATAATGTTCCCAAAATCTCTTCTTTGAAAGAAATCATGGTGGCTCATGCCAGTAACCTGGCACTTTGGGAGGTGGATCACCTGAGGTCAGGAGTTCCAGACAAGCCTGGCCAACATTGTGAAAACCCCGTCTTTACTAAAAATACAAAAATTAGCCAGGCTTGGTGGCACATGCTTGTAATCTCAGCTACTCAGGAGGCTGAGGCAGGGAAATTGCTTGAACCTGGGAGGCGGAGGTTGCAGTGATCTGACATTGCGCCATTGCACTCCAGCCTGGGCAACAAGAGCGAAACTCCTTCTCAAAAAAAAAAAAAGGTAGTCTCTGTCAATTATCACATTTATACTGTTCTTAGATTATACACTCTGCTTTTTATATCCAAGGAAATTCTGAGTCATATGCACCAGTTCGGTTTCATTAACATTAAATTAGCTGATTTGGGCATCAGCTGGAGATTCAAATGTCTTCAACTTTCCCTTCCAGAAAGTTAAAAGAGCACCATCTAGTGGAATTTTATATAAAATCCTTCCAAATTGGTATTCAAATTGAACTACTGTAATCATTGGTTTTAAAAGCAAACTTTCATTTTAAATGGCAGTGATTGTAAATCAATTACGTATTTTATAGTGAATCCTAAACATCCTTTCAACTAAACTTCAGATTTGAAAATCAAACTTAGTAATGTTAGCTTATGACATTTTTAACCACATATTTTTACTACTGAATTTGTTTCTGTTCCATTTGAATGTTAATTATGGCATACGAAGCTTTTCTTGCTTTTCATATCCTTTTAAGAAAGACTCAGTTGATTACAGCTTTGTGGTATTGAATACAAGTTTGGCTTTGTTTTTTTCTTCATCATTATACACTTAATGGACCAATTCCTAAACAAAGAAGGTTTAGTTCTACTCACTGGCTAATTCAGACATTTAAGCTGGTCTACAAGGAAGTATATAATTTGAATTTCTCCTTTAGTGGCTGTGGTCAAATAAACTGACTTTTTCTCTAATTACATAAGATTCATCAATGCATTTGGAATGAAAAGAACAACATGATGACTGCCTCAGCCTTAAATACTGATACCTCATCATCAGACTAGCCGGCCTGTAGACAATGTGAGCTGCAAAATGAAGTTAGTGTCTCTCTTCAATCCTGTGAATGCATTTAACGAATGCATAGCAGTGGTCAGGCAACCATATGGGTTGATGGGAATACAAGTTCATAGTTTCCAGCTAGGTTGCCTTTTTACTCTTGTTTGTTTATTCTCTTACTTCATAATTTTCCATTTTGTTTCTTTTAGCCTGTATTCCTCAAATTCCCCCAAATGATCCCTCTTCACATTGAGGTCTCTCTTCAAACATCTTCTAATCAAAGCAGCTTTCCTTAAACATATTATCAAAAATAACACCATCCCAGTATCCCTCCTCTACTCCTTACTATTCTTTTCCTACTCTGCTTGATTATTTCTTACTACTTATCACTACTTATTTGCTTGTTTTCTGTCTCCCTCTGTAATAATTTCAGCATTGATTCCATTCTTTGACCTCTCTCAGTATCTGGTCATTTAACTTTGCAGCATTCCTCTATTGTGAGGGGGGCATTCCACCTCACTCTTTGATGCTGCATTCAGTCATGTGACTTGCTTAGGCCAATAACACGGTAGCCGCTGTGATGCAGGCAAAGCTTGAAAAGCACTTGCACAGTCAGTCCTACTGTCTCCTTCTGGGCCATTGCAATGAAAACAAGGCTGGTCTAGGCGGCCAGGCAATGACCGATACATGGAGCAGTGCCAAGTCACCAGAGTTGCCCTAGTCTCTCTGATTGACCTAACCTGCCCCTTATGTTTTAAGAATTCTAGTAGTAAGTGTTTTCTTTCTTTTTAAGGACGCTTCCTTTGGAGGTGGTTTGTTATATAGCAATAACTAGTCAGTACACCCTCCCATGGAATACAAACTTCCTGAGTGTGGGGAATTTGCTTTTTCTTTATTGTTACATCCCTAGCACAGAGGCACTGTGCCTGAAGAAGATATTTGTTGAATAAATCAATCAGATGCGGGCAGGTAGGTCATATATTAGAGCTTAAGTAACAACTTTTCCGAATATCTATCTTTTTATAGGGATAAATTCAATAACCTGGAGAGAAATGGTTAGGCTACTTATCCAACAGGCAGTTCTCCAAAAATAGTTTTGTGTGTGTGTGTTTTTTTTAATCTCAATCAAGCTTTTGATAAGTATTAAGGGGTATTGAGTTCAAGGTTACATATTTTGCCAAGTGTTGTAGGTGTAACTATGAAAGTGCGCAGCAAAATGCTGTAATGATCAAGTCTGATGAGATGACATTACAACTGACTTATTTTTTATGATCACTGAGTTGCCCAACAATGAAATAAAAGAAGCCAGTTCACCTCCATAGAGGTGGGCTCAGGTATACCTTCTGACCAAGAGGTCATTTTGAATTCAAGATGACGGGTAACTAAGACATCAAAGTTCTGTGTCAAAGAGCATGGCTACAATAGTTTTAGCTTGAAATTAAAAGAAAAAAAATGTTGTTTTAGTCAATTTTCTGTAGCTATGACAGGATATCACAGATTGGGTAATTTATAAAGAACAGAAGATTATTTGGTTCACAGTTATAGATAAGAAGTCCAAGAGTATGGCACCAATGTCTGATGAAGGTCAACCCATGGCAGAAGGCATTGCCTAGCAAGTGAGTGCACCAGACAGAAAGATAAATGAAACAACAAAAATAAAATAAAATAAGGTAAAATAGGGCCCACACTTAGTCCTTTTGTCTGGAGCCCTCTCTCAAGGTAACCTACCTACCGTCTCAATAATAGCGTTAATCCGTTCATGAGAGCTCTGCCCTCATGACCCAATTACCACTCAAAGGTCTCACCTCTCCATCCGTCACAAATGGCAATTAAATTTCAGCATGAGTTTTGAATGGGATATTCAAACCATAGCAGAGATATTACCACACCGTCATACAAGTTGTTTTTTAACAATGTAATACAGAGTAGTGACCAGGCACAATAGCTCATGCCTGTAATCCCAGCACTTTGTGAGGCCGAGGCAGGTGGATGACTTGAGGCCAGGAGTTCGAGACCAGCCTGACCAACCTGGCAAGACCCTCTCTTTACTACTAAAAATACAAAAATTAGCCAGATGTGGTGGTACATGCCTGTAATCCCAGCTACTTGGGAGGATGAGGCATGAGAATCACTTGAACCTGGGAGGCGAAGGTTGCAGTGAGCCAAGGTCATGCCACTGCACTCCAGCCTGGGTGATTGACTGAGACTCTGTCTAAAAATAATAATAATAATAAGAGAAAAAAAATGAAATGTAACTGCCATTGTAACAGCATTAGGAAGTGGGGCTGCCTTTAAAAGGTGATTAGGCCATAAGGGCTCCACCTTCATGAGTAGGTTTAATGCTTTACTAAAAAGTCTTTTAATTGGGCTCTCTCTCTCTCATACAGCCTCTCGCTTTCCACCATAAGCTGACACAGGAAGCAGACCCTCACCAGATGCCAGTATCTTGATGTTGGACTTTCCAGCCTTCAAAACTGTGAGCCAATAATTTTTTGTTAATTTTAAATTACCCAGTCTGTGGGTGTTACAGCAGCGCTAAATGAACTAAGGCACCACCCAACAATGACTAGCTTAAAGAAGTGTTTCTCAACTAGGGGTGATTTTGCCCCGATGGAACATTTGCCAATGTCTTCAGACATTCAGCAGAGGCCATGCATGCTATTAAACATTCCACAATGGACAGGAAATCCTCCTACGACAACCAGTCCAAGATGTTAATAGACTAATGTTGAGAAGGCCTGGCTTAAAAGCTAATAATTATGTAACACAAGGCAATACATTTTACATAACTTGAATTCAGGAACAACAATTCTTAAAATTGGATATTTAGTCTCTCTCAGTAGCTGGGATTACAGGTGTGCACCACCATGCCTGGCTAGTTTTTGTATTTTTAGTAGAGATGCAATTTTGCCATGTTGGTCAGGCTGGTCTCAAACTCCTGGCCTCAAATGATCTGCCTATCTTGGCCTCCCAAAGTGCTGGAATTACAGGCATAAGCCACAGCTCCTGGCCTGAAAACAAGATCTTCAAAATTATGATGTTATTACCGGGTGCCCTTAAAGTTTACTCTTTTAAATTTTTAAAAGAACTTGGTAGAAAGATGTGCAATTGATTTGAATAGACAATTCATGAGAGAAATAAATACCTAATAGATGCATAAGAATATGTCATTTCCAGCTAATAAAATATACGCAAATAAAAAACAAGAAAGCACTTCTCACCTATAAAATTGACAAAGATTTAAAAAAATTGATAGTACCCAGAGTTCTGAAGGAAATGGTAGATGGACAATCTCCAACCCTACTGATAGCAGTAGAAATTCGTGTATAATTTTTCTGGGTGTCCATTTGACAGTATTTGTAAATAGCTCTTAGATTGTGCTTAACCTTCAGCCAGTTAGTCTATTTTTAGTAAATTATTTTAAAGAAAAATAATCATTTATTGAATTCTACCTCTGAGCCAGGCTCTGTAATGCCACTTTATATACATAAGTATTTAATCCTTATGAAAACTTTGCAGACAGATATTATTACCAACTGTTACAATTCAGAAAACTAATGCACAGAAAGTTTTAGTAATAAATCAGAGATCAAACTGCAGGAATAATTTATACACAAGTCTGTCTGATTCGTAGGAAAAACAGACGTGCACATCTGTAGGAATGAGTATGTTTACGACATAGTTTATAATAGAGAAGAGTATAAAATAAAGCTCATTATCCATTAATAGAGGAATCATTATGTACATTGCATTCATTCAAATGATCATATACATTTCGAAAGAAAATGTATTTAGAAAATTGTAAGTCCAAAAGATTGGTTAAAAAATAAATCAGTGTTGGCTGAGCCTTGTGGCTCACGTCTGTAATCCCAGCACTTCAGGAAGTGCCTGTAATCTCAACATCTCAACAGAGCAGGACTCTGTCTCAAAAAAAAAAGTTGGCTATTAACACTGCTTTTGTTTTGCTTTTTTTTTTTTTTTTTTCAGAGGGAGTCTTGCTCTGTCACTCAGGCTGCAGTGCAGTGGTGCCATCTTGGCTTACTGCAACCTCCACCTCCTGGGTTCAAAGGATTCTTGTGCCTCAGCCTGCTGAATAGTTGGGCTACAAGCATGTGCCACCATGCCCAGCTAACTTTTGTGTTTTTAGTAGAGACAGCGTTTCACCATATTGGCCAGGCTGGTCACAAACTCCTGACCTCAAGTGATCCGCTCGCCTCAGCTTCCCAAGTGCTGGGATTGCAGGTATGAGCCAATACATCCGGCCAACAGCCAACTTTTTTTTTTGAATCCTTGCTATTTGCTAAGCGTTCCAGACATTTGTTCAGCTTGGTGGGCATTTGCATAGAAAATAGTCTAGAAGAACTTACACTAGGATGTAATAGTGATTGTCTTCAGGTGGTGAAATCAGGGATAAGTTCTGAATTTCTTTTATGTTTTGGTGATCACTGAATTTATTTCACTGGGCATTTATTCCTTTTGTAATCGGAAAAAAAAAATCCTTTAAAACTAAGAGGGAGGGAGAGAGGGAGAGGAAAGGTGAGAGAAAAAGGTGGAAAAATCTTGCAAGTTGTACATGAAGAAACAAGTGAGTGGAGCTTATTCATATAGTTTTTGATACACAGTGAGCCAGGAGAGTATGCTATGCTTCCATCTTCCTAAATCTCCTCCTTTTTAAGTAATGTATTACAATTTCAAACATGGTAACCCTATCTCTATTGTAGATTATTTGTACATAATATATTTATATTCATGATTTAGTTTTCAAAGTGTTTGAAATATTTCAGAAAACCATAAAATAAAATATTAGTCCTGGTTAACATATATCTTCTTAACCCATTTCCCATTTGCCCTAAGAATACTGCCCTGGCAGTGAGCTGCACATTTGTTTTCCAAATGGGGAATGGGTCAAGGATGGGTTGGACATATCCAATCTTCTCTCAAAATACTGACTGGCATATTGAGGTTCATAAAGCCTCCTTGTAGCTAGTAAGTCAGACCAATTTCTACCTTAATGAATATTTACTAGGCACCAATTGTGTCATGTCAGGTTATAATAGATATGGAGACACACTCTTTCTTCAAGGCATTTGCATCTATGGGAAGGAAGACATGTGACCAATTATGATGGTTAATATTCAATGTCAACTTGATTGGATTGAAGGATGCAAAGTATTGTTTCTGGGTGTATCTGGATGTTTCTGGGTGTTGCCAGAAAAGATTCACATTTGAGGCAGTGGACTGGGAGAAAAATGAGCCACCCTCAGGAAGAACCACTCACACTGTGGGTAGACACCGTCTTATCAGTAGCCAGCACAGCTAGAAAAAACAGGTAGAAGGTAGAGGGTGCTGACTTGCTGTGTCTTCCGGCCGCCATCTTTCTCCTGTGCTGGATACTTCCTGTCCTTAAACATCAGACTCCAAGTTCTTCAACTTTTTGACTCTCGGACTTACCAGTGGATTTGTCAAGGGCTTTCGGGCCTTCAGCCACAAACTGAAGGCTGCACTGTCAGCTTTCCTACTTTTTTTTTTTTTTTTTTCTATTTTTTGTGATGGAGTCTCCCTCTTGTCGCCCAGGCTGGAGTGCAGTGGCGTGATCTCAGCTCACTGCAATCTCTGCCTCCTTAATTCAAGTGATTCTCCCACCTCAGCCTCCCGAGTAGCTGGGATTACAGGTGCATGCCACCACACCCAGCTAATTTTTGTATTTTTAGTAAAGATGGGGTTTCACCATTTTGGCCAGGATGGTCTTGAACTCCTGACCTCAGGTGATCAGCCTGCCTTGGCCTCCCAAAGTGCTGGGATTATAGGCATGAACCACCATGCCCAGCCAGCTTCCCTACTTTTGAGGTTTTGGGACTCATACTGGCTTCCTGGCTCCTCAGCTTGCATATGGCCTCTCATGGGATTTCACCTTACGATTATGTGAGTCAATACTCCTTAATAAAATCCCTTTCATATACACGTCTATCCTATTAATTCTGTTCCTCTAGAGAATCCTGAGTAACCCATCAATTATGCTGTAATATACTAATTGTCACAAAGGATACATGTTCAATATACAACAGAAACCTGGTAGAACTACCCACGACTGCTTGGGGGAAAGAGGAAACCTTCACGAAAGTGGATCAAAGTCAATTCAGATTATGGAAAAACAAATAAATAAGGATCACTTCTGTAGCATTTTCTCACAACATACTTGGCCAGAAGTGGGTATTCTTCAAGATGACAGGAATCATAAATAGCTGATGTTGCTGGAAGTTGTATCATGAGTGGGTAGAATGGCAAGAAGGAACTTGATCCCTGCCAAAGGAAACGCTAAAGGACATTGCTGGGATTCCAGTTGTGAGATTGCAGCAGTGAGATCTCCTGCCTAGACAGGGGAAAAACCTGCCTTCAACCTTAAAAAATCACTTGGATGTAAAAGACAGGGCCTTAAAAAAAAAGAAAATAAAGCAAGCTCTATCTACAGGATTCGATTAATCAAGGTGACTTGAGCATCTCTTGATTAAAGGACTTTTTTACCCTTGCTTGAATATATCTTTCTTTCAGAAATATTTAAGGGACATTCCTTTGGGGGCAGGGCTTTTAGGTTTTTTTGAGACACAGTCTTGCTCTGTCACCCAGGCTGGAGTATAGTGGTGTGATCTCGGCTCGCTGCAACCTCCACCTCCCGGCTTCAACTGATTCTCCTGCCTCAGCCTCCCCAGTAGCTGGGACTACAGCCGCGTGCCACCGCACCTGGCTAATTTTTTGTATTCTTAGTAGAGACGGGATTTCACCATGTTACCCGGGATGATCTCAATCCTCTGACCTCATGGTCTGCCCACCTTGGCCTCCCAAAGTGCCGGGATTACAGGTGTGAGCCACTGTGCCCAGCCAGGGATTTTAATCTTAAAAAAACAAACCTTCTTGATGCTCATTTTAGTTCCTTGTATTCTGTATGTTCATCAGCTATCTCATTAGCCATCCTTGCTTCAGGCTTCCACAGCCCTCCTATGATCTTCTATGAGACATTTCAAAGTATAACTGATTTCACTATCCATCCATTTATTAGTTCAAGAAATAATTATTGCTATTTACTACTATATGCCAGAAACTGTTCTAGGTGCTGAAGACACAAATCAAAGTGCCTGCTCTTGGGGAGCATTTTCATTCAATTCTATGAGGTGCACTATCCTGACTTTGCTTAGTCAGATAAGATATGCAATTGACTTATTATAAAATCAGTAATCCTTGTACACTTCATTTTCATCCACTTCTACATGTTTAGTAATACATAAAGGAACAAATAAGGACAAAACACACTGTCAGAATTATGATGTTTTTCATACAACTCCACCAATCTGGACATTTTCTTCCATAAGAATTTCAGTTAATACCATGCAAATCTGAGAAAGTGTTTGTACCCAGTTGATATAAAGAAACCATTTAGCTGGCTTTATTTTTGTCTTACTAGAGCCCAATCCTTTTAAAGAATTAAGTAGTATGTGTTTAGTTTGGATACATATGGTTTAATACATGGATAATTTTGAAATTTCCCCTTTCACTATTATTTTAAAAACTGAGTAATCACCAGAGTGCAATCATAATTTCCTATCAATCTCAACATTTCTATTTTCCCAAATGAGCTACTTTAAAGATTTATTTTCAGCATTATAGAAGACATTAAACAAGTCTACTCAGGCACAGAAGGAGCACTGGGTAGGACCAGCAGAAAATATGGATATATTCAAACGCCATGATTTTAAATCAATGAACTAACATTGATCTGTAATTAACACCCATATGGTGGTCAAGCTTATCTTGGTTAAAAAAACAGGCTACTTCTGTTAGCTCTGGCCTCAAAACTAATGAAAGTCCATGGCGATTTTTATCTTGATTCCAGAATCCTTAGGACAACAGGATGGCAGAGTACCCAAGAGTCACGGCAATGAATGCCAGGGCAGCTCTGTGCCAGTCATCACTGATAGGAGGTGAGGGACGTGTTAAGGATCAGGAAGGCCTTATGGGAACTGCAGGAGGCAACAGGGAGGCACCTGCCTTGAAAAAAAAGACCTGCTTCCTTTTCCCTAGTTATTGAATATTACTGGCATCTGTCTGTCTGTAACACCTGCCCATCCAAATACAATACTTGAAATGATCTTTGTTAACTCACTCCTATAGCTTAGGAGGAGGAGGAGGAGTAGAGGAGGTGGAGGTGGAGGAGGAGGAGGAGGATGTGGTGGTGGTGGTGGAGGAAGAGGAGAAGGAGGTCTATTGGAGATAGTCCAGAGCTGGTATATTATCTCCGCGGTTATCAGAGATTGGGTTTGTTCTATCTTTCTTCTTCACCATGTTGAGCCCTTGACTTCCATCCTCAGGTCAGTGTAGGATCCAAAATAGCTACTAAAGCTCCTGCTATCATGTCTGCTCTTTATTTAGGAAGTAATGGAAAAAAAGGGGGCAGGAGGGAGAATGCTTGCAGCCATTTTAAAAGAATATTCCCTGAGGTCCTGCCCATAAACTTTCACATATACCTCATTGGTCATTACTATCTACAAGGGATAAAGGAAAATTTTAACTGGGTCCATGCCATCCCCTGATAAAAGAGAGGTCAGTCACTAATAAGAAAAGAGGGGAGTATAAGAGCAGGCAACTAGCAGGCTCTGTCTCACACAGGTTAAAAGAAAAGTCTCTACATATATATATGGCAGGGAAGGTTAACAACAAATGACCCCTCAGCTTTGTGTGGGGAGATAACAGAAAGTTGTGGGAACTGTGCTGAGCAGGAAAGCTCATGTCTCACCTAATCGGCTCAGCCATATCCTGTCCCAGCAAAGTGGGAATGGAGCCCACTGTGTTCTGATGTTCCCATTTTCCAAGAGAAGCAACGAACTGCTCTCCATTGGCTCACTCTGTTTCAGCCACACTAGCCTACTGCTGTCCTGTGAACCTGCACCTGTCCTTCCACTACAGAGCTTTTGCAATGTCTGTTCCATCTGCTGAGAATGTTCCTCTTCCATATATCAGCACGAACCCTTCAAGTCTTTGGTCAAACCATAAGAAACACAATCTGAGGCATAATTCAGGCTTTTGTGTCAACTCTTGTATTTTTAAAATTTTATTATTTATTTTTATTTTTATTTTGAGACAGAGTCTCTCTCTGTCGCCCAGGCTGGAGTGCAGTGGCACGATCTGAGCTCACGCCAATCTCCACCTCCTAGGTTCAAGCGATTCTTCTGCCTCAGCCTCCTAAGTAGCTGGGATTACAGGCATGTGCCACCACACCCGGCTAAATTTTGTATTTTTAGTAGAGACGGGGTTTCGGTCTTGAACTCCTGGCCTCAAGTGATCCCCCTGCCTCGGCCTCTGAAAGTGCTGGGATTACAGGTGTGAGAGCCAACCACCCCGGCCTTTCCTTATTTAAAAATCGACACCCACATATTTCAAAGCTCTGTGTCCGAATGTCGCAATTTGTACCTAACCTCCAACCACTGATCAAGGAGAGCCAGTTTTCCTTGAAGCAACATTTTAGGAAATGTTATGCCTCACAATAAAAAATGAACTCTATTGCTTTGCAATCCAGGATGAGGGGGGAGCTTGGAATGAAGGTCACCAGACTCTTGGACCACCGCAAACACTTATTACCCTGGGGGCAGACAGCCATCAACCATCTACCCTCTTCTTCCCTTTGCCAGTCAGAAGATGCCGGCTCTGAAGCTGGGGTGGGCAGTATTTCTGAAAGGACGATTCTGGACTGGCACAAGCCTGATCAAACTTCCACACACCTGTCCATTCCTTGCAGTTTTCTACTTAGGCCAGCAGATGGCAGCAAGTATCGGCTGAACTAGGAAACCAACTTCGAACACCT
This sequence comes from Sapajus apella, assembly GCF_009761245.1. Taxonomy (NCBI): domain Eukaryota; kingdom Metazoa; phylum Chordata; class Mammalia; order Primates; family Cebidae; genus Sapajus; species Sapajus apella. The sequence continues at coordinate 8,039,886 of NW_022436964.1, forward strand.
TCAGAGTTGAGGTTCTTTTTGATGCATTTTCTTTGATTTGTGCCAATAAAAACAATAAAAGTAATTTACATTTGCTTCACTCATTACTTCTCACACTGAGAAACAGAAAGATAAATCTATTTTAGATCTGACTTATCGTTTTGAAAAGGTGATCATGAAAGCCTGAATATGTGAAATGGGACAAAAGTCTTAATTTGTTCCTTAGTAACAAGAAATAAAATTTAATATATATTACCAAAAAAATATATTTATTTAATCTTGACTCTGGTGGCTGTTCTTAACAAAAAACTACAAATATTTGTTATGTTTCTAAGTAAAGATACAGTGACTTCAGGACATGCACAAAATGGTAAACAGATGTATTATTGTTTTCTGAATAACTTCCACATTTGCCCAAATATATCCTTTAAAAATGTACTGCATCTTTTTAATCACTTGGAAATGCAAATAATAAAATATATATCGGGAAAGTTACCAGGAAAACCTTCTACATGTCTTGAAAGTAAACTCTTGCTTTATTACTATCTTTTGGAGAGTAGCAATGTAACTATTTTTGAAAGTTTTTGTTATGTCAACAGCAATTATGGAATAACTAAATGTCTTTGAGGGGAAAAGGAAAATGGACCCAATAAAGGGTCAATTTATTAGAGGGAATTAAGTCTATAGAACAATTATTCCTGTGCTTCAAAGTTTTGTTCAATGTAAACTAAAATCTAGATAACCTAGGAAGCAAGAAAAGTGATAAATGAGCAATCAGGCTGCATAACAGGGAAGAAGGAGAACTGATGTGAGAAGCAGGAATTACCAGTACCTGCAGATATCAACAGAATTTACATGTGAGTTGTTTGCTAGGAAATGCAAAGAAACCTGCAGATGATTGTTAATGGTTAGTACCTGGAAAGATAAAGGATGCAAATTGAGAAAGATGCCCTGATACTTCTGAAAGGATCAAACTGTGAAGATTTTTTTAAAAATGAACAAAGAAAAAAAGGAAGAAGAAAAGACAAATTTGTTATGGATTGCATCTTAGAATTACAAAGCAACAGAGATTGAAGGAATGTGGATATTATTTTAGTTTAGTCTTTAGCCTTTCTAAATTCTATGGAAATTCCTTCCTTCGTATCTTTGGATATGTTTCTCTGACCTCTACTTGACTGCATCTACCAATTCAGAGCTTTTAATATTTTGTTGTAAAGATTGTATTTTGTTTTATTATTACTATTTTGAGACAGGGTGTTGCTGTGTTGCCCAGGCTGGAGTGCAGTGATGTAATCATGGCTCACTGCAGCCTCAATCTCATGGGCTCAAGTGATCTCACCTCGGCCTCTAGAGTAGCTGGGGGTACAGGTGTGCACCACGGTGCCCAGCTAATTTTTAAGTTTTTTGTTCTTTGTTTTTTTTTGTGTGTGTGAGAGAGAGAGAGAGAGTGAGTGTGTGTGTGTGTGTGTGTGTGTATGTGTGTGTGTGTGTGTGTGTTTTGTAAAGACAGGGTGTCCTGTGTTGCCCAGGCTGGTGTAAACTCCTGGGCCCAAGCAGTCCCCTCACCTTGACTTTCCAAAGTGCTGAGATTACAGGCATGAGTCACCACAACCAGTCAAGGTTTTATTTTTAAACAACGTTCCTTGTTATAAATTTTTTCCTTACTGAGATCTGAAGCTGGTCTCCCAGTAACATCTGCTCATTGCTCTTCTCTGGAGAAAATTCTAAACATTCTTATTTTATATCACAGGCAGCTTTGTGAGACTTGTGAAAGTATGTCCTCTCATCCTAGAAAGATGCATTCCCTAAACTCATTCATAGAGTTCAGGTGAAGCTTCCCTACTCTAAGGAAAATAAAGCCTTTCTATACAACAGTTCTTCAAACAGTTTTAAAAAGCATCATGTTCTTAAAACAACCTCAGTCATTTCGTTGACTTCTTTCCTTCCTTCTTTCCTTTCTCTGTTCCTTCATCCACTTTTTAGAAACAAAGCATGTACTAAGCACCCTTTATGTGTCACACACATAGACACTTGAGACACAACGATGAGTAAGACGTTATTCCCGTCCTTGGGGAGTTCACAGCTTATCTGGAGAGAAAAATCTGTAAACACATACATTAGGTCGGGGAAATGATATTTGAATTGAATGTGGTCTTCATTTGGATTCAGACTAGGTTCAAATCCCAGCTTTACCACTTAAGTGTAACCTTTAGAAAGATACTTAACCTCTTGGGTCCTCAGTTTGCTCATATGTAAAGTAGGCCTTTGTATACTATTGCTGTTATTATCATCATTTGCCGAATAAGGAATCTGGATGTTATTTAGGCTTTCATAATCGACCAGTCCTGTAAGAAGGGGAGTGGCAGACATGATTTGATTCTTTTTTTTTTTTTTTTTTTTTTACTAATTTTCTTTTAAGGCGAATCATTTTACATTGGAAGACTGTGAATAAACTGGATGGAGGAGAGGTGGAAAAGAGGGAGACCAGATTGGGGACCTGCAATCGTAGAGGGGAGAATGGTGAGGACTTGAGCTCAGGCAGGGTAATAGGGATGGAGAGTTGTTAGGGATATTTTTGAGGTACAGATGATATAGGCATAGATGATGACCACTTGGTGGTCAGCTGACAGGGAGAAGACCGAGTTAAGTTGGTCTTAACCTGTTTCTACCTTGGAAAACTGGTTTGATAGTGATTTCATTAACTTGGATTGTAATTACAGTGGGAAAAGTATCGAGAGAAGATGATAAATATAAGATGTCTTTCAGATCCCTTAAGCTTTGGAAATATGAATCCAGCATTTGGGACAAAATCCTCCACTGGAAAGAACAGACTTAGGGCTTGTTTTTGTCTTTGGTGGTCAGTCATGAGAATGGATAAGATGACCCAGGAGGGCAGGTAGAATGTGAAGAAAATGGAAGACAACCAAGAAAAGAATCAAGGCAAACACAAACATTTAATGAAAGGTGATGGAGGAAGAGGAAGAGGACTAGCTAATGAAGGCAGCTGACAGTAGAAAGTTAGAAAAGTAGGAGAACTCAAGGGATAGTTTTTCAAGCTATCATCTCTTAAAACAAAAGTCTTAATACACAATAAGTACCGGCACTCTGCTAAGTGTTCATCTTAATTCTCCCGCATATAGATAGCCCATTGCACAATGCCATCCTTCCCATCGTGCTATGGCCACCCCTACCATAAACCACAGCCTCACCTATGCTTTGTTTCTGTGCTCTTTATTATGCTCTGTCAGTCTAGATGTCTATCTCTGCACCAATGCCAAGTCATTTTAATTACTCAGTTATACAACCTTACAAACACCCTTCCTCCCTCCATTCCAAGCTAAATAAAAATTATTTCCATATTTCAGATGGACAGAGTTGTAGGCATGTTTTCAGTAATATCACATATACTGATGATATAAAAACTCTCTGACACTACCTTTAAAATGAAATTAAAGAGTTAATGTACCATATGGTGCAATCTCTTTTTCTTCTTTTGATCCACATAAATCACATTCCCTTAGACAGTGATTCCCAAACCTGGCTGAGTATCAGAATCACCTGGGGAGCTTTTTAAAAATGTAAATTCTTCAGCTCCATTCTAGGTGTACTAAACTGAATAGGATGGGGCATTTGGGGCCAAGGAATAGGCATGTGCAATAACACGTTCCACACATTCATGTACTGGCATTTGGGAATCTTTGTGTTCAGTTCTAAGAACATCAATTAAAGATATATCAGTCACTTTATATTTATTTATTTTTTTGTGACAGAGGCTCGCTCTCTTGCCCAGGCTGGAGTGCAGTGGCATCGATCTCAGCTCACTGCAACCTCTACCTCCTGGGTTCAAGCAATTCTCCTGCCTCAGCCTCTCAAGCAGCTGGGATTACAGGTGCCTTCCCACACCCGGCTAATTTTTTTGTGTTTTATAGAGACAGGTTTTGCCATGTTGGCCGGTTGGTCTCGAACGCCTGACTGCAGATGATCCACCTGCCTCAGTCTCCTAAAGTGCTGGGATTCCAGGCATGAACCACCATGCCCAGCCCGTATCAGTCACTTTACAGTGCTACTTTGCAATCAACTTTCAGAAATTAAGCACTTTATTGGAAGGCCGAGGCAGGTGGATCACAAGGTCAAGAAATCAAGACCACCCTGGCCAACATGGTGAAACCTCGTCTCTACTAAAAATACAAAAATTAGCTGGGCATGGTGGTGAGCGAAGGTAGTCCTAGCTACTCAGAAGGCTGAGGCAGGAGAATTTTTTTAACCCAGGAGGAAGAGATTGCAGTGAGCTGAGATCACGCCACTGCGCTTCATCCAGCCTTCCAGCCTGGCGACGGAATGAGACTCTGTCTCAAAAAAAAAAAAAAAAAATGAAAAAAGGAAAAAAGGAAAGAAATTAAGCATTTTATTAATCTTATTTGTTTTTGTTCTTTTATAGAGAAATAAATGTTGTAAAAAATTACAGATCTTGCAGACATGAACAGAATGTAATATAACCCCATAGTTTCTCCTTTAATAAAGGGTGTCAATGGTTTGGCCGACACTCTGTATTTTTTCCTATGCATTTAGTAAGATGAGTCTTCTAAAATTGGATTATGCTATACTCTGGGAATCTGGACTTAGAGAATTTACGTAAGACCTGGTCTTGGGAGCCCAGTAAGTCCCATGCACCATGTGGAAGGCCTGGACGTGGGAGCCAGGCACATCTGCATTTGAGACCCAGCTCTAGCTCTTACAGGCATGTTTGGGCAATTTATTTAACCTCCCTAAGTCTCAGATTTCCTCATCTGCAGATAAAAATACTACCTATTTAATAAAATTCTTGTGAGAATTAAATGAGATAATGCTTATAAAGGGATTAGCACAACATGCAAAATAAGTTCTTGGCAGGATGTGGTAGGTTATCCCATCACTTTGGGAGGCTGTACTTGTTATCCTAGCACTTTGGGAGGCTGAGATGAGTGGATCTCTTGAGTGCAGGAGTTTGAGAGCAGCCTGGGCAACACAGAGATCCTCTCTCTCCAAAAAATAAAAAAAATTATCTGGACGTGATGGCGCACACCATCAAGTAGTCCCAGCTACTCTGGAGGCTGAGGCAGAAGAATCGCTTGAACTGGGGATGTTCATACCACTGCACTTCAGCCTTGGCAACAGAGTAAGACCCTGTCTCAAAAAAAAAAAAAAAAAAAAAAGGCAGGGCATGGTAGCTCACACCTGTAATCCCATCACTTTGGGAGGCCGAGGCGAGTGGATCACAAAGTCACGAGACCAGCCTGGCCAACGTTGTGAAACCCTGTCTTTACTAAAAATACAAAAATTAGCCAGGCACGGTGGCAGGTACCTGTAATCCCAGCTACTAGGGAAGCTGAGGCAGAAGAATCTCTTGAACCAGGGAGGTGGAGGTTGCAGTAAGCCGAGATTGTGCTCCGTCTCAAAAAAAGGAAAGAAAAATAAGTTCTCGATAAATATTTATTTTTAAAAATTTTCAGTAAACCTTATTTTTAGATCAGTTTTAGGTTCACAGCAAAATTGAGTAGAAAGTACAGAGTTCCCATGTTCCTTCCCCTACAACCTTCCCCACTATCAAGGAGTGGTCCATTGTTACAGTCCATGACTACATTAATACATCCTTCTCACCCCAAATCCATATAACATAGTAACATAGGACACTTAAGGATACTATGTATCCTATGTACAACCTATACTTGATGTCATAGGTTCTATGGGTTTTAACAAGTGTATGATGTATATACACTTATAAGTGTATAATGATAAGTATCCACCATTGCAGATCCAGCTCTGTATATTGAGATACAAGATATAATGCAAATGTAAGAATACATTGTATCTTATGTCTTACAGATACATCAAGATACAATGTAGAATGTACTTGTATCCAGGTATCCATAGTGGATAATTTCACTGCCCTAAAAATCCTCTGTTCTCTGCCTATTCATCTCTCCCTGTCCCCTAACCTCTGGCAACCACTGATTTTTTTTTTTTTTTCACTATCTTCATAGTTTTGCCATTTCCAGAATGTCATATAGTTGGTATCATACAATATTAACTTTTTATTATGCTCATTATTATTACTATTACTACTCTTATAGGCAGTTTCACTTAATATATACTGGACATTCTATTAATATATGATTTATCAATGATTTCTAACTTACGTATAGCATTTCACTGTATGGATGAACTTACTTAATCAATGTCCTATGCATATTTTGGTTGTTTTTCAATTTTTCTTGATCACAAACCATTCTGCAGAGAATATCCTTGTATACGTATCTTTTCATACTTGTATGTGTCTCTCCTGTAAGGAGGATTTTTAAATTTTGTTTTGTTGTTTGTTTTTTAGATAGGGTCTTGCTCTGTTGCAGTTCTCCCACCTCAGCCTCCCAAGTAGCTGGGACGGCAGGCATGTACCACTGTAAACATCTGTTTTTTGTTTTGTTTTGTTTTTTTGTTTTTTACTTTTTTGTAGAGGTGAATCTTCCTATGTTGTTCAAGCTGGTCTCAAACTCCCGGGCTCAAGCAATCCGCCTCCCAAAATGCTGGGATTACAGGCGTGAGCTGCTGTGTGCAGCCAAGGGGAATTGTTGAGTCAATGGGTATGAATATTTTAATAAAGTTTTACTCATTAGTTCCGCACAGAGTTTATTTATTTATATTTCCACTAGCAGTGTACGAGACTGTTTTTACACATGCTTGCCCAAACTGGATATTAAATTTCTTTTTAATCTTTGCTAATGGGAGAGTCAAAAATTTTATATCCCTCTTATATTATTTTACATTTAATTATTAGAGAGAACAAGCATTGAAAGTAATCTATTGATGTCACAGTGTTTTATTTAGGTTTCTATTTTCCCAAATTCTCCTGGTCCATTTTCTTTTTGGAAGGATTACTTCCTCTCTTTATTTCTTTCATTCATTTTTCCTCCATTCGTCTTCCAGTTTTTTCCCCTCTCCTTTATTTACCAACAGAATGACATTTTATAAGTCAATGCCATTTCTCCTTAATATTAAGTGGTCTCTGGGTCCTTTTAATTAATACTGTTTTTATTTTATTTGCCTTCTCTAAACAGAAGATCCCAAATGATTTTATCCTTTATTTCCCAAGTCAGTATTTTCTCTTTTCTTGACTTCTCACATTTTATAGAAGAGAGTAGAACGACAGGTACTGTAGCTTCCTCACTACCTCTTTGAAGTGGAAAAGAGCTGGCTTCTTTAATACTGCATTTCCTTGTTTCTATTTTAGGTTGTCTTCTGCAGCATGTAATTGTTTCTTTGGTGTTCCAAATACTACCCTATTGCTGATAGAAAATGTCACAGCTTATGTGAGTGCCAGTTGCAGCCAATTATATACTAAATGATCTGCATTGGCATGAAGAGGCTTGGCAGAATGCATGCTTTGGTGAGATGAAATTTTGCTTCAGTAAATTGTGCTTACCTGGGATTTGACCTCAGAATGAAATCACACTGTTGTCTTAGCTGAAACAGCAGCAGCAGTCAAAGTATCAAACAACCAGGAAAGGATATCCAAATGGTATTTTTAGACATGTGAAAATTATAGCATATGTAATGACACAATGGCCATGAATAGGGCTTTATTTTTTATTTCAAATTCATTGTATTTTAGTTTTCCAAAGTTGGTATCTTTTCCTTTTTGTCCACAGAAATAATGTATAGACATATTCCCTAAACAATCATGTAACATATTGACTTAAATTTTATGTTAAGCAAATCAAAATCATTTGCTATTTACTGTGAAAGTAATGTATACCTTCAAGGTACATTTTCACATTTTCCAAGGTAAATTAACTTAGCTCACACCTTAAAATTACAAGACTTTCAAGAGCCTGAATCATCAAAATAATAACTCACTGAAAAAATAAATAATATTTTAATGGCTTGTATCATATAAACTCAAATATGTGAGGTTTACCGAAAGTATTATTATCATTACATTTAATCTCAAAGTGGTAATGTCATAATTAAAATCAAATCTATATCCATTAGGGTAGTATGCAGCCACTGAAATCTGATTAGAAAAATGGTGTAGAGACAAGGAAAGATATTTATAGCTATCTGAAGTGAATAAAGCATACTATTAAAATATAATTGCAGGCCTACGTATACCATTAGATTAAAATAGCTATCTTTTATTTTGGGGATTAAGTTGTCTTCATTCTGCTATTATATTGTCTTTTTGATGAAAATTACTGTGTACTAAGTCCAAACATCCAATGTTTACTCAGTTAGTTATTCAACAGTTATATCTTTCATTAAGCACGTATCAGTAAGTCACTTGACTAATGATTATATTATGCAATCAATCTTCAGAATGGATTTAATCCCCATGACTACCTTTAGCAGTCTTGAAAACTTGGTACTGAATAGGTTTGGACTGATCAAGGGTGATATTCAAATGATTAAGAATCAGTTGGCCGGGCGCGGTGGCTCACGCCTATAATCCCAGCACTTTGGGAGGCCGAGGTGGGTGGATCACGAGGTCAAGAGATCGAGACCATCCTGGTCAACATGGTGAAACCCCGTCTGTACTAAAAATACAAAAACTAGCTGGGCATGGTGGCGCATGACTGTAGTCCCAGCTACTTGGGAGGCTGAGGCAGGAGAATTGCTTGAACCCAGGAGGCGGAGGTTGCAGTGAGCCGAGATTGTGCCATTACATTCCAGCCTGGGTAATGAGAGCGAAACTCTGTCTCAAAAAAAAAAAAAATCAGTCATTGTCAGGTGCTGTGGCTCACACCTGTAATCCCAACACTTCAGGAGGCCAAGGGTGAATCACCTGAGGTCAGGAGTTTGAGACCAACCTGGCCTACATGGTGAAACCCCATCTCTACTAAAAATACAAAAAATTAGCTGGGTGTGGTGGCAGGTGACTGTAGTCCCAGCTACTCGGGAGGCTCAGGCCGGAGGGCTTGAACCTGGAGGCAGAGAATGCAGTGAGCCAAGATCATGCCATCGCACTCCAGCCTCGGTGACAGCGCAAGACTCTGTCTCAAAAAAAGAAAAAGAAAAAAGAATCAGTCAGAACAGACACTTCAGCAAGCACCAGACACAGCCATCATGAATGTAGGGACTGAACATCCATTCCAGATAGAAGTGAAGGGTACATCTAGAAACAGGCAAGATGGAGCCCTGATTTTTAGGATATCAGCATAGTTTGATGAATAACACACTACTAGGTTTACAAAGAGAAGGCATAGATACTAATACCAACTTTGCCAATTTTCCTTCAAGTCTCAGATTCTATATCTGTAAAATAAACTATTCAAGGAATGAGATAATAAATTTTGGAAAACTCTATAAATTTTATAGTGAGCACAAAAGAACCCATGAGAACTTAGCAGTCTTTAATGAAATATTAAACATTTTATTTATTTACTTGTATATTGTAGACACAATTGACAATCTTGTTCTCAGTTCTATGCCTTAATGAGTCCCATGACTAAACTTTGACTAGGTAATGCAGATTTCAGATGATACACACTGATTTGATCCAAAATCTGTCCCTGGGAATTATAAATGATGCTTGGAAATGCCAAATGTGTAAGAAGTTGTCTTCTTTTGATTATAAAAGCCATATTTGTGTCCAGTGAAAAGGGAAGTACATGCTGCATGTGAGCATAGGGTTCAGAGTTAAGACGCATTTTCCACAACGTTGTATATAGATGTTGGAAATAGATGCTCTAGGCTGGAGGCGGTTGCTCACGCCTGTAATCACGGCACTTTGGGAGGCTGAGGTGGGCGGATCACGAGTTCAGAAGAGCAAGACCATCCTGGCCAACATGGTGAAATCTCATCTCTATGTATAAAGAAATAAAAATTATATTATATTTTTAAAAAAGGAAATTGATGTTCGTTGCCGCAAAGAAAAATTAGCACTGAGACAAAGGATCTTTCAGCAATGCAATTTTTACTTCCTGGACTGCAGGAAGGGTACCCTCACTAGCTATCATGCCACGAGAGTACAATGAACAAAGGAAAACACAAATTTATCCCTTGCGCATTTGGGGTAATCCTTAATGCTGTGTCGGACCTCCATTGGCTGGAGTCAGTCCTCACAACCTAAACTAAAACCCAATTGGCTAACAACTTAAAACTTTTCAAAACAGGTAAATACAACGAAGAGCTGGGACATGCCTGTGAGCACATCCAACACAGATATCTTGGTTAAAGTACAAAGACTTAGAACGTACTATGTGCCTGTAAGCATGGCATGTCTAAAAGCTACATAGGATAGGGCTTAACAAAGTTTTTAGTACACTTACTCTTTAACAAGAAAGAAAACTTTAAAAAGGAACTTTTCTAATTCCCACATACGACAAATTCTTTCAGGGTCGATTGTAATTTGCTGAACATTTATAATACCAACAGTGCTGATCGTTGATTAATCCTATGGAGTTTTGTTACTCTTTTTCTCATTTCCAATTCATTTTCTTCCTTCAATGTTCTCTTGCCCTACATAGCGGAGTTTCAGGTGATCTATTAGTTTATTTGACCTCATCTGTGATATTTCATTGGCATCAAATATAGATTTTTCTGATCCACAGATAAGGCAGTTTTATACTTATAAAACTGCCAAAACTTTAAAATGTTTGATTGACTTTGCAAATGCTTTGAAGGGTACGTTGTTCACTAAGTAAATGGTCAGAAGTTCAGACAGTCTTCATAAAGGCTTTTTACACTCCATTAAGCTTTATATGTTACAAAAATTCTGAGCTTAATTTGAGAACGCTTACTCAAACAAGTGCTCAGAAACTCATACAATTCTTACCTCACTATATATGCCACCTGTAAGTGTCAACATTTTAAAAAATGCAACTTGATAGTCATCTGTGGCTGGAGTGATAAACTGTTATATATATATGTGTGTGTGTGTGTGTATATATATATATATATATGTGTCTGTTCTTTTCTTTTCTTTTTTGAGATAGAGTCTTGCTCTGTTACTCAGCCTGGAGTGCAGTAGTGCAATCTCAGCTCACTGCAACCTCTTCCTCCCGGTTTCAAGTGATTGTCCTGCCTCAGCCTCCCCAGAGGTTGGAATAACAGGTGTGGGGCCACCATGCCTGGATAATATTTATATTTTTAGTAGAGACAGGGTTTCACCATGTTGGCCAGGCTGGTCTTGAACTCCTGACCTCAGGTGATCCACCTGTCTCGGCCTCCCAAAGTGCTGGGATTACAGGTTGAGCCAACACGCCTGGCGTGTGTGTGTGTGTGTGTGTGTGTGTGTGTGTGTGTGTGTGTATCTGTATATATATGTACCATATATATAATATATAATATGCGTTTATAATATGTATATTTCTAGTAGTAGATAATGAGGACAGAAATAGTAGTTGTAATAGTAAGGACAATTTTGAATACCCTGTAGAAACTGAGGATCAAGATATTATTTATTTGTCCCAAATGGTTACATTAAATCTCACCCTAGGCATTTTATCACCCAAAAACAATATCCTCCTTAAAAATCTACAAGGGAAGAACTATTTATGTCAGTTAAGTTACAAGCCTCATTTATTACTTAGGGCAAATACATGTTTTGTATCCTCAAGAGATTCTTCTCATAAAAATGTGTTTATTTATTTATTTAGCATTTGAACAATATGACATTGACAGACTACCCATCTTAATACCAGTGGATGTACAGCTCATAGTTTTATGTGTTATTTTAAAAGTACTAACTTATTTTACACACACATGCCAACACAGACACACCATAATCAAATAGTATAACATTAAGTGATTTCTTTTCAAGGAAATGACTGAAATCCCTACATGAACATGAGGTGATTCTCTACCTTCTCTCCTCAAGGGTTCGTCTCTGTCAGAGACTATTATCAGCACTGCCTATATCAAAAATAATTTTATATATGTATATATACGTATATACATACACATACTATCTATCTATCTATCTATCTATCTATCTATCTATCTATCTATCTATGTATCTATCTGTATATACAGAGTCTCACTGTCACCCAGGCTGGAGAGCAATGATGCAACCTCAGCTCACTACAACGTCTGCCTCCCAGGCTTAAGTGATCCTCCCACCTTTGCCTCCTGAGTAGCTGGGACTACAGGTGTGTGCCACCATCGTGCCCAGCTAATATTTGTATTTTTTGTAAGGATGGGGTTTTGCCATGTTGCTCAGGCTGGTCTCACACTCCTGAGCTCAAGTGATCCACCCAAGGTGCTGGGATCGTCTTTATTCTTCTTTGTCTTATTCGTATTTTCATCTTCTGGGCTTGAAGTAATTCCTATTTCCTTCCTTCCTTCCTTCCTTCCTTCCTTCCTTCCTTCCTTCCTTCCTTCCTTCCTTCCTTCCTTCCTTCCTTCCTAGTTTCATTCTTATTGCCCAGGCTGGAGTGCAACAGCACGATATCAGCTCGCTGCAATCTCTGTCTCCTAGGTTCAAGCAATTCTCCTGCCTCAGCCTCCTGAGTAGCTGGGATTACAGGCATGCACCACCATGCCTGGGTAATTTTGTATTTTTAGTAGTGATGAGGTTTCTCCATGTTGATCAGGCTGGTCTTAAACTTCTGACCTCAGGTGATCCACCCACCTTGGCCTCCCAAAGTGCTGGGATTACAGGCATGAGCCACCGCATCTGGCCAGTAATTCATATTTTCTTAAAACACCATGTCTATGCTCTCTACCTTCTTTCATGATTCCCATATCAGGAACCACTCTACTTCTATTTTTCTATATGTTCTCTTTGTTGTAGTTATACTAATTTGCTTAATGTTAAACAAACAAATCCCAAAGATCAAAAACCCAATCATTTTATCTCCGTTCTTACTTTGCATAGTTATCATTTATGAGTTACATAATATTGGACAAGTCAGTCTCTCTGGACATCGGTTTCTGATCTGTGAAACAGTTGAACATTGCTGAAACATCTCATCTGACTGGGAAATGTTATGTTTTCTCCCAGATATCCCCTAAACCTTGGGAGCCTGTCCTGCAGCACTGCATGAAATAGGATTACTGTACCCTCAGATTTTCATGGTTTCTTTTTGAACTTTTTGTCTTAAACTGACTTCCATTCCAATTCTCAACCTCTTACTGCTAATGCCTTTGCTGTCTGACCATTAGGTTCATTATATTGATGGCTTTGTTCTGCTCCTTTAGCTCTAACTCTTATTTCCCTTGAAGTGATCATCACCCCTGTGTTACTTTGTTGTGGCCTCTATGAGGAAGAGCTTTATCCTGGCCACCAATTTGGACCTCATATCTTTGGCAGAGACATTTGAGGCTGATGTTCTTCCCTGGTTCCTCCTGCCATGAGTGACCTTGGCACTACAGTTTTATGTTTCTCATGTGGTATGGTTCTAGAAATCACAGCACAAAACTCATGCTGAGACTTGTCCTCAGTATAAGTGTATTGGCAAATGGTGCCTTTAACAAGTGATTAGAGGTTGGGCATGGTGCCTCACACCTGTAATCCTAGCACTTTGGGAGGTCAGATCGTGAGGTCAGGAGTTCGAGACCCGCCTGGCCAACACAGTAAAACCCTGTATCAAAAGTACAAAAATTAGCTGGGCATGGCGGTGTGCACCTGTAGTACTAGCTACTCAAGAAGCTGAAGCAGGAGGACCACTTGAACCCAGGAGGCAGAAGTTGCAGTGAGCCGAGATCACGCCAGTGCACTCCAGCCTGGGTGACAGAGTAAGACTCTGTCTCAGAAAAAAAAAAAAAGAAGAAGAAGAAGTGATTAGGTCGTTAAGATGGATTAATGTCTTCCTCAGAAGAGCTGGTAGTTCTTGTGTAAATAGATAGTTCCTGCAGGAGCAGGTTATTATAAAGCAATGTTGCCTCTTCTATTTTCCTTTTGTGTACATGCTGAGTTCCCATTCCATTTCTCCTCCGTGTGTATGTGTGTGTGTGTGTGTGTGTGTGTGAGAGAGAGAGAGAGAGAGAGAGAGAGAGAGAGACAGAGTGAGAGAGAGAGAGAGATAGACGCTGTCTTACTCTGTCACCCAGGCTGGAGGGCAGTGGCACAATCTCGGTTTACTGCATCCTCTACCTCCCAGGTTCAAGCAATTCTCCTGCATCAGCTTCCTGAATAGCAGGTACTACAGGTGCATACCACCATGCCCAGATAATGTTTGTACTTTAGTAGATACAGTGTTTTACTGTGTTGGCCAGGCTGGTCTCAAACTCCTGACCTCAGGTGATCAGCCCACCTCAGCCTCCCAAAGTGCTGGGATTACAGGTGTGAGCCACCATGCCTGGTCTCTCCACCAGGTTTTGATGCAGCACAAGACCCTTACCAGAAGCTGTCAGGTAAGGTTGCCCAATCTTGAATTTCCAAACCTGCAGAACTGTGAGTTAAATAACCCTATTTTCTTTATAAATTACCCCTTCTCAGGTATTCTGTTATAACAATAGAAAATGGACTGAGACATCTTGCTTACAAATTTTTCTGCTTCTTATATAAGTGCTGTTCATTCTTCAAGGCTCAGCTCAAGTCCTAATGATTCTATAAAAATTCCGTCCTAGACTGGGCATGGTGGCTCATGCCTATAATCCCAGCACTTTGGGAGGTCATGGTGGACAGATGGCTTGAGGCCAGGAGTTCAGTATCAGCCTGGTCAATATGGTGAAACCAGCTGTCTCTACTAAAAATACAAAAATTAGCTGGATGTGGTGGCATACACCTGAAATCCCAGCTACTCAAGAGGCTGAGGCATAAGAATAACTTGAACCCAGGAGGCAGAGGTTGCGGTGAGCTGAGTTTCTGCACTGAACTCCGGCCTGAGTGAGACTCTGTCTCAAATAAATAAATAAATAAATAAATAAGAGAAAAAAGAAAATTCCATTTTTCATCAGCTATTACTGAGCTTTCTCATTTTGGACTCTTACAGTGCCCATCAGATCTCACGAGAACCACTTATTATCACAAGAACAGCATGGGGGAAACTGCCCCATGACCCAATCACTTCCCACCAGATCCCTCTTTAACATGTGAGGATTACAGCTCAAGATGAGACTTGGATGGGGACACAGAGCCAAACTATATCACAGACATTTTCCAGAACTTTAATTTTCCTACTAACCATTTGATTTAGTAAACAATGCATGATTACGAATTAAATAATTGCACTCATAACACATTTCTTTCCAACAAGCAAAAATCTCAGTTTCAATCAGTAAACCTGCCAGGCGCGTGGAATCACCTTGTTATTCATGTTGATGGGATTAAAGCTTGTGGAATATATCTCCAAACCTCAGTGGCCTGTTCACTCTCTTGAAAGGACCACAGTCCTTCCCACCATTGGCCATTGGTCATGGAACATTTTTCCTGCCTGGAATCTATTCTTCCTCTCACAACTCAGCTTAAATGTCCTTACCTCAGAGAAACCTTGCCTGACATTTACGTATTCCCAAGGCTAACATAAACTGTTCCTGTTAGACTCTCTCAAAGTACTTTGTTCTTTCCTTAATAGCATTGAACATAACTGGTAATCATACGTGTATCTATTTAGCACAATTTCTGAGACATGGTAGACCCACACCAAAGACGTGAATATATAAAACATAAATTCCTTTGGGTTCTAACATTGTACAATTTTATGAAATGTGAAATTCCAAATAAGCCATAGATATTTTCATATCTTATAATACATGTGGTTTCTATAAATGCTGCTACAAAAACATACACTTCTGGACAAAACCCAGCTTTCCCTATTCATTTCCACCTATGTTCTTGGGAAAACAAAGTATCTTCTATATCCCTGACCCTTATCCTACTGACTCTATAGCAACTCTTTTCCATTTTGAACTTTCCATAAGTCTTACCTTATTACTTAGAAGTGAAGTGTAAGAGAAGGCAATGCATATGTCTAGAGCTCTGCTCCAGTGTGTAGGTACAGATTAGATGTCTTTTTTATTTCAATCATTACAACAGACTTTATGATTGCAATAAAGATGTGAGTAGTTCTTCAAAGATAAACATCTGAAAGAGAGAGGCAGATTACATTCTAATAGCCTGTGGCTGCAGTCAGAAATAATTTAATGCTTAGTGCCTCCTTAGCTGGCCCAAGTCCTTTGAAGAAGTGAAGCATGCTACTTACACCATCATGGCTGCCCAGAATCCACTCATTTATGTGAGGTGCTCTGTAGTGCTGCTCAATGAAGGCAAGAAACCTGAACTTGGTAATTGAGAATGAATGTCAAGTAGTGTCAAGACGCCTCAATTCATAAGGCTGATAACTCCTTCTGTGATTGCATTTCCATTTTTACAGCTGCTTCAGTGGCCAAGTTTGCCAGTCTTATTTGGGAAAGTATATATATTACAGGACTCTTGGCACTGCCTGAGAAGAAGCTAGCATTTATTATTCATTTCTAAGGGTTGTGGAATTTTTCAAGTATTATACAGGTCAATTTTATACAATTTATAAAGAGGTAGAAAGGAAGAGATAACTTTTAAAAGACAAGAAATAAGAGGAAGACAGCACTTATCTATACACTACTATTCTAGTAATGACAAATTTTAAGTTATTCACATTGGTGATATGTTTCTTGGGGGGGAAGAAACTTTTTAAAATGGCATGAAAATATACAAATGACTAAACAATGATGAAGAATAAATTAAATCACTAAAATGTTTTGCAACTATAGCTGCTTAAATGCAATAATATATACATTGTCCTTAGCACAGAGTCTAGCCCAGGGATCAGTAACTTTTTCTGTAAAGAGCCTGATAGTAAACATTTAAGGCTTTACAGCCCAGATGGTGTCTGTTAAAACTACTGTACTTACTCTACCCTGGCAATATGCAAAAGCAGCCATAGACAATGCATAACTGAATGAGTGTGGCTGTGTCCCAGCTAAACTTTATATATGAATACTGAAATTTGAATTTTTAAATATTTTATGTGTCGTGAGTATTACTTTTCTTTTGATTTGTTTAACTATTTAAAAATTGAAGAACCTGATACAGTTTGGGTATTTGTCCCCACCCAAATCTTACGTTGAAATGTAATCCTGAATGTTGGAGGTGGGGCCTGGTGGGAAGTGACTGGATCATGGAAGCAGAACCTTCATGAATGGTTTAGCACCATTTCCCTGGTGCTGTTCTCATGATATGGAGTGAAATCTGGAAAGATCTGGTTGTTTAAAAGTGTGTGGCGTCTCTTCCTCTGCTGTCTCTTTCTTGCTCCTTCTTCTGCCATGTGACATGCCTGCTCCCCTTTGCCTTCTCCCATTATTATAAGCTTCTTGAGGCCTCCACAGAAGCCAAACAGATGTCAGCCTCATGCTTCCTGTAAAGCTTGCAGAACTGTAAGCCAATTAAACCTCTTTTTAAAAATAAACTTCCCAGTCTCAGGTATTTCTTTATAACAATGCAGGAACAGCCTAAGGCAGAAAATTGATACTGAGAGTGGGGTATTGCTACAAAGATACCTGAAAATTTGGAAGCAGCTTTGGAACTGGGTAATGGGTAGAGATTGGAAGTGTTTGAAGGCTCAGAAGAAGATAGGAAGATGAGGGAGAGTTTGGAACTTCCTAGAGACTGGTTAAATGGTTGTGACCAAAATGCTGGCAGTAATATGAATAGTGAAGTCCAGAATCAGGAGGTCTCAGATGAAAATGAGAAACTTATTGGGCGTGGTGGCTCACACTTGTAATCCGAGCACTTTGGGAGGCCAAGGTAGGTGGATCTTCTGAGGTCAGGAGTTCAAGACCAGCTTAGCCAACATGGTGAAACCCCATCTCTACTAAAAATACAAAATTAGCCAGGTGTCGTGGTGTGTGCTTGTAATCCCAGCTACTTGGGAGGCTGAGAAAGGAGGTTTGCTTGAATCCTGGAGGTGGAGGCTGCAGTGAGCCGAGATCATGCCACTTGTCCAGGCTGGGCAAGACAGAGTGAGACTCTGACTCCAAAACAAAACAAAGCAAACAAACAAAAAAGAAAAAAGAAAAGAAGTGAGAAACTTCCTGGGAACTGTAATAAAGGTCACATGTGTTATACCTTAGAAAAGAACTTGGCTGCATAGTGCCCCTGCCCTAGGGATCTGTGGAAATTTCAACTTGAGAGTGATGACCTAGGGTATTTGGAGAAAGAAATTTCTAAGCAGCAAAGTGTTCAAGAAGTGACCTAGTTGCTTGTAACAACATATACTCAAATGCAGAAGCAAAGAAATGACTTAAAGCTAAAACTTATATTTAAAAGGGAAGCAGAGGAGGCCAGAAGCAGTGACTCACACCTGTAATCCCAGCATTTTGGGAGGCCAAGGCAGACAGATCACCTGAGGTCAAGAGTTTGAGACCAGCCTGACCAACATGGTGAAAAACATTTGTACTACAAATACAAAAAATTAGCCAGGCGTGGTGGTACATGTCTGTAATCCCAGTTACTTGAAAGGCTGAGGCAGGAGAATCACTTGAACCCACGAGGCAGAGGTTGCAGTGAGCTGAGATCATGCCATTGCACTCCATCCTGGGCAACAAGAGCAAAATTCTGTATTAAAAAAATAAAAATAAAAGTTAAAATAAATAAAAGGGAAGCAGAGCATAAATGTTTGGAAAGTTTGCAGCCTGGCCATGTGGTAAAAACCAAAAGTCCATTTTCAGAAGAATTCAAGCAGGCTCTGGAGCAACCACTTGCTAGAGAGATATTTATAACTAAAAAAGAGAAAGCATTTCAGAGACCTTCCCAGCAGGCCCTCCCAACATGGCCCAGATGCCAAGGAGGGAAGAATGGTTTTGTGGGCCAAGCCTAGGGCTCTGTTGCCTTGTACAGCCTTGGGACACTGCTCCCCACATCCCTGCTGCTCTAGCTCCAGCTCCCGCTGTGGCTTAAAGGGGCCCACATACAGCTCAGGCTTCCGCTCCAGCTCCAAAAGGTACTAGCCATAAGCCTTGGCAGCTTCCATGTGGTGCTAAGCCTGCAGGCACACAGAGTCCAAGAATGAAGACAGTTTGGGAGCCTCTGCATAGATTTCAGAGGTTGTATGAGAAAGCCTGCTGCAGGGGCACAGCCCTCACAGAGAAACACTACCAGGGCTGTGTCAAGGGGAAATGTGAGGTTGGAGCACACAGAGGGCACTGCCTAGTAGAGCTGTGGAAAGGGGGCCACCATTCTCTAGACCCCCAGACCCCAAAAAAGCCCTAGGTTTTTTCTTATTGTTGTGCAAATTGTCTTGATTAGCAGATAATGTGGAAATCAGCCCCCAAAATATAGTAAAATATATTGAATAATTATCATTTCCTCCCTGAGACTTTATAATAGTAGTGGTAAAATTAAAAATACAAAAAAAAGTTGGGTTTAGTGGCACACCCATGGTCCCAGCTACTCAGGACTGTTTGAGCCCAGGAGCTCAAGGCTAGCCTAAACAACACAGTGGGACATCCATCTCAAAATAAATAAATACATACATAAATAAATAAATAGAAGTCATGCTCACAAAGTCAATCCAAGTACCTACTTTGTGAGACTGAAGCTGCTTTAAACATGTACCGTCTTAAACCTTTGATCTTTTGCTGATTGCACACAAAATAAATAGTAATGATGAAAATCAAATTTACTGCATTGTGAGATAGACTGTCTAAGAAAGAGAATTAATGTATAAAGCGTGTACAAAATTGGATCTCATATTCAAGGGCAAATGCCACATTTACAAACTGAATTTCAATCATTTAAGGAAGCAGCTTCAGATTTGATGTGGGTAATAAGTCAGAGAATAATTTTGAAAGGCAGGATAGAGCTGTTACAATTTTCTTAGACATTTGTCTTACATCTTGGAAAGCAAGTGGCAAAGGCCATGTTTGTCTTAATAGCATTTAATGTGCTATGGGAGGTCCAGATAAAACTATATTAAGGATTTAGATAAAAGTTTCAGGTACTTATTTACATATTTCCAATCACAGATTCAGTTAATGATCTAGATTTTTCCCCCAGTAACAAATATCCCAGTAATTGAGGAGGCCTTTGGTTTGTACTTGGACATCAAGCATTGTCCAGTGCCTGAGACTGCTTAGCATTTCTATGACACTTTAGAGATGCTTTCAGACTTCGGGTGGCTAACAAGCTGTGTTTTGTACAAGACTAAGGATCTTAATCTGATCAAATGGTGGTGCTGAAAAGCTCCCTTGGTTTTTAATATGATGATCTAATGCTAGGAAATTGCAGTCCCTTGTTATTATACATAGATCAAGACATTCCATTCTGGCCATGGACTGTAACCTCTGTAGACCTTATTTTGCTACTAAAGATCAGAGGATCTTGGGGCCACCGGAGCAAATTTAAATGACTTAATTTTGTCCACAAGTATTCCTTCTTCCCAACTCTCACCCTCTGTACGTTTTAGTCCAAAGCATAGCCTTCCCAGAAAAATGACTGGTTCGTGTAGTGTATAGTTACAAATCACATTATCACTGGATAACCAAGCCATTCCTTATGAACAACATGAGCTAGATGTATCTTTAAATGCTGTTTTATTTATAGGTTTTCCATTTACCTCAGCTCTTTAAATATTTTTTGCCTTAAGATGTTGAGATCAGAACTAATTATAGTGGGTCTCCATAGTCTAGATTAGAAAAATTTCGGTAGTTCTCTGAATGTCACATAATTTAGATGAAACCGTCATTGTTTGATGATTCCCGGAAGCACTTCCGTGAGCTTCTTTGTGAGTTTAATGCTTCTTTGCCCATTCCTTCCAGCCACTGTTAGCAGCTCTTGTCATCAGGTACTTTTATTTTCAAATAGGCTCCTGCTTCCAGTTAGTGGAAGAACTGGTTTACAGTATCCATCACTTGGTTGACAAATACAATACCATACTTTATTTTACCTCGATAGCATTAGGTTAGTTAGATTCAAGGGAGAACTATTAAGTCTCATCATAGTCCTGAATATTGTCAACCTTTCTGAAAAACAACATACCTGAAGGAAGAGCTAAGTACCTCCTAATTTCAACAAATGAAATGCAAAGGTTTTGACCTGGGTGGAGCTAATAAACTGGCTCCTCCCTTAATTCAAAGCTTATTTGCTTTTTCAATCATGTAGTAGATTTTTTTTTGGTGACTGTTAAAAAACTTTCTTGGTTTACCAGATACAACAGAAAATTTTTCCTTAAAGAGAGGTTAAACTTAGCGTCTCCAAGAAATTAAATGTTTTTTCCCTTTTCATTATGTCTTTTAGATGATTTGGAATTTTTTTTTAATCCTCATACTCTTAGTATTTAAATGTAAGCTTTCTGTTTTGGACCCCCAAATGCTACAGTTAATGCAGAATACATATACAAGCTCAGTTATACTATGGGCTCAATTACTCACGTAGCTCTTGGGTGTTAAAGACAAGTCTTTCTCTTCCTTTTTTCTTTTCTCTCTCTCTCTCTCTCTGTCTCTCTCTCTCTCTGCCTCTGTGTGTGTGTGTGTGTGTGTGTGTGTGTGTGTGTGTGTGTGTACACAAAGAGCAGGAGAACTTAAGTAAAAATTGGAGGATGCTGCAGCTGTTAAAAGCTCTCTGAAGCCCATTGAGCAAGAACAGAGCTGTTGAATAATGCAGACAAGATAATGAACAGCAGACAAATGATCCCAGGAGGCTCCCTGCTGAGTAAAGGGAGTATATACTCAGAGGCTAGATTTATTATTATAACATCTTTTGTGGTGACCTCCAATTTATTGGAAATATCTGAGACATTTATAAACTCTGAGTTCTTCTCCTTCAGCCAAAGCCTAACTTGCTTATCATCTCTACCTCAGCTTCTTGAAGCCACATGGCAAAGTTGCAAAACCCAACATTTCCTCTTTTAAAGAAGATACTGAGAATTAACTAACCATGGAAAGAAAAAAGAACCAAGAAAGCAACCTTGTGGTCAGTTTATTAGTTGAAGCACAAACGTTGTTCCCTAGGCTACAGAAAGCATTCTAGATATAAAGCTTTCTTGTTTACTAGAAATAGCCGGTAGAGTTTAAACCTTAAGTGACCAGATTTAATCATGCAGCACTTTAGAGACACAATCTATTCCCAGACAAAACTGGGCCATTTTGTAACAAATGCAAAATGGCAGGATACACAGCATTGTAGAATTATAAATTGCCTTTGTTTTAAAATGAGCATTCTTATAAGACAGCTTTTGATGTAAGGCTTATTGTTTAATTGTAATTAATCAGACGTTATCTTACACAACCTCAAAATCAAATTCAGTGAGAATCAATTTGGGATTGAAGAAATTACTCCATAAAGGGAGAGAAGCTTCCAAAGCCCTGAGTGAAAGAGTTTCAGAAACCTTTGAAATATCTCATGCACTTCTAAGATACCTGTTCTATTTTTTTTTTTTTTTAATTCCACGTAGCTGGTTTCTCAACTGCTTAGGAAAAACAAAGCCAAGGAAACACTACCTAATTGTATAACTCAGTTGTTCTGACCTATCTGCCAATTTACCTTACTGAGGTTTTAGATATTAACAAATGCTAATTGTGCCACTATGTTAAGATAAAATCCTGAAGACCTTTGTTGCTTGAAAGATACTATTCTAAGTGTTTGTTAATCTTATATTCATCATTTCAGTCATATTAAGAAAAAAGAATTAGAGAATATTTAACTTAGTTAAGTGACAATTATTAAATCATCAAAAATCTTTTCTGTGCTTGAATATGTGAATACATGAAATGGAAGGGTTTTAATTTACAAAAGGAATTAAACTGAATGAGATTGAATATAAACTTGGAATAATTGGAAGCGTTTTTTTCCATTCCCCGAAGAAAATCTAAAAAGAAGAAAGTCATAATAGAGCTTTGGAGAAGGCTAATGAAGAGTGTAGGATTCTTAACAATTAGATGAATTAAACTTAGTATAGCTGACATATGATGTGCTCCATTATACTGTGGCAGGTGCTGAAATGTTAATAGCACCTAAATGGCTCAGGTAAGTAGGCACATGAGTTTAAATGCTCAACAATTCCACAAAGTAACTAAGTCTATATCTATACATGATAATCATTTGTTCTTCTTTTTTCTTTTATTGATCCCTGTAATGATTGAATCCTGAGGTCTTGACCAGTTGCTGTCTAATAATATGAATCATGTGAATGATCTGGTTGGATTGACTAGGGTCACTGAGGGTACCCCCAGTAATTTCTAAATAACCAGACTGACAATACACATAAATCGAATCATAAACACTGAGTAACAAATTTCATGAGTAAATATAAGTCTCTAGAAGTTATTTTGTATCATATATATATTCTGCTAATTAAATAAATAGTAAAGTATAACAAAATTGTGAAATATATGTGGCCAAGCTTATAAAGTTATACAAATTCATCTATTCATTCATTCTTCACCTTTTTTTTAGCACCTACTATGAATAACCTTCTAGGCAACAGGAATCTGTAGTCAACAATATCTGCAAGATCCTTGATCTCATGGAATTTATGATTTAGAAGGAGAGATCAATGTATATGTACATATTAAATGGACATTTATTCATTCAATCAACAAGCATTTATTATATAACTACTCTGTGCTGGGCACTGGAGATAGAAGAGAGACTGAAATGAGATCACTGGTTTTGAGGAGCTCAAAATCTGTTGATACAGGTAGATAGACAATATTTTGTTAAGGCTAATCTAAGATGGAATTTCCAATTATACATGGTAAATTAAACCTGTGCATTTATCTCTATTCTCTCATAAAATCTCAGTAAAATGATAGTAAAGGTGTAAAGAATGCTAAACTCATAAGAGCAAAGAGAAGAGGACACAAGAGATAAAACAAATTTTAAAATTGGAAAGTTGAGAGATAACTAGTGGTAACTGATTTACCATACCAAGGAAAGCTGTTATATAAAAGCTAAATAGATAGAAATGGAAATCCTAAGAAAGGCAGACCAAGCTCAACAGAGAACTTTAAAATTGACGTGAACTGTAGGTAATAGGAAAGAGTAATTAGACAGTTTGCCTTCTTAAAGAGTTGTAAGAGTTCTTTGTGCATTCTGTAAACAAGGCCTTTGTCAAATATATGTGCTATGAATATTTTCTTCCAGTGGATAGCTGGTCTTTTCATTTTCTTAACTGTGTCTTTTGAAAAGAAGAGGTTTATACATTTTGATGAAGTCCAATTTACCTATATTATTTTCTTTTTTGGTTCCTGCTGTGTGTTGCCTAAGAAATCTTTGTGTACTCCAAGATTGCACAAATTTTATCCCATTTTCTGATAAAAGATTTTTAGTTTTACCTCATATCCATTAGTATTGGCTGTCCATTATATTAGCCACTAGGTGCCTGTGGTTCTTGAGCACTTGAAAAGTGGCTAGTCCAAAGGAGCCTTGTAAGCCTCAAGTTTTGGGCCTTTACTCATGAGATGTAGTGTAAACACTGTAAGCATAAAATATATTAAAATGAGAACATTTAATATCTCATTAATATTTTTCTGTTGATTATTAAAAGTGATAATATTATTGGCATATTGGGCTAAATGTAACATATTGATGAATTTGATTTACTTTTGTACAGACTTTTTAAAAATGTGGATGCTGAAAATTGCATATGAGGCTCACATTTGTCATGCACAGTCTTTTCTATTGAACAGGACTGATTTAGATTCCCTTTCCTTCACCTACTCCATCTTTTATCTTGTTCCACATAGCCAGATAATCCTTCAACATACTGATAGAAAGCAGCATGTTTTTAAAAGAGCTTGGCCTGGCCAACATGGTAAAACCCCATTTCTGCTAAAAATACAAAGATTAGCTGGGCGTGGGGGCAGGCACCTGTAATCCCAGGTACTTGGGAGTCTGAGGCAGAAGAATTGTTTGAACCTGGGAGGCGGAGGTTGCAATGAGCCAAGATCATGCCACTGCATTTCAGCCTAGGAGACAGAGTGAGACTCCATCTCAAAAAAAAAAAAAAAAAGAGCTTGAAGGCTGGGAGTGATGTTTTATGCCTGTAATCCCAGTCAAGAGGGGAGGATCACTTGAGGTCAGGAATTTGAGATGAGCCTGGCCAACATGGTGAAACCTTGTCTCTACTGAAAATACAAAAATTGGTGGCACACACCTGTAATCCCAGCTACTTGGGAATCTGATGCAGGAGAATTGCTTGAACCCAGGAGATGGAGATTGCTGTAAGCTGAGATTGCACCACCGCACTCCAGCCTGGGCCACAGAGTAAGACTCCATCTCAAAAAACAAACAAACAATCCCTACACATACACACACACACACAGACACACAGACACACACACACGCACACACACACGCACACACACAGACAGGCTTATATGTAATTTGTTTGATAGGGGATAAAAGTATATGCATGTGAATATGACAGTGGGATAAAAGACAGTCAGAATTTTATGTTTCATTATAAAGATGTCAATGGATAATATCTAAAGGCTGAAATATTAGAAGGAAGAGCTAAAGAAATATGTAACTGGGTTATCACTGGGAAAGGCCACCTATTGCTGTGATCCATACAAGTCCATTGCTAGGACCCAAGTAGTAGAGCAGAGAACGGCAGGGAGTCTGGAAGGGCAAAGAGAAGAACATATTTAGTTTAGGAACTTCGAGAGAAAATGGGAAAGCTCATAAAGAAGTGGATCATAAAGAAAACATGTTAAAATAATCATAATTCTTTATTTTTTATAATCATAATTCTTAATCTTAAATGACAAAATGATTGTGATAGTTGAACAAAATGATTCCAGAGCACGAAGTTTATAGACTAGAAAATAGCTATTTGATGTGGGTTTAAAAAATATCCTGGAAACTAATGAAATGGACTCTAACTGTAGATTAGATAGGATGATAGTCTGTATGTCAGCAGGACACATTAAACGTTTGAATAATTCCTAGGAAGGGTTTTGGGCCTTTTCTCATGATATTGATAAATTTCTCTGCATTATAGAAATCTTTCCCTTTTTAAAGGCAAGAAGTGGGATGGACTAAATAACTCTTTTGCTGTTCTAAATTTTTTCCCTATGCATCCAACCTAAGAACCACATTGTGTTTTGAGTCATTTGTAATATATTGGAAGTTGTATTAGTGTTCTATTGTTATATAATAAATAACTGCAAACTTAGTGGCTTCAGACAACATGTATTTATTAAGAGACAGTTTCCACGGGTCAGGAGTCTGGGCATAGCATAGTTGGGTTTTCTGTGAAGGGCCTCACAAGCCTGCAGTGAAGGGTGTCAGATGGGCTGTGTTCTCACCTAGGAGTTGAACTGGGAAAGAATGTGCTTCCAGGTTCATTCAGGTGTTGCCAGAATTTAGTTCCTTGTGGCTATATGGCTGAGGGCCCCAGCATTTTGTTTCCTTTTTACTTGAAGTTTGCTCTCAAATCCTAGGAGCTGACTGAAGTTTCTTGCCATGGGAAATTCCTCAAAATGCCTGCTTAATTTCATCCAGATAGCAAGGAAACTCACTCACTTTAATCTACTGGGACAGAGTCAAGTATATAACACCAAATAACTACACAGGTGATATCCATTACCTTTGGCATAAACTACTTGTTAAAAACAAGTCAGAGATCCTGCCTGCACTCAAAGGGAGGGGATTACACAAAGGCATGAACACAAAGGTGGGAAATCACTGGGGGCGGGGGGTCACCCTAGGTCTATCTGTGACATGAGTGCATGAAAAATATAGAAAAAGCTGCCAGGCACGGTGGCTCATGCCTGTAATCCCAGCACTTTGAAAGGCCGAGGCGGGTGGATCATTTGAGGTCAGGAGTTCAAGACCAGCCTTGCCAACATAGTGAAACCCATCTCTACTAAAAATACAAAAAAATTAGTTGGGTGTGATGGCACATGCCTATAGTCCTGGCTACTCCAGAGGCTAAGGCAGGAGAATTGCTGAAACTCAGGAGGTAGAAGTTGCAATGAGCCAAGATCCTGCCACTACACTCCAGCCTGGGCGAAAGAGCAAGACTCCGTATCAAAAAAAAAAAAAGAAAAAAGAAAAATATAGAAAAAGCTAAGATTTGCTAAAGCTGGTGTGCAAACATGGTGTTTAACCTAATAGTTTCTCTAC
Organism: Sapajus apella; assembly: GCF_009761245.1. Taxonomy (NCBI): domain Eukaryota; kingdom Metazoa; phylum Chordata; class Mammalia; order Primates; family Cebidae; genus Sapajus; species Sapajus apella. Next base: position 8,066,887 of record NW_022436964.1, read on the forward strand.
GCTTATACATATTTCAAATATTTTTAAATTTTTTAAGTTTAAAAGCAGTTTTTTTGATAAAACAACTTGTAATTCCACTTTGCTAATCTTCGTCATCTATTTGGCTGACAGTGCAAAGGACCTCAATTCAGTGGTTGTACATGATATTCGTCTTATTTCCCATGCCTAGAACAGTGCCTGACTCGTAGAAGCTGATCAGTGAATGATGGATGATCAAATAAATTCCCTAAAATGATTCAAAAATTCAAAAATCAGTTATACATCCAAAAATTGTACTTCAGCTTTACTGGAATTAGTACCTGTCAATCAGTTCATGATTGTTACTGTCACTCAGCTACAGAATCACAATGAAAACTAAAATTTACTGAGCTTACTCTGTCCCAGGCATTGGTCAAAGTGCTGTATACATTTTAACTATTTAGTTCTCCCAGTGCCCCTAAGAAGGTAGTTCTGTATTTTAAGAACCGTGAACTCCTCTAAAAATCCTGGTGGTAGCTGGGCACGGTGGCTCACACCAGTAATCCCAGCACATTGAGAGGCCGAGGCAGATGGATCTCAAGGTCAGGAGCTCGAGACCAGCCTGGACAATATGGTGAAACCCCATCTCTACTAAAAATACAAAAATTAGCCAGGCGTGGTGGCACGTGCCTGTAGTCCCAGCTACTTGGGAGTCTGAGGCAGGGGAATCGCTTGAACCCAGGAGGCGGAGGTTGCAGTGAGCCAAGACCGGGCCACTGCACTCCAGCCTGGGTGACAGAGCAAGACACTGTCTCAAAAAAAAAAAAACAAAACACAAAAAGCAATCCTGGTGGGAAGGTTTTTTCGCTTTGCTTTTGTCTCAGTCTGTCACCCAGGCTGGAGTGCAGTGGCACGATCACTGCTCATTGCAGCAAACTCCTGGGCTGATGCATGATCCTCCCACCTCAGACTCTCAAGATACTGGGATTACAGATGTGAGCCACGGTGCCTGGCCAGTGATAAATTTCATAATCAATAGCACTGAGATTTAAACCTAACATTTATCCTTTTACAACTTCATTATTGTAGACTACTTAATCACTTTTTTTCCTTCGTAAGCCAATGGTTGTCTAACCAAACTCTAACATTAACATTAAAATGTCTTTTTTCTTTAACATCAAGGTGTTCAACAGGTCTTTGCTCTTTGCACAAAAGTAGCCTTTCATATTTAAACCAGAAATGATTCTTTATGCAGCCCTTAAAATGTATTTATAAATAATCATGCATTCAAACATAATAAGTCATTTAGGACTGTAATTAGTCATTGTCAAGTCCTGGCAAACAGCAGGATTCTAATTGGAAAACAGTGTTTGCCCTACTTGTGCCTCAATGAAACTTCCAGAGAAGGGCAGCATGTGCTTCTTAATCTGTTTTTCTAACAGCTAGTAGCAAATCAATGAAGATGAGGCTGGTGGCTATGATAAATTAATATGCACACTGACAACTTATAACTGCACAATTGCTTAGGGAATTACTATGCGACTATATCCAAGTAATTATATGTTTTAAATGATTTATCTCAATTTGTTAACAATACACCCCTAAAATGGAAATAAAAAGAGAGAAAATGCAAATAGCATGTTATACCAACTTTATGTTGAACTTATTAAGAGGTTGCCCTTTTAATGAAGAACTTAATGAATTAAGAGGTTTGTTATGAATAAGCATTCTTACTACTTGTTAAGTATTTGTCACCACAGACCTGTCATAGTCATTCTAATTATGATTAATACCTTATCTTGAATTCCATCTTCATTCACATTTCAGTAACAAATGTAACTCCTATTATATGATCAAGGTTCATGAAAACAGGATGATTTGCCTCTGACCTTATATTTTATTCATTTTTACATTCATATTTAACAGATTTCTCTGAAATGAAAGTTGACCTTATGAATCTTTTAATTTTTAAAGTGCATTTTATCCTTGACATGCCTTGCAACCCTTTATATTGTTTCAAATATGGTTGTGTATTCAAGATAAATGAAAATCCTAACATTTTGTTTATCCTCATGTGTAACTAGAAGCTGCTACTTTGAGATATTCTTTAAAATTATTTTTTGTGTACTATGGAAAGAACTAGTTTAATTCTCTCAAGCATTGCCAATACTCAATATGGAAGACACAGGTTTATGAAGTTCAAAAAATCATAGCAAGAGTGGAGGGTCAGATTTTCAAAGCAGTTCGTACATAAATTGTGGTAAATATGGAGGGTTTTGTTGTTTTTTTAAGTGGTATAACGCACACTCAATATCACAGTATCTTATGTTATACATCCCTTTTGTAGTCTATCTTATCTAAGGAAGAAATAATCTATTTACCTCTTCTACTTACTTTTTCTCTCTTTCCTTCTGCTTTATCTTTATTTCTGTTCCTCCTTTATTCCCCCCTCTGCTAATCTTTGCTTGGTCTTTATTTTTTTGCCTTCTCCTCTGCAATTCTCCTTTGTCCCCATTCTCTTTGGATATACTTTATATTCTGACCATTTCCATGCGCCTCTGTCCTGTTTCTCTCTCATACTTTCTTCTCTACCTCATTCATCTCTCCCAAGGGAATTTGTATTCTTCACCTGCATAAAAGGAGGGCTGTAATCATTTGATTTTGCAGTTTTAAGGGTCCTTGATTATTTATATTACCAAGTGTTAAAAGCTCTGAACGGAAATAAAAATAAGATTACTCCTTTTTTTCTGCGCTTTTTATTAGACTGTCTAAGAGAGACTCTCTATGAGAGCTGAAGGTGCTATATTAACTAATAAGCTCACTGACATCACCAAGAAAATTAAGCCAATTGATTTTGGACAATAATAATAATAGTGATAGTAACAATGGATTATAAGAAAACCAGATCATTTATCAAACATGAAGTCTGCTCTCCGAAGGGCTGGATATCAATGAGGGGCAGCTTCTTTAAGGAAAGAAGCTCTCTGGTCCCCAGAGCCACTGGATCCTTCTCAATCTCTGCTGTTGATGAGGAACACTCCACGTGCAACATCATCTAGGCATTTCTGGTAAGCCAGGTAGCAGGAGCAAAGTGTATGCAAATCAGAGAAATGAACCCTCTCCTGAGGTCTTCCAAATCACTCAATTCTTGAAGCAATTAGCAGGTAGTCTATTTCCCCTTAAACTAGAGGCATTTACATTTTCTTCATCATTTGAAGCATGTCTTCACACATTTCAGGTTCTCTATTATACGCAGAGATAAGTACTATGCACTTATTGTCAAATCCAGTGGAATAAAGTCAAACACTTGTGGTATGCAGTATTCTAATGTTGTAAAGATTTGATGAGTTTTTCCTTAAAAAAACACCACAAAACAGACTACATTTTAATTACATTTTTTCAGAGGCATCTGGGGGAAGACGTGTCATGTGTTTAAGAGCGTTTAATGTACTTAAAAATTATATCTTCTAGCAGTCTCCAGTACTGATTTAATAGGCCTGATCTTTTGAAATGAATCCTATATCATATTTATGATGATGTCTTATTCGAGAATGAAACTAAATCTAATGAGAGGCAATTCCTTTGATGAGAGTGACAGTTACATCACTTGAACCAACACATGCACAGATGTCTCTCCTACTGACAATAAACTAGAAGCTTTGAAAATAAATTTATGTTTTAATCTCATGTTTTCGGTTGTCATTTATGAAGAGGCCAGGACTAACTTAGGTATATCCCAAATCATGCAAAACCAAGAGAAAACAGAATATCAAAAGCCAGAGATAAATAAATTTTTCACTAACCATCATTTCAATTTCTCTAAACACCAAATCTTTTCTCTAAATTCAAGTAAGTGAAGAGAAGTAGTAAATATGGAGCCTGTAGTACAAGGCAGACTATCTTACAACTTAACTCCTTTTTTTCCACCTGCAATTCCATGCATGATCTCCGTTTTTAAAATCTTTTTGCTACTTCTATAAATCCTCTGTAGTCAGAGCTAATAAATACTGAAATGGCTAATGTTCCAAAGGCAAGAAGACATGGCAAAGTCCTAAATAAATTAACATGCATAACTGAGAATAGATTATGTAAAATGCTAATAAATGTGAATATATAACAAGTAAAAAGCTTACATTGGAATAAATCATTTCCAACTTGAGTTACAAGAATGACTCAGGTACATACAAGCATTAATTTTTTTTAATTGCTCATTATATGGCAAAACTTTATTTCTTAGTTGATCTTTTCTTTTTAGAATAAAAAGAAATTTTATTAGAATAAAATTAGAACTTTATTAATTTTCCTATTAGAATAAAAATTAGAACTTTATTAATTTTCATTCTATCAGAATAAAACAGGATTTAATGCTGTGTAGTCTAGATCTTTGAATGCTTAATAGTTAAAAAACTTAAAAGAGACACTTTTTTTGAGGAAAAGGTAATGGGAAACACGACTCACAGCTCCAGCTTTGCTAAGCTGACACAGTATAACACCGTCAGAATTGGTAAAATATGTATTGGTCAATAAATAATGTTAAGACTACTGGCCTAGCAGATTTTAAAAAAATCTAAATCCTTACCTAATTTCTAATATTATTGTAAATTCTAGATGAATATGTTGAATCATGACAGAAAAAATATGTTCCCCCTAGCTCTTAGGTTCTTTTGTTTGGAAGTGGAGTTTCAAATTGTCTTTTTTTTAAAAAAATTCTATAAAGATTTTAATAAAAATGCAGAAAACATTAAATAAAAGATGGCTTTTATCTTATCCAAATACAAGCCAGACTTTGCTCATTCATCTACATATACTATAGACATGTATATTTTGGCAAGTTTTATTCAGTCTATAAACTTCTTACCAGAGGAAACAAAAAAACTCTTACCTACTAAATAACCTGTATACCTTGATGCGACCCTGCTGAAAGGGAGTGTGATTTGCTTACTTCTGATATTGAGGTCATCATGGTGAAAACTTTTGGTTCTTTGCCATTTTTCTCAAAACCCACAGAACCCCTTAATAAGATTTTGACTTTATAGAATGGCAGGGGCCAGCCTCCTGAGACTAGAACCTACAAGATGGTTACCATTGTGCTGTCTTTTTAAAAGATGCTAAAATGTTGGCCTGCCAAAAAATCAGATTTTTAAAGTATGAAATGATGTACTTCTGTAGTTTGAAAATATGTTGAAAATGAACATTGAGTATAGGATTACAGTATAACAAAAATTTATTTGCTGTTTCTCCAAAACTGGTTGAATTCTCTTTGGAGAGGTCGTAAGAAACCTAGAAAAGAATGAACTGATTATCTCATCACCTGATTGTTTGATATTATGTGTAGGTTGTAACAAAACTCATACAGTAAGAAAAAAAGCAAGTAACATACCTTGGCTACTATGAGTAATGTTGCAATGAACATGGGGATGCAGATGTTTCCTCGAGGTAGTGACTTCCTTTCCTTTGGATATACACCCAGAAGTGGGGTTACTGGATTATAAATAAGGTAATTCTATTTTTAGTTTTTTGAGAAACTACTGAACCAGTTTACATTCCTGCCAACAGTGTACAAGGGTTCTTTGTTCCTCCACACCCTCACCAACACTTACCTCTTGACTTTTTGATAATAGACATCCTAATAGATGTGAGGTGATATCTCATTGTGATTTTTGATTTGCATTTCCCTGATAATTAGTGATGTCAAGTACCTTCTCACATACCTGTTGGCCATTTGTATCTTCTTTGGAAAAATGTCTATTCAAGTCCGTTGACCATTTTTTAATTGGGTTATTTGGCTTTTTTTTGCTATTGAATTGTGTGCAATCCTGATATATTTATTTTATTGAGACAGAATTTTGCTCGTTGCCCAGGCTGGAGTGCAATGGCACAATTTTGGCTCACTGCAACCTCCGCCTCCTGGGTTCAAGTGATTCTGCTGCCTCAGCCTCCCAAGTAGCTGGGATTATGGGTGCCCACCACCACGTCCAGCGTCCAGCTAATTTTTGCATTTTTAATAGAGACTGGGTTTCAGCATGTTGGTTAGGCTGGGCTCGAAGTCCTGACCTGAAGTGATCTGCCTGCCTCGTCATCCCAACGTGCTGGGATTATAGGCATGAGCCACCACACCTGGCTTCCTGATATATTTTGGACATTAACCCCTTGTCAGATATACAGTTTTCAAATATTTTTCTCCCATTTGGCAGTTTGCCTTTTCATTTTGTTGATTTTTACCTTTGCTGTGTAAAAGCTTTTTAGGTTGATGTCAAATCTACTTTCAATTTTACAAGTTCAAAAATTTTCCCTTAACTAATCTTGACATTTAATGTGAGTGTTTGAAAATCATGGATATTTTAGGCATGGATAGTCTATAATCAAGTTATAGCTGCAAAGCAGCTGCTTGACGATGAGCTGGTGCATCAGAACAAGCCTGTGGTTGCAGAACCGATGGGCATTTTTAGAGCACCACAGGTCCAAATTCGCTGTTGCTAGTAAGTAAAATCCTAAGTGTTTCATGTGCAAATGAACACAGGCATTTTTGTTGAGAGGATAGTTAGCTTAATTGACATCACATTGGACTGACACCAGGAATCAGTGTAATATGGGTTTGATAAAAGCAGAACTGCAAGTCAAACTGAATCTTATTTTTGCCTGTATCCAGTTTTACTACCACATAAAAGAACAAAAGGTCCAGGCGCAGTGGCTCACTCCTGTAACCCCAGCACTTTGGGAGGTGGAAGCAGGCAGATCACCTGAGGTCAGGAGTTCAAGACCAGCCTGGCCAACATGGAAACCCCGTCTCTACTAAAAATACAAAAATTAGCCAGGCACAGTGGTGCAAGCCTGTAATCCCAACCACTCGGGAGGCTGAGGCAGAAGAATCACTTGAGCCCAGGAGGTAGAGGTTGCAGTGAGCTAAGACCATGCCACTGCACTGCAACCTGGGCAACAGAGCAAGACCCCATCTCAAAAAAAAAAAAAATGTATACAAATATAACCTGAAATATTGAATAGTCCAATAAAACATTTAAAAAGAGTTCAAATAAATTGCTGTATCAGAGGACAGAAACATCATGAAATATTGCTATATTTTCTCATACATGTTGCTTATTTAATTAATCCTACTATTAATCACTTCTAACTGCCACTGCTATCTAGGCTTGTTGGTGTTTTGTTTAATAGCATTTATTTAACATAAAAGTAAATAGTACAGAACATATAATTTCAAATAAATACCATTTTTCATATTTTATGTAAAAGTAATAACACACTTGAGTATACTTATTCATTATATATTAGATTATTATATTTTGGGTTTCTTTTTTTCAATTTAGTATAGTTGTGTCGCAGATTGGCCCTCTAAAAAGTTGGCCCCTCTAGTATCAGGGTTCTTACCTGCCAGTTCAGATTTCACAAAGTGCGTGGCCCAACACAGAAGGATTCATAGGGAAGCTGGATCTCATTTTAGGACCTCACCTTGGAAATCACACATCATTGCTTCCACCATATCCTATTCATTAGAAGGTACTCACTAAGTCTGGCCCACACTAGGAATGGGAGAAGAATTAGGCTCCACTTTTTGATGGGGGAAATGTCACAGTATAGGTATACTTTAAAACTACTTCAAATAATGAAGAACATAGTCATGCTCATGCACTTTTGCTAGGCAAACTGGTATATACTTTTTGGAGAGCAACTTGGAACTATCAAAATAAAAAGCTATTGTAATGTTAAGAGTTTAGAGTATGGACATACTTGCAAAAATATGCCAAACACGTTAACTAAAGCTTCTTCCACACTTCATTCTGAAAATTTTTGAAACTACAGAAACCTATTGTGGTGAAGTAGAGATGGTCATAAGTTATTCTGCACTCTTTTCATTGAGATGTGGGCTCCCTTTTTTTCTTGGATCTGAGCTACTGTGATTTCTTGAGCAATCTAAAATGGCAGAAGACTTTAGATTGCTCTAAAATCTAACTCAGAACTTTTTCACAGTTCTGGACTTAGCTTTCAAGAAGATTGGCTTTTTTGGGGGGGGGTGTGGTTTCTTGAAGCCCTAAGCTGCCATGTAAGTGCCACTACCCTGGTGAAGAGACTCATGAGAGGCCCTAAGACTATATCAAAGTACCAGGCATGTTTTGGGTTTTCTGAACCAGTTGTCCATCAGCTGTGTGAATATCCAGTCACAAGTGACTCTAGGTAACGCCACCTAGAGCAGAACCATCATTTAGTGAAAGTCCTCCCAAATTCTTGATCCATAAAATGGTAAAATACAATGAAAGGGTTTTTTTTTTAAGCCACTAAGCTTTGGGGTAGTTTGGTATGAAGCAATATACAACCATCATTTGGATTTGTTAAATTATATCCTCACAATTACATTAGGGTTAAACACTTTTAATGTATTTTTAATTTTTATGGACACATAATAGTTGTATCTACTTATGGGGTATATGTGATATTTTGATGGAAGCATACAATGTGTAATGATAAAATACAGGTAACTGAGATATCCATCACCTCAAACATTTATCATTTCTTTGGGTTAGGAACATTCCAAATCTTCTCTTCTAGTTATTTTGAAATATACAATAAATTATTGTAACTATAGTCACCCTATTGTGTTACTGAACACCAGATCTTGTACCTTTTACCTATTTTTGTGCAGGGTTAAGCATTTTTGATAAGCAAGTACTACATGGCTGACAAAATAGGTACTTTCCATTGCTTCATATGAGCGGCACATAATGTCAGGTTGTCTCATTATTGATAATGTCAAGTTTGATCATTTGATTAAGGTAGTGTGCACAACATTTCTCTGTTGTGAAGATATACATTTTTCTTTAAAATCAGTGAGGACTCTGTAGTCTTTCAGACTATGTGGATATGTTGTTTCAAGATTACCTTTCACCACATTGTTTTTAGAATTCATAGATGATCCTTGCCTGACTCAGTTATTATGTAGTGGTGGTACAGTGATGGTTTGCTAATTCTGTATTTCTTTCTACATTTGTTAGTTGGCATTTTCTCTAAAGAATTTCTTCATTGCCTATCTCTTATTTTTGCTTATTATAATAAACTAAAAGATTGATTTTTAAATGATTGGCTTTGATGCTCAAAATTTTCCATATTTGGCCAACTGGTTCCTGCGTTCCCTTGAGGTTTGGTGCACTTCCTTCCTCTCAGGCTTAAGATATTCCTCTGTAATTTTCCCATCTCACACCTGGAACTGGCCACTTCCACAAAGAATTTTGGTTCCTTTATGTGAGGAAGGTGTGTAGAAGCCAAGTTCTGGGCTCTAGGTATGCGAATTGCTCCTGGAACTCAATTTATACTGATACTGCAATTCAAATCCAGCTTCACAGAGTCCCTCATATTCCTCTATTCCATAAGTGTATCCCCCTTCCCTATAGCAAGAGACTTGGTTCACAAAATAATCAATTCATTTACTTATTTTCTCTAGCTTGTAAGTAATAATTCTGGAACTTCCTATACACAGAAAGTTCCAGAATTATTCCACTAAGACAACTAACAACTGAGTAAAGTTTGTGTTTTTTTTTTTTTTTTTTTTTTGTCCTTAAAATATTCTGAGGATTTTCAGTCAGAGTTCCATGCATAAAAGTTACTTGAGGCTGGGCGCGGTGGCTCACGCCTGTAATCCCAGCATTTTGGGAGGCCGAGGTGGGTGGATCACGAGGTCAAGAGATCGAGACCATCCTGGTCAACATAGTGAAACCCCGTCTCTACTAAAAATACAAAATATTAGCTGGGCATGGTGGCGCGTGCCTGTAATCCCAGCTACTCAGGAGGCTGAGGCAGGAGAATTGCCTGAACCCAGGAGGCGGAGGTTGCGGTGAGCTGAGATCGCTCCATTGCACTCCAACCTGGGTAACATGAGTGAAACTCCCTCTCATTTAAAAAACAAAAAAAAAAAAAAGTTACTTGAATTAATTCTTTCTTCTGTTTGGCTATGTTATCAACTTTATGTACAGTCTAGTTATATTTGTTTTCAATGTTAGCGATTTTTTCCCCATTTTTAAAATTTGATTTGATTTTAAAATAATATGTAAACCACTTACACGGTCCAAATGTCAAAATTGTATAAAAAGGTAATACTCAAAAACTCTCTCCTTCACTATTCATTCCATTTATTCCCAATTAATACCTGTAGATAAGCATTTTCATTAGTTTCTGTTTTATCTTTTCTTTATTTCT
>NW_022436964.1:8077144-8152144 GCF_009761245.1 Sapajus apella
TACTTTTTTTTTTTTTTTTGAGACAGAGTTTCGCTCTTGTTACCCAGGCTGGAGTGCAATGGCGCGATCTCGGCTCACCGCAACCTCCGCCTCCTGGGTTCAGGCAATTCTCCTGCCTCAGCCTCCTGAGTAGCTGTTTTTTTTTACTTACTATATCTGGGAAATCATTCCACCTTAATTCACAAATATCTTGTTCATTTTTTTTTATAGCTAGTTGCTAGATATAGTAACTAAAACCAAAATCAGTACAAACAAAACTGATTAAAGCTTATTTTATGGGGTCAACAGTGCCTAGATTCAAAATCTGACTCTATTTCCCACAAATTACTCTTTTTAAGGCTTTGTTTCTTCATCTGTAAAATGAAGATGATACTATTACTTTCCTAAAGGGATAATTATGAAGACTAAATGAGATGGCCTGGCACAGTGCTCATGCCTGTAATCCCAGCACTTTGGGAGGGCGAGGCAGGTGAATCACCTGAGGTCAGGAGTTCGAGACTAGCCTGACCAACATGATGAAACCCCATCTCTAATAAATTAAAAAAAAAAATTAGCTGGATGTGGGTTGTAGTGGTGCATGTCTGTAATCCCAGCTACTTGGGAGGCTGAGGCAGGAGAACTGCTTGAACCCAGGAGGCAGAGGTTGCAGAGAGCCAAGATTGCACCATTGCCCGCCAGCCTGAGCAAAAAGAGCAAAACTCTGTCTCAAAAAAAAAAAATTAAATGAGATAATATGTGTAAAGTTTCTAAAAGAGAACCTGGCACAGCTTGGTAGATTCAGCAAATAAAAATACAGGACACCCAGCCAAATTTGTACTTTGGATAAATAACAGGACATGCATATAATAAAAATTATTTGATGCTTATATGAAATTTACATTTTACTGGCATCTTGCATTTTATCTGGCAACCCTAACTTGGCATTTAGTAAGCACTAAAAAGTTATAGGTATTATTATTATTTTGATCATGACTCCACGTCTCATAAATTACACAATGATATAATTTCTCACAAATTACACAACTGATGTCCACCAGTTGGGGCTTGGTTAACTATGTGATGGAATAAGCAAACCATGTAGCCTTAGGAAGAATGAGGTAGATTTATGTGTGCTTTGGGAAGATCCTCAAAGAATATTAAGTGAAAAAGTGAGGCCAGACATAGTGGCTCATGGGCTGGGGACAGTGGTTCACGCATATAATCCCAGCACTTTGGGAGGCTGAGGCGGGCAGATCACCAGGTCAGGATATTGAGACCTTACTGGCCAACAAGGTGAAACTCCGTCTCTACTAAAAATTCAAAAATTAGCCAGTGTGGTGGCACACACCTGTAGTCCCAGCTACCTGGGAGACTGAGGCAGGAGAATCGCTGGAACCAGGGAGACAGAGGTTGCAGTGAGCTGATATTGCATCACTTCACTCCAGCCTGGGCAACAGAAGGCGACTCTGTCTCAAAAAAAAAAAAGGATTGTTAATGATTTTTGCACAATGATTTTGTATCCTGAGACTCTGCTAAAGTTACTTATCAGCTTAAGAAGCTTGTGGGCTGAGACTAAGAGATTTTCTAGATGTAGGATTATGTCATCTGCAAACAGGGATAGAAATTCCTATTTGCATGTTCTTTATTGCTTTCTCTTGCCTGATTGCCCAGCCAGGACTTCCAATACTATGCTGAATAGGAGTGGTGAGAGAGGGCATCCTTGTGCCAGTTTCCAAGGGGAATGCTTCCAGCTTTTGCCCTTTCAGTATGATGTTGGCTGTGGGTTTCTCATATGCAGCTTTTATTATTTTGAGGTATTTTCCTTCAATACCTAGTTTATGGAGAGTTTTTAACATGAATGGATGTTAAATTTTATCAAAAGCATTTTCTGCATCTATTGAGAGCATTGTGTGGGTTTTGTTTTTAGTTCTGTTTATGTGATAAATCACATTTATTGATTTGCATATGTTGAACCAACCTTGCATCCTAGGGATAAAGGCTGCTTGATCATAGAGGATAAGCTTTTTGATGTGCTGCTGGATTCAGTTTGCCTGTATTTGTTGAGGATTTTTGCACTGATGTTCACCAAGGATATTGGTGTAAAGTTTTCTTTTTTTGTTGTATTTCTGCCAGGTTTTGGTATCAGGATGATGCTGGCCTGATAGAATGAGTTAAGGAGAACTCTCTCCTCCTTAATTTTTTGGAATAGTTTCAGTAGAAATGGTACCAACTCTTCATATATCTGGTAGAATTCACCTGTAAATCCATCTTGTCCGGGCCTTTTTTTTGTTGGTAGGTTATTTACTACTGCCTCAATTTCAGAGCTCATTATTGTTTTGTTCAGGGATTCAATTCCTTCCTGGTTCACTCAGGGAGGGTGTATATGTCCAGGAATTTATCTATTTCTTCTAGATTTTCTAGTTTATGTGAATAGAGTTGTTCATAGTATTATCTGATGGTTGTTTGTATTTCTGTGGAGTCAGTGGTAATATTTCCCTTGTTGTTTCTGATTGTGTTTATTTGAATCTTCTCCTTTTTTCTTCTTTATTAGTCTAGCTAGCAGTTGATTTTACTAATTTTTTCAAAAAACCAGCTCGTGGATTCATTGATCTTTTGAATGATTTTTCATGTCTCAATCTCCTTCAGTTCAGCATTGCTTTTGATTATTTCTTGTCCTGCCAGCTTTGGGATCCGTTTTCTCTTGGTTTTCTAGTCCTTTCAGTTGTGATGTTAGGTTGCTAACTTGAGATCTTTCTAAGTTAGATCTTTTTGATGTGGGCATTTAGTACTATAAATTTCACACTCTACACTGCCTTAACTGTGTCCCAGCGATACTGATATGTTATATCTTTGTTCTCATTAGTTTCAAAGAACTTCTTGATTTCTGCCTTGATTTTGCTATACACACCAAAGTCATTCAAGAGTAGTTATTCAATTTCCATGTAATCATCTGGTTTTGAGTAATTTCTTAGTTTTAATTTCTAATTTGATTGCACTGTGACACTAGACACTGTTATAATTTCAGTGCTTTTGCATTTGCTAAGAAGTGTTTTGCTTCCAATTATGTGATTGATTTTAGAGTATATGCCATGTGGCAATGGGAAGAATGTATATTCTGCTGTTCAGGTGTGAAGAGTTCTGTAGTTGTCTATCGAGTCCACTTGGTCTAGAGGGGAGTTCAGGTCCTAAATATCTTTGTTAATTTTCTATCTCAATGACCTGTCTAATGTCGTCAGTGTGGTGTTAAAGTCTCTCACTATTATCTTGTGGGAGTCTAAGTCTCTTCAAAGCTCTCTAAGAACTTGCTTTATGAATCTGGGCGCTCCGGTGTTTGGTGTGTATATATTTAGGACAGTTATATCTTCTTGTTGAATTGAGCCTTTTACCATTATATAATGCCTTTCTCTGTCTTTTTTGATCTTTGTTGGTCTAAAGTTTGTTTTGTCAGAAACTAGGATTGCAACTGCTGCTTTTTTCGGTTTTCCATTTGCTTGGTAGATTTTTCTCCATCCCTTTACTTTGAGCCTATGTGTGTCACTGCATGTGAGATGGATCTTTTGAAGACAGTATACCAATGGTTCTTGGTTCTTTATCCAGCTTGCCACTCTGTGTCTTTTAATTGGGGCATATAGTCCATTTACTTTTTTTTTTTTTTTTTTTTTTTTGAGATGGAGTCTCACTCTGTCACCCAGGCTGGAGTGTAGTGGTGCCATCTCGGCTCACTGCAACTTCTGCCTTCCAGGTTCAAGCGATTCTCCTACCTTAGCCTCCTGAATAGCTGAAGTTCTAGGCACCCACCACAATGTCCGGCTAATTTTTGTATTTTTAGTAGAAGCTAAGTTTTGCCATGTTGGCCAGGATGGTCTCAAACTCCTGACCTCAGGTGATCCACCCATCTCGGCTTCCCAAAGTGTTGGGATTACAGGCGTGAACCACAGCGCCTGGCCCCATTTATATTTAAGGTTATTATTGATATGTGTGGATTTGATCCTGTCATCATGATGTTAGCTGGTTATTATGCAGACTTATTTATGTGGTCACTTTATATTGTCACTGGTCTGTGTACTTCAATGTGTTTTTGTAGTTGGTGGTAATGGCCTTTCCTTTCTGTATTTAGTGCTTCCTTCAGGAGCTCTTGTAAGGCACTTGCTTGTCTGAAACACGTCTTACTTCTCCTTTGCTTACGAGGCTTAGTTTGGCCAGATATGAAATTCTGGGTTGGAATTTCTTCTTTCTTTAAGAATGTTGAATATTGGCCCCCAGTCTCTTCTGGCTTTTACTGTTTCAGCTGAGAAGTTTGCTGTTAGCCTGATGGGCTTTCCTTTGTAAGTGACCTGGCCTTTGTCTCTAGCTGCTTTTAACATTTTTTTCTTTCATTTTGACTGTGGAGAATCTGATAATTATGTGCCTTAAGGATGATTTTCTTGGGAAGCATTATAAAATATGAAATGCTTTAGAATTTGCATGTCTTCCTTTTGCAGGGGCCATGCTAATCGTCTGTATTCTTCCAATTTAAGCGTACGTGCTGCCGAAGAGAGCACTGTCTTTTTTCATACAATTTGAGCTCTTCCTGGTTCTTGGTATTATGAGTGATTTTCAGTTGAAACCGAGACATTTTCATACTATGCTATGAGACTCTGTATCTTATTTAAACTATTTTATCTGACTTTCTTTGACATTACTCTGGTATACTGGAGGGATATACTGCCCCATTATTGACAAATGGAGGTAGAAGTCCAGTTCTCCCACGGAGCCTTTGTTGATACCCGAGTTGAAACAGGTTTTTTTACCACTGGGAGTGGGAATTCTAGCTTCCCAGACGGTCTCCACTGACACAACTGTGGAAAGACCTGAGTCTTCACTGCTGCCTTCTAACACCACCACACTGGGGAGGGGAAGGGCTCCTTATTGTTGCCATGTGGAGGTGCAGGTTCCCCATTTGGTTTTCACTGACATGGTCAAAGTGTGGGGACAGTCTTGTTACCAGCAGTAGGGATGAAAGTCCCAGTTCCCTATTTGCCTTCTCTGATACTATCATGGTGTGGTGTGGTGTTGAGCTCCCTTGGTACAGCCTCTGATGGCTGGAAATCTAGATTTCCTACACAGTCTTCACTGGTGGAGGCAGGACCAGGTCACAGTCTTATCTTTGGTGCTTGGTGGGAGTAGAGCAAGTAGGTTATTGGCTAAAAGTTTTTTGTTTTCCTAGGCTGGCCCTTTCTTGTTCCTTTGGTTACAGAGAGCAAGATTTCATGGGCTTCTTTTTTTTCTGTGCCCGTTAGTGTTTCAGGGGTTACTGTTTCCGTCAGCTCTAAGTCTAGAATATATGAAGTAAAAAGAAAACCCAGGAAACTTACCAACACATCATTTCCTGGGTCCCAAGATCCATAGCCAGTCTGGATTCTTATCTCCACCTTTCAGAGTCTTCTTATGTTCATTTAATATGTAATGTCCTAGGCTGGGCGTGGTGGTTCACGCCTGTTATCCTAACACTTTGGGAGGCCGAGGTGGATGGATCACCTGAGGTCAGGAGTTTGAGACTAGCCTAGCCAACATGGTAAAATCTCATCTCTACTAAAAATACAAAAATTGACCTGGCATTGTGGCAGGCACCTGTAATCCCAGCTGTTTGGGAGGCTGAGGCAGGAGAATTGTTTGAACCTGGGAGGCAGAGGTCACAGTGAGCCGAGATCGTGCCACTGTACCCCAGCCTAGGCAACAGAGCAAGACTCTGTCTGAAAAATAAAAAAGTTATGTGTATATATAATGCCCAAGGGTTTTAGCTCTACTTAGTGAGAGGAATAATGAAAAGTATGTTTACCCATCTTGCTGAAAGCAGAAGTTCTCTGGTGTTGAATTTTTATCAGAAGCTTTTTTGAAATCTGTTAAGATGGTCTTTCTTTTTTGACTTTTTGATGTGTTTATTTGAGCTGTTGTGTTATTGCTCATTGTATTAATCCATTCTCATGCTACTGTACAGAACTACCTGAGACTGGGTAATTTATAAAAAAAGAGGTGTAATTAACTCATAGTTCTGCAGGCTGTACGGGAGGCATGGCTGGGAGGCCTCAGGAAGCTTACAATCATGACAGAAGGCAAAGGGGAAGCCAGCACGTCTTACAGGGGAAGTGTTGTACACTTTTAAAACAACCAGGTGTCGTAAGAACTCATTCACCATCATGAGAACGGCAAAGGGGAAGTCTGCCCCTATGATTCAGTCACCTCTTACCAGGCCCCTCCTCCAACATATGCATTTTACAATTCAACATGAGATTTGGGTGAGGACCCAGAGTCAAACCATATCACTCATTAACAGATGTTCTAAAATAAATACATAGCATTACAGTTTTTAAAAAGATGTATGTAATAGATTATCAGAATATTTGTATGCAAATTAGGTGAACTTTTTTAAAAAAAATTGGTATATTTAAAAGTGTAATTGTACTGAGCATGTAATCCTAGCACTATGGGAGGCTGCAATGGGAGGATTGCTTGAGCCCAGGAGTTCAAGACCAGCTTGGACAGCACAGCAAGACTCCATCCTGACAAAACAAAAATTAAAGATTAAAAAAAGGGTAGGCTGGGTGCAGTGACTTAAGCTTGTAATTCCAGCATTTTGGGAGGCCAAGCTGGGTGGATCACTTGAGATCAGGAGTTTGAGACCAGCCTAGCCAACATGGTGAAACCCTGTCTCTACTAAAAATACAAAAAAAAAAAAATTAGCTGGATATGGTGGCAACTTTGGAGGCTGAGCCAGGAGAATTGCTTGAACCTGAGAGGCAGAGGTTGAGAGGTTGCAGTGAGGTGAGGTCATGCCACTGGATTCCATCCTAGGTGCCAGAGACTCCACCTCAGAAAAAAAAGGCGGGGGAGGGGGGTAATTATCAGTTGTATACAAAGTAACTTATATAAAACTTTATTCTCTAGCTTTAAAAAATTATTTGCATTTATTTTAAAGAGGATTGCTTATTATTGGATTTTCATGTCCAATATGTCCATTTTCTTTTTCTCTTTTTTCCCTATCATTATAAAATTGAATTTTAAATTAAATTGAGAAAAATATTGCCCAGAATATTTTAACACTGGTTCATTTTGTATACATAAGGTCCTTATTAAAATGATAACCTGGTTTTTACAGTTGCTTAAAGAAAAAAGTCCTGGAATTATTGATTCTTCTTTTTCTCTGCCTGATTATCTCTTTAACTGTATATCCATATATCTTTTTTTAAGACAGGGTCTGTTTCTGTTGCCCAGGCTGGAGTGCAGTGGCACAATCATAGCTCACTGTAGCCTCAACCTCCTGGGCTCAAGTGATCCTCCCACCTCTGCGTCCTGAGTAGTTGGGACTACCGCTGCACACCATCATACCTGGCTACTTGTAAAAATTTTTTGTAGAGATGGGGTTTCGTTATGTTCCTCAGATCGGTCTCAAACTTCTGGCCTCAAGCAATCTCTGGCCTTGGCCTCCCAAAGTGCTAGAATTACAAGCCTGAGCAAGCATGCCTGGCCCATCCATTTCTCTTGATCTCACTTCCTTTAAGTCTTCTCTGCCCCCTTATCACTACCATCTTCTCCCCATATAAGATTAAACTCCCAAATATGCTTTTCCTTTCTTCCTTACTTTGCTTTATCTTTTTTTTTCTTTACTTATCCTTAACTAGTATGTTCTATATTTGCTTATTTATATAAACTGTAAGCTCTGTCAGAGTAGAGAAGTTGTTTCTTTCAATCCTTTATCTTAGATCCCAGAATGATATCTGGCCTGCTGTAGGGATTCAATAAATATTTGTTGGATGAATGGCTTGATTTTAAAAAGACTTGCTGGGTGCGGTGGCTCACACCTGTAAAGCAGCACTTTGGGAGGCTAAGGTGGCAGACCATGATGTCAAGAGATCGAGACCATCCTGTCCAACACGGTGAAACCCCCTAAAATGCAATAAAATAAATAAATGGGGAAAATAAATAAATAAATAAATAACCACAATCCCCCCCCCAAAAAATCATATTGTATATGATACATTTTTTCTGCAAATTTAAAATAAATAAATAAATTTTTGAAAGCAAAAAATAAATAAATAAATAAACTAGGAAAAAACACACACACACACACAAAAATTAGCTGGGAGTGGTGGTGTGTGCCTGTAGTCCCAGCTACTTGGGAAGCTGAGGCAGGAGAATTGCTTGAACCTGGGAGAAGGATGTTGCAGTGAGCTGAGATAGAGCCATTGCACTCCAGCCTGGTGACAGAGTGAGACTCCGTCTCAAAAAAAAAAAAGTGGAGACTGTGATGTCTATGTGTCTTTTAGTGAAGATGGCTTGCCTCCTTACTATTCATTGTAATTTGTCATTTGTATTTCTTATTATTGCTTCATCTTAATGTTATGAAGCCAAAACTTCTGCTTCAAGGTATAAAATTAAATTCCCTAATAAGAGAGATAGATACTTGCGTGTGTAACAATCTACCAGAATGAGGGTTTGTCTCCACCTTGGTATGATATGCATTATGGACTGTAATTATGGTACATATTATGGACAGTATGCTAACGAAGGGCATAGCAAAGAATGCATGGGGAGTTTAATTGCAAGTCACCACTGCAGTTGAGTCCAACCTTTCTGCATAGAGCCATTCATCATGAGTGACAGCCAAGAGAGGAGGAGAAGCAGCAGATTCTTCCAGGGATCACTCTCTCCCCTACTTGCCTCACCCTGTCATTCAGTTTACAGTCCTTTCTGGTGGCTGCAGTCATTCCCAGAGGACATATTTATTACCGTGAAAAAAAAACTCGAATGACATCAGCAGCAGCACTTACAACTAACTCTGCGCTGTGATCCAATAAATAATGTGTGTTCAGCATGTGGAAGTGGCGAAGCAGCCCTTCATATTGTCAAAAACCAGGCAAGCTTGCCAAGCCTTGGCCTTACCTGGGAGATGGTTAGGCATGCAGAATCTCAAGCTCCACCCAAAACCTGCATTTTAAACAAGATTCCCAGTGATTTGTGTGGACACTGAAGTTTGAAAATCACTCGTGTGTAGACTTGACTAATACTCAAAGCCATCATCAACAGAAGTTAAATTCACACATTGAATTAACCTATGTGAGTTCATGGTTTCCAAAGCTCTTATGTGTAAATATCTTTCTGTTCTCTGTAAGATGAGCATTATAATTCCTGTTTTCTATGGAGTAAACTGATGTTCAGAAAAATGAACTGATTGTCCCAAGGCGACACAGTCAGTAAATGGAAATAAGATGGGCAGGACCAATCCTTCTCCACCCCACAACCCTCCAATCCCACTCCCTTCTACCTCCTCACAACATTTTAGAGCTTTAAAAAAACTCTTCTTTCCTTCTTTCATTCCTTCCTTTTCTCTCTTTCTGTTTTAGAAAATGAAACATGGCTAGTCAAGGCATATTTTTTTTCCTTTTATGACTGAATCCCACATTTATTTAATGATGTGCAGCTCTAAACAGGAGATCAGTTTTTGATGATTCTTTGCAAATCATTTATTTGAATGTACCTGAAAGGCCTCTGCTTCTGAATGATGTTCATTACCAAAATCTGGTTAATGTTGTATAGTTATGAATTATATATAAATTACATATAGATAGATGTAGATAAATATTATATACAGATAAATTCTATCTATATGTTATATATAGTCAGATATAAATTATATCTGCATATAGTTTATATAGACAGAAATTAAGTGCATATTTGGATCAGCTGAATGAGTTACAGCCTTGTAGCAATCAATAAACCAATCCCCAGTGAAGGGATACCACTCAGCTCTGGCTTATTTCTTAAATATTTATTGATGTTTATGAATATTTTTGCCTCCAGAAAGAAGAAAATTTTATATGATTTGGGGAGAATAAATAAATTGTGAGGATTTGAGATGAATGGGGGACACGTGCAGGGGTTTCCAAAACCCGTTTTAAAAAGATACACAAAAAAGTAGAAAATAACTCTATTTTGACTTAATATGTGTTTGGAGGGTGGGGATAGGAGGAGCCCACTCTGTGGTTATGCATGTGCACACACATAATTTGATCCTAAGCCCTAAATAAAAATCTCCCCTTGGAGCCTTTTAGGACAGATCCTATGTACTTTAGCTAATATATTTGCAGAATCTGTGGAAGACTGACAAAAACAGCACTGAGTGGATTATACTCCTGTAAACAAAATTTCAGTGATTAAGATAGAGTATACTTACGGCCGGGCACGGTGCCTCACGCCTGTAATCCCAACACTTTGGGAGGCTGAGGCGGGCAGATCTCGAGGTCGAGAGATCCAGACCATCCTGGGCAACGTGGTGAAACCCCATCTCTACTAAAAATGCAAAAATTAGTTGGGTGTGGTGGTGCATGCCTGTAGTCCCAGCTACTTGGGAGGCTGAGGCAGGAGAATCGCTTGAACCCTGGAGGCGGAGGTTGCAACAAGCCGAGATCGTGCCATTGCACTCCAGCCTGGTGACAGAGCAAGATTCCGTCTCAAAAAAGAAAAGAAAAGAAAAAAAAGATAGAGTATACTGTATACTTAGATGAGTTCCAGAATGTCATCAAGGCTTGCATTTTAAAACTATTCCAGCTCTTTTCTGTAGATTCTTTGCTAAAAGCAATGGAAGCAAGAGCTGAAAGTTTTAAAATTTTTTTACTTCTCTCCAAACCTCACATTAAAAAGCCAGTGGGAGGAGGGGTGAATAAAATATTAAATTTAGCAGATTTATAGGGTTTGTTTATTTTAAGTGTCAAAAAACAGTTCTGTTTGGGAATCAGAAATACAGTTTTGAGGGAACACAACTTGGGTAGCCCCTGTGCTCCCATCAACATACCAGAGGGCTATAAGTTATAAAAATATGGCTCAAGAAATAATTGTTGATATTCTGTACATGCACTAGGAGGTCTCAAGGGCCCGAGAAATGTGTATGGTCTACACATAAGGTAAATCATGTGAATTCTCTATACAACCAGCTATTTTCACCAGCAGTCATTTAATTAAACATTGGAGCACTGTAGAAGGTTCATAGCTTATTGCCATTATTTAATATTTGTTTTATGACCAGCAAGGAAGGACTTGTGGGGACCAGCAATTTTTCTCTTGGGAAATAGATACAATCAGAACCATCAACCCCAAGCACACATAAAACAGGATCTAAATCACATTTATCTCCCACTAGAGAACCAGAAACACAGTGACTGTGTCTCCAGAATTAAAAATTAATAGCCGTAAAAGGGATATAAAAGGGGTGAAAAGGATGTAGGTTTTGTAACAATACGTAGGGAGCACCTAGAGGACCATTTATTTGCATTTTGAAACTGGAGAGTTAAAAAGATGGTCAATTCTGTTGAATAGCTCTTAAACCTAAAAGGTTGTTTGAAAAAACCAACTTGAATGCAGTTAAACTGTTTTTAGCTTGAATTTGTAAAGCAGCTGACAGAAAAATGCACCCAGACAGTTGCAAAACTATTTTGTAATGCTTAAATGCAACTTTATTGTGATAATATGACTTTTTGTTCCAATTTTGTGGTTATTTGTGAAATCAGATATGGACTCTAAGGGCAAAGAACTCATTGGATGTTCAAATGAAAGTAATACAATTATAATATTTTCTAATTCATTTCATACTATGTTAGCACAAAGTAATTTATTTACTCATCCAGAGGTATTGTCAGTTTGTTACTTTTTTTGTTTTTAGATGGAGTCTCACTCTGTAGCTCAGGCTGGAGTGCAATGGTACAATCTCGACTGACTGCAACCTCTGCCTCCCAGGTTCAAGTGATTCTCCTGCCACAGCCTCCCGAGTTGCTGGAACTCCAGGCACGTGCCACCACAGCCGGCTAATTTCTGTATTGTTTAGTAGGGATGGGGTTTCACCATATTGGCCAGGCTAGTTTCGAACTCCTGACCTCATGATCTGCCCACGTCAGCCTTCCAAAGTGCTAGGATTACAGGCGTGAGCCACCGCGTCTGGCCAACATGTTACATTTTTAAAGAAAAAAGGCTGGGAATTTTGTCCACTATATTCAACAGGACAATTGCTATTATGTGCTAATCACAGTATAATTTGGTATTTCACTAAATAAAATTTCTTATTAAGCTGTGTATGAAAGGATTACACTTTATATATATTTATTTATTACTTTTTTTTTGAGACAGAGTCTCACTGTGTTGCCCAGGCTGGAATGCAGTGGTGTAATCTCAGCTCACTGCAACCTCCCCCTACTGGGTTCAAGCGAGTCTCCTGCCTCAGTCTTCCAAGTAGCTGGGATTACAGGCACATGTCACCATGCTCAGCTAATTTTTGTGTTTTTAGTAGAGATGGAGTTTCTTCATGTTGGTCAGGCTGGTCTCGAACTCCTGACCTCAAGTGATCCACCCGCCTCAGCCTCCCAAAGTGTTGGGATTACAGGCATAAACCACTACACCTGACCTATGCATATTTATATTGATATCACACATTTTCTAAGAATTCCCATACTTTGGGATTTTAGGACGTTTGTTGAATGAATAGCCATCGTATATTGCTATCCTAGGCAATTGAAGGCAATAGGGTTAATATACTAGTCATCCCAATCAGCAGATGAAGAGCATGAGGAAAGACGGGCTGGATGCTTGCCAACATCCTGTGTTTAAACCCTGCAACCTATCTTCTGGCTCCTGGGAAGAAATATGAAGTGGAGAAGTTTAGAAGATTACCTAGAACTTGATTGCAGCTCATCTTTGCCTAGAAGAGTGGGGAAGCCTCTTCTTACCTCAGTCAGCAGTGAGCTTATTATTTCTACAGAGTAACTGTTGAGTCTTTTAGAAATTGCCTTTAGTTTTGTGCTTTTCTCTCACAGGTCAGGGTTAATTTCTTTAAAACAAACAAACAAACAAACAATTATGGCTGAACCTTTCTTGCTCCAGATAGGATTGTTGCTTCTGAAATAACTTTGGCCAGATATGATGGTTCCTACTTGTAATCCTAGCACTTTGCAAGGCTGAGGTGGGAGGATTACTTGAACCCAAGAGTTGGAGATCAGCCTGGGCAACATAGGGAGACCCCTATCTCTGAAAGAAAAAAAAAAATTTAGCCAGGCATGGTGGCACACACCTGTGGTCCCAGCTACTTGGGAGGCTGAGGCAGGAAGATCACTTGAGCCCAGGAGGTTAAGGCTACAGTGAGCCGTGATCATGCCCAGACATTCCAGTCTGGGCAATAGCATGAGACCCTGTCTCAAAAAAATAAATAAAGACAGAAAGAACTTTGCAAAAACTATTTTATGAAGATTCAAGAATTTACAGAGCTCAAGAGTCAGGTTTGAAACCAGCTATGTGTTTCACCAGCCATATACCCTGAGGAAAATTGCAGTCCTCTGTGTGCCTCAGTTTTCTCACCTGCAAAATGGCAGTAAGAAGGGCTCCACAATCATAGATTGTTGTGGGAATTAACTGAGCTAATTCTCACAAAGAACGTAGACTAGTGCTTTTCACATGTAACACATAGAAATGTTAACTATTATTCATATTTCTCCTGACTTTGCTTTGCTATCCTTACTTTTTTTTTTTTTTTTTTGAGATAGGGTCTTGCTCTGTTGCCCAGGCTGGAGTGCAGAGGCACAATTCTGACTCTCTACAGCCTTGATCTCCTAGGCTCAAGTGGTCCTCCCAACTTAGCCTCCCAAATAACTAGGACTACAAGTGTGAACCACCAAGCAGGCTAATTTTAAATTTTTTGTGGAAACAGGGTCTTGCTATATTGCCCAATCTGGTCTCAAACTCCTGGGCTTAAGCAGTCCTCCTGCTTTGGTCTCCCAAAGTGCCAGGATTACAAGTCTGAACTACCGCACCTGATTCCTGTTTTTACTTTTGATGTACTTTTAAAAAATATATTGAAAATAAATATAATGAGACAAATTGAAATGTTTTATGTTTTATTTTTCATAGGCTACACTGTTTTTAAAATTTTTCCTCTAATACTAGAACTATAACGCAAGGATGTTGTTTGTTTGTATTTCATTCCTGTTTTTGTTATATGCATCCATGTTTCTATATAGTTGAAACAACAAATCTACATAAATAACAACCGTCTTATTTGTATTTGGCTTTTTTCCACTTATCATTATCTATACACGTCTTATACATTAATATAGGCTTAGTAATAATCTTGTTTAATAGATACATAATTTTTCATTTTTTTTACTTTTTTTTTTTTTTTTTGAGATGGAGTCTCCTTCTGTCACCAGGCAGGAGTGTAGTGGTACAATCTCAGCTCACTGCAACCTCTGCCTCCTGGGTTCAAGCGATTCTCCTGCCTCAGCCTCTCGAGTAGCTGGGACTACAGGCATATGCCACCACACCCAGCTAATTTTTATATTTTTAGTAGAGGCAGTGTTACACCATGTTGGCCAGGATGGTCTCCACCTCTTGACCTCGTGATCCACCCACCTCGACTTCCCAGAGTGGTGGGATTACAGGCGTGAGCCATTGTGCCCAACCTTCATTTTTTCTAGTTTCACAGATAATATTGTAATAGACAGTTTTGCTCTGTTAAAATATTTTCATAGACTAAATTCTCAGGCCAGGAGCAGTGGCTCACACCTGTAATGCCAGCACTTTGGGAGGTTTAGGCGAGTGGATCTCCTAAGGTCAGGAGTTTGACACCAGCCTGTCCAGTATGTCAAAACCCTGTCTCTACTAAAATTACAAAAATCAGCCCAGGGTGGTGGTGCACGCTTGTAGTCCCAGCTACTCTGGAGGCTGAGGCAGGAGAATTGCTTGAAACCAGGAGGCAGAGGTTGCAGTGAGCCGAGATCCTGCCATTGCACTCTAGCCTGGGCATCAGAGTGAGACTCTGTCTCAAAAAAATTAAAATTAAAATAAATAAATAAATTCTCAAGAACAAAATAACTTATAATAATAACAACAACAACAACAACAACAATTACCTATGTTTGTATTTCTTCCTTGATTTCTACTCAGAGATTCTTGTCTTCTTGCCTTCTGTAGCACCCTCCACTCCCAACAATACCCCGAAGGACCAAAGGACTAAAGGTTCTTCATAGTCTTCTGGGTGCATGCCTGATGGGACGGAGTAGTATTCAGGGTTGGAAGCAACAAGGAGGCATATACTGGTCAACCAGGTCTCCGGAAAACACAAACTCTGACTTGTGTGTAGCATTTGCTGACTCGTACGGTGTAAGTACTCTCACCATGGCTGATTTCAAGCTAACAATCGACTTGTCAAATTCCTGAAAATTTAACTTGCTCTTGGGAGCCAGTATAATAAGCTGGCTCCAGCACCGCAGTGGAAGTGGAATTGAAGCCTTTCGGAATGTTGTATAGCAAAGACATTCAATGGACCAGTAACCCAGGGAATCACACTGTTAATTCTATGACCTATGCCTTTGTGATTCAAAGTATGCTCTGAGGATCAGAGAGCGGGATAGAAGAGAAGAATCATGGGCCCTACCCCAGATCTACTGAACCAGAATCTGCATTTTTACAAGATGCTTCCTTCCTTTGTGTGCACATTAAAGTTTGAGAAGCACTGCTCGAGCTTGAACAGTGGCATTTCACCTGCACCTGAAAGGACTCAGTGCTTCAGAGAGTTTATCAACCCAGAAGTACACAGTTTAGTGACCTACTTGTATTTTTTTTTTTTTTTTTTTTTTTGAGACGGAGTTTCACTCTTGTTTCCCAGGCTGGAGTGCAATGGCGCGATCTCGGCTCACCGCAACCTCTGCCTCCTGGGTTCAGGCAATTCTCCTGCCTCAACCTCCTCAGTAGCTGGGATTACAGGCACGCGCCACCATGCCCAGCTAATTTTTTGTATTTTTTATTAGTAGAGACGGGGTTTCACCATGTCGACCAGGATGGTCTCTATCTCTTGACCTCGTGATCCACCCGCCTCAGCCTCCCAAAGTGCTGGGATTACAGGCTTGAGCCACCGCGCCCGGCTAACCTACTTGTATTTTATTGCAAGAAAGAAAAACCCTTACTTCAATAAAAGAAAATAGTAAGAATTCATCTATTTACTTACATTCTGAAATGTGAAAGCTGGTGTCCTACCTACTTTCTAGTAACAAAATTGCATGTATGAACACTGTTCAAGTTTATATCCATTCTAGAAACACATATTTATCAAATGCTTTATGTAAAATTAGGACAGTTCATGGCCCCTAACCTCAGTCTACACTCCAATAACCGTAATTTGAGTCATAGGTGTTGCCTTTGCTGTGCACGTCCCACGTATATCTCCTCATGGATATCTTCAACTGCCAGGACGTGCACTTCTTTGCCAGAGAGCACACTGAACACTTTGGCAAGCCAGCATATTGGGGAATTACATTGCCCTCACCTCTAAAAAATCCTCTAGATCCCTTGCTTCTCTGGTAGGATAACACTTAGGATTTATACTGGCTTCTTGAGTTACTCAACCTGATCAAGCTCTCAATGCCTGCAGTGGTAACTTAGAAAACAATGAGCACTGTATTGGCTGCTTTCCCTTCCTTTTTTTCATCGTGCCTTCCCTACTCTTCTACCAGTATTTCCGGAGATCATCTCTTACATAGACTCTTTGCCTCTGCATCCCTGACTCAGAGTCTGCTCCTGGGGAAGCCTAAACCAAGACCCTGTGTTGTATAGTATGGAAGACACAAAGTGCTACTTTAGTCTGAGGAAGAGAAATTATTATCAGCTGAGTCATCAATGGAGTTAGCCCTCAAAAGCCTGCCAGCATTTCCAGAAATGAAGATTAAGGAGAAGGAGCCTCATGCTTAAAGGAGAAGGAGGAATGGCCCAATGTAGGTTTAGAAAATTAAAAGAAACCTGAGCATTACTTTTTGCAAAAAGAAGTTTAAAATTCAACCAAGTATGGATTTTGGGGCAAGCTCCTCAAAGACTTGTGGTAGTCCTTCATCTGTCTGCTAGAAATCTGAGAAAGATATGTATAAAAATTAAATTAAGAAACTTTCATAGCAGATTAATATATGTGTGACATTTTTATTGTAGTTAACAAAAATATCAGTCCACAATGCATTGGGATTTTTAACAAGCATGTCCAGGATATGCAATAAGAACAGGATAGACTCTTCAACAAATGGTGGTGAAAAACTGGATATCCACATATGGAAGAATGAAATTGGATCCTTATCTCACACCGTGTACAAAAAACCCAAAATGGATTAAAGATTTAAACATAAGACAGAAAGTGTAAAACAGCTAGAAGAAAACATGGGGGAAAACTCCATGACAGTGATCTGGGCAATGATTTTTTTGGATTGGATCCCAAAGCTCAGGTAACAAAAGCAAAACTAGACGAACGAGGTACATCAGACTAAGACACTGCAGCACTGGAGACTATTATTCTAAGTGAAGTGACTCAGGAATGGAAAACCAAACATCGCATGCTCTCACTCTTAAGTTGGAGCTAAGCTAAGGCAATGGCCCAGGCACGGTGGCTCATGCCTGTAATCCTAGCATTTTGGGAGTCAGAGGCAGGTGATCACAAGGTTAGGAGTTCGAGACCAGCCTGGCCAACATGGTGAAATCCCAACTCTACTAAAAATACAAAAATTACAGGCGGTGGCACGCACCTGTAGCTCTAGCTATTTGGGAGGCTGAGGCAGGAGACTCTCTTGAACCCTGGAGGCGGAAGTTGCAATGAGCCAAGATCGTGTCACTGCACTCCATCCTAGGTGACAGAGGAAGACTCTATCTCAAAAAAAAAAAAAAAAAATAGCTGCGCATGATGGTGCGTGTCTGTAATCCCAGCTACTCAGGAACCTGAAGTAGGAGAATCACTTGAACCAGGGAGTCGGAGGTTGCAGGGAGCTGAGATCGAGCCGCTCCACTCCAACCTGGTGACAGAGCAAGACTCCATCTCAAAAAAAAAAAAAAGAATGATACAGGGAAAGGGTGGGAGGGAGCCGAGGGATAAAAGTCTACACATTGGGTACAGTGTGTCTGGGTGATGAGTGCACCAACATTTCAGAAATCGCCACAACAGAACTTATTTGTGTAACCAAACACCACCTTTTCCCAAGACTTAGGATCCAAGACTCTTCATGATTGAGATTCTGTTCACCTGTAGAAATGTCAGATGAACGTGTTCAGTGCAGAGGACTACCCTCAGGGGAGGACAGCCAGTCATCTGACATGTATAGCTGGCATTCTTTGGCAAATTTATGAAGACCCACGCTCAGAAACTTGTCAGCATTTTGGTGGGAGACTTCAACACCACTTCTACTTAGTCAAGCTCTGAAGCCTGATGTTTAAAACCAAACCACAGGAAATACCAGTGTGATGAAGACAAGGTGACTCGCTCTGTTTTGTTACCTATTGAAATGAAAAAAAGGAAAAAAGAACACAAATGAAAAAGAAGTGGCAGCACAGCAAAGGAAGCAACTAATAGTGTCCAGAGACAACCTACAGATTGGGAGAAAATATTTACCAGCCATGCATCCAATAAGGAGTAATATCCAAAATATGTAAGGAGCTCATACAATTCAATAGCAAGAAAACAAAAAAAAATCCAATTAAAAATGGACAAAGAACTTTAATAGACACATTTCTCAAAAGAAGACAAACAGCCACCAGATATGTGAAAAAAATACTCAACATTACTAATCATTAGGGAAGTGCAAATTAAAACCACAATGAGATATCACTTCACGCCTCTCAGACTGGTTATTAACAAGAAGATTAAAGATAACAAGTGTTGGCAAGGATTTGGAGAAAAGGAAACCCTTGTACACTGTTGGTGGAAATATAAGTTAGTACAACCGTTACAGAAAATGTTTGGAGGTTCGTCAAAAAAACTAAAAATAACCGGGTGTGGTGGCTCATGCCTGTAATACCAACATTTTGGGAGGCTGAGGCAGGCGGATCACCTGAGGTCAGGAGTTCAAGACCAGTCTGGCCAACATGGTGAAACCCCATTTCCACTAAAAATACACAAAAAAAATTAGCTGAGTGTGGTGGTACATGCCTGTAGTACCAGCTACTCAAGAGGCAGAGGCAAGAGAATCGCTTGAACCCCAGAGGCAGAGGTTGCAGTGAGCCAAGATCAAGCCGCTGTACTCCAGCCTGGGCAATAGAACAAGACTCTGTTTCAAAACAAAACAAAACAAAAACCTAAAAACAAAATTATCATATGATCCAGCAATCCGACTTGTGGATATTTACCCAAAAGATTTGAAATCAGTTTATCAAAGTTCATTATAACACTATTCACAATACCCAAGTTGTGAAATCATCCTAAATGTCCATCAACAGATATATGGATAAAGAGATTGTATTATATATCTACAATGGAATAGTGCCCACCCTGAAAAAGGAAAGAAATTCTGTCATTTGTGACAACATGAATGGAATTGAAGAACATTATGCTAAGTGAAATAAGCCAAGCACAGAAAGGCAAATACAATACCAAATGTTCTTACTTTTTTGTGAAATCTAAATCAATTGAGCTCAGAAGTAGAGTAGAATGGGGGCCACCAGAAGCTGGGGAAATAGGTGGGAATAGGGAGATGATAATCAAGGAGCACACAAAATCTCGGTTAGATAGGAGGAGTATGTGTTTCTGTTTTTTCCTCTGCGAGGCTTGGTGAATATAGCTAATAATAGAGTATTGCAAATTTCAAAACTGCTGAGAATAAATCTCAAATGTTCTCACCACAAAAAAGTTACATATTTGAGGTGATAGATATGTTAATTAGCTTGATTGACTCATTTCACATTGTATTCATAAATCATAACATAACTTTGTACCCATAAATATACACAATTATAAATTATCAATTTACAATTTAAAAAAAAAAAACAAAAAAGCATGGTCCTTCACTACAGATTATTTGAGAAATGCAGCTCAACAGATTTGAATGCAAAAAAAAAAAAAGATTATTCTCTGAGAATTAAACTACAAAATGATTTATATGATGAGTATTCAGAGTAAGACAAAGTCCCCCTAGAGAGACTGATGCTTACCTAGGCTTTACTGATAGCACAGTATTAACATAACTAAGTAAAACCTAGAAGGAATCACAGCTCAGTCGTTATAGCAATGAGGAATATCTGGAAGAGTTCCTGAAACATGCGCATCTGACTCCCGCAGCTCTGGGTCCACATTCATCAAACAACCTTTGGGCTCTAACTGGGCTTCCTGTATAGGTCACCCACATGGAACCTAGGCTAGTCACTCAGCGAGTCACCTTGTCTACATCACATTGGTATTTCCCATGGTTTGGTTTTACACATCAGGCTTCAGAGCTTGATTAAGTGGAAGTGGAGTTGAAGTCCTCCAATGAAATATTAACTAAATTTCTGAGTTTGGGTCTTGGTAAATTTGCCAAAGAATGCCAGCTATACAGTCTCATGTCAGATGACTGGCCGTTCCGCCTTGAGGGTGTTCCTTTGTACTGAGCACATTCATCTAACATCTTTCTTTCTTACTTGCTTGCTTTTTCTTTCTTTCTCTCTCTCTCCTTCCTTCCTTCCTCTTTCTTTCTTTCTCTCTTTCTTTCTTTTCTTTTTCTCTTTTCCTTCCTTCCTTCCTTCCTTCCTTCCTCTCTCTCTGTCTCTTTCTTTATTTCTTTCTTTCTTTGACAGAGTCTCATTCTGTCACCGAGGTTGGAGTGCAGTGGCATGATCTTGGCTCACTGCAACCTCCAACTCATGGGTTCAAGTGATTCTCCTGCCTCAGCCTCTCGAGTAGCTGGGATTACAGATGCCTGCCACGATGCCTGGCTAATTTTGTATTTTTAGTAGAGACGGGATTTCACCATGTTGGAGAGGCTGGTTGTGAACTCCTGACCTCAGGAGATCTGCCCGCCTCGGCCTCCCAAAGTGTTGGGATTACAGGCATCAGCCACCGCATCCGGCCTCATCTTAAATTTCTTCAGGTGAACAGGATCTCAGTCACAAAGGGTCTTGGAACCTAAGTCAACTTGTTTAATGAAAACATTCAGAATCTATAGAAAACCAAAATATAAAATAGGTGCTACCATGGTCCCATAGCTACTTAGGACAAAAACAGGGACTGTAACCCACATCCCTGAACTTCTTGTCTAATTGCTCTGAAGACTGAATCACATTCTGTAAGTAACAGCATCACTCCTAGCATCAAAATTCTTTAATAATAGTAATTATTGAATGTTTACTGGTGCAGAGCACAGGATTAATCATTTTATGTAGTATTGTTTAGTGCTTTGAAATGGTAAGTAGTATTATTTCCATCATACAGAGGATGACAGAAGAAACAGAGCTTACTTGTCCAAGGTCACAAAATTAGTAAGTATTGAAGGGAAAATTCAAACCTAAGCTCTCTGACATAGCCCAGCTTTTAACCAGTATTCTGTTCTTCCCTGCTTTTTTGTTTTTCAATACTAGTTATTTCTATTGAACCAGAAAAATTGAGGATCGTAAGCTTTTGGCTCTTAGAACCAAATCCGGCTGGCATTAAGAATGGAAACCTCATTCTTTTAAGTATGTTGCAAGATATTTTCGGACTCTAAGAAAATCTAGAGAGAAGCTATTTTGATTTCAAAATCAAATTTTGACTTGATTTTGAGTTTTGTAGTTTAAATTTATTTTAAATTGGCATTACATATTAGGGGAGCAGCATTATGTTTTCAATGTTTGAGGCATTAAAGTCCTAAACCATCTCTGAATCTAACCCATTCTTTTTTGGTTTTTTTTGAGACAGAGTCTCACTCTGTTGCCCAGGTTAAAGTGCAGTGGTGCGATTGCGGCTCACCGCAACCTCTGCCTCCCAGGTTCAAGCGATTCTCCTGCCTTAGCCTCCTGAGTAGTTAGGACTACAGGCATGCGCCACCACACCTGGCTGATTTTTTTTTTGGTATTTTTAGTGGAGATGTGGTTTCATCGTATTGGTCAGGCTGCTCTTGAACTCTTGACTTTGTGATCTGCCCGCCTGGGCCTCCCAAAGTATTGGGATTACAGGTGTGAGCCACTGCACCCGGCCTAACTCATTCTTTTTAATGACCACATCCATTTCACAGAAGTCCTGTATTTATTTAACCAGTCCCTAATAAGGGCCATTTACGTTATTTCCCACTTATAATTACAAATAATGTCATAATGAACATCTACTCTGTTTCTGTTTATCTTTGTTTACCTGTAGGCATATATCTGTATATATGGGTATCAATTCCTACTAATCCAGTCTCCAGTTTTTAATTCTGATGTTTCCTTGTCAATTCAAACACTTTCTGGTAGAAAGAAGAGGAAGTAGAATTTCTAAGAAGATCACAATATTAATTAAGGTTCTGGAGAGAGAAGATAGTCCTTTCTTTCATTGCCCTACAATTTAACTCCAGGAAATATTATTGGAAGAACACATCTCCTTGTACTTAAAGAGTAAGTTTGGAGTCTTTCACACAAGTGTAGTGGGAGAAGTTTGGAGTCCTTCAGGATGTCTGACTCATCCGTAGATACCATCATTACACACTTTCTGTTCTGTCTTTTATTCTTTTCTCTCCACATAAGTAGTCCACAGGTGCTAGCAAATAAAGGGGAAGGGCCAGACTCCCCATCAGCTGTTTTTATTATAATAGACCTGGTGAGAGACATTGGCTTTTCATTAGGATGTGGAAAGGACTATTAATTTCAAGCTCTGAGTTGTAGAACAGCCTTAGAGATGAGAGTCCCCATGTATGTGTGTGTGTGTGTGTGTGTGTGTGTGTGTGTGTGTGTGTGTATATATATTTTTTTTTTTTTTGAAACGGAGTTTCTCCATGTTGGTCTGGCTGGTCTCGAACTGCTGACTTCAGGTGATCCACCTGCCTCAGCCTCCCAAAGTGCTGGGATTACAGGCATGAGCCACCCACTCAGCCTTCCCCTTACATTATTAAGACATTCTTTTAAAAGTTCGCAGAACAGGGCCCCTTCAAGACTGCTGTTTGTGCTGCCTTACACAGAATTCTACTTACAACAAATATTCATGTTAATATAAGAGCCTATTATGTTCTATAAGCCAGCGTAAATCTTTTCCTTAGAGAACACACCACTATATTAACCAATTTGGATATACACAGCAGAGGGCAGAACTTGGCTTGGAGTAATTAATTTGTAATTAGTCAGCTAAGGGTGTGTGAGTATGAATGCACATGTGCAAATATACTGGCCTTCAAACATTCACCCCGAGCCTCCTGCGTAGATGACACTACCCCAGTTGTGCAGAAAAGATGAACTCTTTGAATTCTGGAACTCAGAGTTTCCATGTCACTGTTTTTTCCTTAACCTCAAAAGAATGTTTTCCTCCAGAAATTAAATCTACTTTATATCCACTTCTATTTTCAAAATTGGATGGCCATGTTAGAACCTCATGTTTCTTGGAAAATTTGCCGTTTCAACAGAGCTCTGATTTCTGATGGCTTTGTAAACAGCGATCAATCACTCAATCACTGGGTCTTCAGCACATGCAGCTTACCTGATTAGTTGCCATTAAAGCTAATGTAAGACAAATACTCATCCGGTGAGGAGAGTGCCTGTAACTTTAATAATGCCTGCGGGAATATATATGACCTCACACCTCCAACCCAGACATTGTTTAACCATACCCCACAACTTGTGAATTTCAATTATTTGTTCAGAGGAGCCATTCATAATTGCCTGGTGTAAGCTTGCCTTTAGGATGCAAAGCAGAAGACAATGAAAATGCTACCCCAGCGAATTAGGGCAGAAGCACTTAAACATATAAATTAACTAGGCCTTTTTTCACTGCTCCCCCTTTCTATTCTGAGAGGTTTCAGTCTGGTGACATCAAAGACAGGATTATGGGAAAAGATAAAAACTTGATCTAATGTCTATGTTTGAAGTCATGAAAGTCCTCCTCTCTCCATGGCAAAATAACCCTCTTCATAACACACACACACAAAAACCAGGGTCCAGGTGCAAAGGGGTTGGGGGTAGGATGAGGATGGGGGGAAGACCGCAAGAAGGCCCTGGCTTCCTGAGTCTGTAGGAATAACGGAGTGTTAAAGCCCCGTATTGCCAAATGCGCTAATAGATTGTTTGTAGGCTTGGGCTGGCTTTGTTCTGCAAATTAATATGCTAAGTCTTTCTTTTAAGCTTGTGTGATGTTGGCATGGTTCTTTAATGAGATTTTAACTAGATTTCCTTTACTATCTGCAAAGACCAAAACAGATTTTTTTTTTAATGTGAAAGAAGAGTGATCTCTAACTTCAATGCCATTAACCTATATTTCCTTTAATGTTATTTGTCAATCAAATTTCTTGTCTGTTAACAAACTATAGTATTTGTGTCCACCCAGCACCAATGGGGGTATGAAGCATATATATTTACATTAAAGCAATAGGCTTAAAAATTTTATAATAAGTAGTTTTTTCTCGGGGGGGGGGCAAAAGTTTGCCGGGGGAAAGTATACATAATTTGAAGGTATCACCTTACTTTGTGATTCATAGAAATTGTTTGAGATGAATACAACCTCAGTCCTTAAAAACTATGTGTAGTTGTATTGCCTGGCCGCACAGCCAGGAAGATTTATTTTCAAAACTCCGTAAAGCTATAGGCCCATGATTTTTAAAGTCTTTAGTCCTTTAAGCACTAAATCAGCATTCAAGTGGCTGGTTAATCTCCCAAGGGCCAAAATGAAGTGCTCTGACCTAGATTATAACAGACTGACTGTTAGAAAACTCCTTCTGTAACACCAAACCTAGGAAGCGTGAAGTATAAACAGAGCTTGTAGACAAAAATTGCTGTATTGGAGTCCCTCATCACCTTCTCCTTGTCTCCTCTGAAGACTCCTGTGGACTTGAATCAAAAAATAAAATAGAATCTTTCATTGTGGGGAGTTGGTACCAAGTATTACAATTTTGTCTGACAAACTTAGTCTTTTAGGTTCAACAACCATGAAAAACCCTCAGCTCCTCTCAGAATTCTCAGCCTTTTTGCTTGGAGAGCTCATGGACTCTGTGTTACTGCTCGCTGTACTTTGCTCATCTATATTATCAGCACACATTCAAAGGGAGAAAGCCGCAAACCAATGCAATCCATCACACCAAGGGACACACTCCATTGTGAACAGTGGCTCTGCCTAACAGTGGAAGAGATCTTTAATCTCCTTGTATTTATCGAAGTTTACAGAAAAATTAAACCTCCTAGTTTACCTAAAGGGTGGGTCTTGACTATGTGTGGACTCACCTTTTTCTAGAAAAGTCAGATTTTAAGCGTGGATGTAACAGAATGTTCTCTTTTCCCTCTGGACGTTCAATATTTGAGTCTCAGAAAAAAACTCAACAGCCAAGCATGGTGACTCATTCCTATAATCCCAGCACTCTGGGAGGCTGAGGAAGGTGGATCACCTGAGATCAGGAGTTCAAGACCAGCCTGACCAACATGGTGAAAACCTGTCTCTACTAAAAGTACAACAAAATTAGCCAGGCGTGGTGGCAGGCACCTGTAATCCCAGCTACTCAGGAAGCTGAGACAGTCAAATCGCTTGAACCCAGGAGGCAGAGGTTGCAGTGAGTGGAGATCACACCCCCGCACTCCAGCCTGGGCAACAGAGCGGGGCTCTGTTTCAAAAAAAGAAAAAAGAAATAAACTTGACAGTAGACACATTAACAGGAGAAATGGCATACAAATTTATTAGGTGCATACACACAGGGGTCCCACAAAGTTTAAGAAGTAAAGAGGGCCAGACGAGTTGAAGCTTAAATAGCATTTTAGCCACAGAAAGAAATAGGGTCTGGAGGCTCCTGGAGGGTGATGACAATAAAGTCCTGGAGGGTGATGGGAGGAACTGCACTGCCAACCAGGGTTGCCTTAGTGTGAAGATAAATTCTCTCAGGTAGCAAACCTCAGAAGCACAAGTGAAAACTCTGTCTGCGGCCGGGCATGGTGGCTCACGCCTGTAATCCCAGCACTTTGGGAAGCCAAGGTGGGCAGATCACAAGACCAGGAGTTCAAGACCAGCTGGGCCTGACCAACATGGTGAAATGCCGTCTCTACTAAAAATACAAAAACTAGCTGGACATAGTGGTACGTGCCTGTAATCCCAGCTACTTGGGAGGCTGAGTCAGGAGAATTGCTTGAGCCAGGGAGTCAGAGGTTGCAATGAGCAAGATGGCGCCATTGTACTCAAGCCTGAGACAGAGCGAGACTCTGCCTAAAAAAAAAAAGAAAGAAAAGAAA
This sequence comes from Sapajus apella, assembly GCF_009761245.1. NCBI lineage: Eukaryota > Metazoa > Chordata > Mammalia > Primates > Cebidae > Sapajus > Sapajus apella. The sequence continues at coordinate 8,103,278 of NW_022436964.1, forward strand.
AGTCTGCCTGGATGTGATGTCCTGGATATAGAACTTACCTTTAGTCTCTTTTCCTGAGATATGAGTTACTCTTTTCTGGTTAATGTAGATTCTAGGAAGCGGGTTCATGACAATCACATTCCTTCTGAAGAAACTTCCCTTAGTCAGGTAAGACAACTTCAGAGAAAGCCCCTCCCTGCATTTCAGAAGAGGCAGAGGGTCAAATGATGGGGACAGGAGGTCAGAGAGGCCTTGGTTCCAAGGCTGCTGCTTTATTTCAAAGCACACAGCATACTTCAGGGTGTCATTTTCTGAGTTCCAACAGAAGGAAACCTAAGAAGCCCAATGGTTCAGAAGTCTGAACAACCACAGATGACTTACACCAATATCAGTTTTATCTCTCCACACATTCCCTCTGTCTTATGTTTATATATTTACCTTAAAAGTTATTTGGTTTGGGCCAGGCACAGTGGCTCAAGACTTTAATTCCAGCACCTTGGGAGGACGAGGCGGGTGGATCATGAGGTCAAGAGATCGAGACCATCCTGACCAACATGGTGAAACCCCATCTCTATTAAAAATACAAAAATTAGCTGGGCCTGGTGGCACATGCCTGTAGTCCCCGCTACTCAGGAGGCTGAGGCAGGAGAATTGCTTGAACCCTGGAGGTGGAGGTTGCAGTGAGCTGAGATCACACCACTGCACTCCAGCCTAGCGACAGAGTGAGTTATTTGGTTAAATATGATAAAGGTCAATTATTTATTTATTTTGTTGAAAACAATGTATCAGCCTCCTGATTTCTACTTTCAAAGACATTTAAGAAAGTTAGGACATGCAATGCTTGAAAACTCATGCAAACAAGTTATAGAAATGGTCTGCAATGAATTTTCAGAGTATAAGTCACCTACCAAAAACTGGTAAAATACTTTTGTGACTAAGAAATAGTCAAGAAAATTGCCTTTTTGCTGCTTATATTTAGAGATTTCCAACTTCCATCTTCAAAATCTTTATAGTTTCAGACTGGTCAGTCGAGGTGCAACCAGGCCTATATAATTTTTATTCCTTTTCCTCAAAAATCCTCCTTGGCTGGTGTATCATATGGATTACCCTGCCTTGAGTGCTGACTATCTGATGGCCTCAGGTAAATCTTTGTAATAAATTCTTGTGAGGTCCCATGGAGCTGTGATGTTTGCCTGCATGCCCCATTGCCAAATGGCAACCATGGATCAGGCATTCTTTCCCGGATGACTCATAAACCAACATACACACCCTCAATATTTCTTCCAGGCCTGGCACTTGATCTTTGCTAATCAGTGGGAACACCAAAAGAAGATGTGCCATGACTTGTTTATATTTCATAAATAAATGGAACCATTCTGAAATGTATGAACTTGAATCAGAGTGATTTCGAGAGCAAATATGGACTTCCTAATCAGAGTTACAGCTTCTATGGAGGCACATTCTTCCTGTCTGGCTGCTGCTGTATAAATTCTTGCAAAATTAAAGGCAAAAGGTTTTCATTTCCTAATGAGGTTCTGATGGCTACTGTGGCGATATCCAGGACAAACAGGGAAAGAACAACTGTAATTCCTCAAAAGGCCCTTAACAGTCACTGTACCTTTTAGTGGCCTTCTTGAATTTATTGTGGTAGAGATGGTAGGGGAGGGCTCACTTGAAACATTCCTCAATCAGGGCAGATTTTAAAAATTCTATAAGTCTCAGCAAGAATAACTGTTTAACATATTCTCCATACCCTGGATTACTGTAATGCAGCTTTCACACTCTCATTGAAACTGCCTTTGTGAAGATTAAGACAAGGATAGAAGTCTAACATGCTGACTCCCATCTTGCTTCTAACCTCACAGGCTGGCTATTTCTACTCATTCCTAGGTGTAGGCCAAGCTAGGCATGAGAGGAATTTAGTTTATAGTTTAACTTTGAAATAAGGACAATTCATAGCCCCTCCCTAAAACTGCTTCCCTCCTTTTTCAGAGGCTGAAGCTGCCTTTGTAAAACTAATAAAAGGCCACATGATTAGGATCATGGGAGGAGTCTGAATACATATGTGAAGATTCTATAAGCCCTTACTGCTTAGGAATCATGTGGCCAGAGGTCACGAGATTTGTGACTTCCTCAATTGCTCCAATAGATAATATCACGATTGTAGAACCAAGATTAGTCTTTTGAGATATTTTTCAGACTGACCCCACCTAGACTCATGACTCATGACTCAACCAGTCCTGTGGCCCCTTCCTGACCCAGAGCCAAACTCACTGCACAGGGAACATTTTCCACACCCCTGCAATGGTGTCCCCAATCAATCAGCAGCACTTATTCCCTATTCCCCTGCACACAAAACCATCCTTGAAAATCCAAACCTCCAGGCCTTTGGGAAGAGTGATTTGAGTAATAACTTTGTCTACCACATGACTAGGGTAGTGTCAACTAAACTCTTTCTTCACCGACATACCACAGTCTCAGTGAATTGGTTTTTGTCTGTGCAGTGGACAGGAGGAACCTGTCAGGCGATTACATCGTTTTCTCAAGTTCTCAGTCTATCAGAAGCTGAAATGCCACTTGAAGCGCACTCCATGCCACACTTCAGGAAAGGAGTAGGATTGGTGGTTAAAGCAGCTGGAATTTAGATAGAAACAGCAGTCACCATTAATAAGTGTTGCCTCGGCCGGGCGCGGTGGCTCAAGCCTGTAATCCCAGCACTTTGGGAGGCCGAGGCGGGTGGATCACAAGGTCAAGAGATCGAGACCATCCTGGTCAGCACGGTGAAACCCCGTCTCTATTAAAAATGCAAAAAAAATTAGCTGGGCATGGTGGCGCATGCCTGTAATCCCAGCTACTCAGGAGGCTGAGGCAGGAGAATTGCCTGAACCCAGGAGGCGGAGGTTGCGGTGAGCCGAGATCGCGCCATTGCACTCCAGCCTGGGTAACAAGAGCGAAACTCCGCCCCAAAAAAAAAAAAAAAAAAAAAAAAAATGTGTTGCCTCACTAGTGCCATCTCAACTGATTCTGTATAATTGTTCTGTCTACTTTATCAACAATTGAGGGATGGGTGTTAAAAGCCTCTAACTACAATTGTGGCTTTATCTATTTTCCTTTCACTTCTATTTTTGCTTCATGTATTTAGGAGTTCTCTGCATTAATTTTGAACAAGCAAACCCTGCCATTTTCTTGAGGTTATATTATCAATAGTATTAGGAGGTATAAAAGGCAGAACAGGTCCGGTACAGTGGCTCATGCCTGTAATCCCAGCACTTTAGGAGGCCAAGGTGGGCGCATCACAAGATCAAGAGATCGAGACTATCCTGGCCAACGCAGTGAAACCCCGTCTCTTCTAAAAATACAAAATAAAAAAACACACACAAAGAAACAAAAACTAGCCGGGCATGGTGGCGCACACCTGTAGTCCCAGCTACTCAGGAGGCTGAGGCAGGAGAATCACTTGAACCCAGGAGGCAGAGGTTGCAGTGAGCCGAGATTGCACACTGCACTCCAGCCTGGTGACAGAGTAAGACTCCGTCTCAAAAAAAAAGGCACAACAGGTGTAGAAACTTTAAAAAACAGACTAATATCAATTAGAAACTGATGATATTTATTATCAAAATCTAAAACCAAGTTTCTTCATCAGACCAAGAACTATAGTTTGTGTGTATGAGAGAGAGAGAGAGAGAGAGTGTGTGTGTGTGTGTGTGTGTGTGTGTGTGTGTCAGGGTGCACCAGGAGCAATCTTCTCCATTTGTTTAACAATTAAGTAATAGTCATAGGAGTTCTACTGCTGAAGGGTTGTGTAACTTCCACCATTTCCATCAATAAGTGGAAACAAAAAATTGTATAAGATCTAAACAAAAAAATATATAACAGCTAAACATATAAAGCTATGAATCCACTTACTTTATTATAATCTTTCTGGGAAAGGATAAATTTGGATCTATACCTTTTAGTGTATGTTATGTGTAAGAAAGGGATAAGAATGCATGTATGTACTTGCTTAACTTGCAAAATGAAACTCCAGAAAGATGTCAGAAAATAATAAAAATAGCAACCTATGGAGGTTGCGGGGAAAGGGATGGAAGTGAGGTTTCTTGAAGTATATTGTTTTCGTGTTTTTTTTTTTTTTGAGATGGAGTTTTGCTCTGTTGCTAAGGCTGGAGTGCAGTGGCGCAATCTTGGCTCACTTAAACCTCTGCCTCCCAGGTCCAAGCTACCTCAGCCTCCCAAGTAGCTGGGATTACAGGCACCTGCCACCACACCCTGCTGATTTTTGTATTTTTAGTAGAGACGAGGTTTCACCATGCTGGCCAGGCTGGTCTCCACCTCAGCCTCCCAAAGTCCTGGGATTACAGGTATGAGGCATACCTAGACTTACTTTTATTTTTAATTGTGATAAAACAGACAAAACATAAAACTTGCCATTGTAAACATTTTTAGGTGTACAGTTCAGAAGTGTGAAATACATTCACATTGTTGTGTATTCAATCTCTAAAACTTTTTTCATCTTGCCAAACAAACCTTTTAAACAACAACTTCTCATTCTTCTATCTCCCCAGCCCCTGGCAACCACCGTTCTTCTTTCTCTCCCTATTAATTTTACTCCTTTAGGTAACTGATATAAGTGGAAGCATACAGTGTTTATCTTTTTGTGTCTGGCTTTCTGGCTTATTTCACTCAGCATAATATCCTCAAGTTCATCCATGTTGTAGCATGTATCAGAATTTCCTTCCTTTGTGAAACTGAACAGATATTCCACTGTATGTATATAACACATTTTATTTTTCCATTCGTCCATCAAGAAATACCAATACACCTTTTGACTATTGTGAATAATGAAGCTAAAATAAGAGTGTAAAAATATCTATCTGTTCAAGTCTTTGCTTTCAGTTTTTTCAGGTATATACTTTTTCACATGCTTTTAACTCTAAACTTTATGTGCGTTTTCTGCAAAAAATTAAGTTAATGAAAAAGAAAAAAGCAAACCTTATAACAAAAATCAAGCCCTCGAGTTGAAAACATAGGAACCTATCAAACTGATTTAACCCCTGGAGCCCTTTACAGAGGAACAAAAGGCAATCAAGACAAGAGAGAATGGTGAATGGAAGGATCATCAATGGATCATAAAACCATTAAGTGAAAAGATGTTGTGAAACAATATATATTAATGGTGCCAAATTATAACGCTAAAGATTTCTTTTTGTTTGTTTGTTTGTTTGAGAGGGAGTCTCATTCTGTCGCCCAGGCTAGAGTGCAATGGTGCGATCTCAGCTCACTATAACCTCTGCCTCCTGGGTTCAAGCAATACTCTTGCCTCAGCCTCCCGAGTAGCTGGGATTACAGGCACCCGCCATCATGCCTGGCTAATTTTTTGTATTTTTACTAGAGAGAGGGTTTCACCATGTTCGCCAGGCTAGTTTTGAACTCCTGACTTCATCCACCCACCTCGGCCTCTCAAAGTGCTGGAATTACAGGCGTGAGCCACCGCACCCAGCCAAGATTTCTTGATAATTTCAAAGAAAAAGAAATATATTTAGAAGGGAGATATCTCATTGTCCATCACCATAACCAGTGCCCACACTCAGAGCAGAATGGCATACCTGACATTGTGTCCTCCAAGCACGATATCATCACCTATCAAGTATTCCCAGCAAAAAATGTTAAAACAAAATATATATAGGCCCTTAAACTTCTAGTCACAGGAAATATAAGAGCTGAAAGAAGAAGTCAAATTATGCCAAGAGTAAACAACCTAATACATACAGAATGTGGAATATGCTATGTAGAAGAACTTCTTGATGCTTTAAAAATGTGAATGTTATTTTTTTAAAAAAAGGTAGGGTGGTTGCGTGGGGTCAGGTGCAGTGACTGACACCTGTAATCCCAGAACTTTGGGAAACCAAGGTGGGCAGATCACCTGAGGTCAGGAGTTCGAGACCAGCCTAACCAACATGGTGAAACCCCATATCTACAAAAAATACAAAAATTAGCTGGGCCTGGTGGCACACTCCTATAATCACAGCTACTAGGGAGGCTGAGGCTGGAGAATCTCTTGACCCTGGGAGGCAGAGGTTGCAGTAAGCAGAGATTGCACCACTGCCCTCCACCCTGGGTGACAAAGCGAGACTCCGTCTTTAAAGTTTTTTTTTTTTTTTTTATTTTTATTTTTTTTTTTTTTTTGTTGTTGTTTTTTTTTTTTTTTTAAAGGGAGAGACAGGGGGAACTCATCATGACTCATGCCTGTAATCCCAGCACTTTGGGAGGCTGAGGTGGACAAATCACGAGGTCAAGAGACTGAGACCATCCTAGCCAACATGGCGAAACCCTGTCTCTACTAAAATCACAAAAATTAGCCAGGCTTGGTGGTGGGTGCCTGTAGTCCCAGCTACTCAGGAGGATGAGGCAGGAGATTTGCTCGAACCCGGGAGGTGGAGGTTTCAGTGAGCCGAGATTGTGCCACTGCATTCCAGCCTTGCGACAGAGCAAGACTTCATCTCATTAAAAAAAAAAGAATAAAAGAGACGAAAGCAATACAACAACCAAATGCTATACATATATATTGTTTTAATACTGGTGCAAAAAAATCATCCGTAAAAGACAATTTTGGAACAAATGGAAAAATTCAAAGTTAGACTGTTATAGAATATGAGAAAAATATTATTTCTTTTCTCAGATATGTTAATGTCATGTGATTATATAGAGAATGTTCTTATTCTTCTTAAAGTACAGATATATTTAAATATGACAATATGTGAACACCTCTGTAGTAGGTACATGGGCGTTGAATCTGAGTGATGGGTCTAAGGCTGTTCATTGTACTATTCTTTAACATCTTCATATTCTCTATATGTTTAAAGTTTTTTTTTAATAACATATACTAGAAAAAGTAAAAAACTGAACTTTGAGAATCAGTCCAAAAGGTAGATACATATGCCCTGGCAGAGGTTCCACACTGAAATTCCACACCATGGAATTCTCAGTTTAGCTGTGGAGGAGATGAGAGACCTAGAAAGTGAACGCTTGTCTCGATTTTCTTCCCCTAAAAAGAGATAGAATTCAGTGACTACGTTTTAATTTTAGGGCTCCTAACAAAAGTTTCAGAAAGGGACTTTTTAGCCTTTACTAATTGCAAATTAATCAGCTCTCCAGTGGTGAGAAGGTCTCCTTCCTTCTACACCCAACAGCCCCTCCCCAGGGTTTATGCTGTGGGCAAGAATGAGACATTTTATAAAACCCAGAAAAGCTCTTAAAGAATAGAATATGGTTTCTTAGTTGATAGTGATGAAAAGAATACTGGCATAATTATGGTCTCTAAAATTTTTGAAGGATGATTAATACTTTTTAGTTAGAATGGTTGTGTTAAATAGTAGTTCAGAGGATAGGCTGTGGCGTTAGACTGCCCGGATTCAACACTGGAGTCTTCCACTTAGGTTCCGTGCAATACAGGAACTGACCAAATCATCTTCTGTACATATAAATGAAGATGATGGTACTACCAACCTCACATTGTATGAGAATGGAGAATGATAAACAATGCTTGCAACACTGTTAGCACAGTTCCTAGTGCAAACTTAAGTACAGAAATACTAATTATTATTCTAACTATAATCCTAATTCACTGAAGGGAAGTGAACATTTATGAATAAATGAAAAAGTAGACCCCTGTGGGTCTTCAAAACATCAACAGGCAGGAGGTACATTTTAACCACTCAGTAACTTAGATTAAGTTTACCGTGAATTTGTTTCCATGAACTTCCTGAGGATTCTTTCAGCACAGACCCAGCACCACTTGTCCATCTCCAGCATCCCGAGGGAAAGTGAGTTCAACACTGTGGGAAGAGCTGAGAACAACAATGTCCGAGCTGAGAACAACAATGTCCTTCGACAACATAGAACAGTGATGCCTGTTTCACTAGCTTAGCGTCTACAGAATGAGCTGTTTACCCTCTCGGTGGAAACTGTTTTCGTACTTCTTCCCAGCAGGTGCCAAAATGCACAACGTTTGCTAAATTATCTGAATGGTTGTTGGAAATAAAAACTATTTTAATGGCATTTATTATTTCTTGCCTGAGTGTTTATTTCAAATACTTTAGTATTCCTGGCAGGTGATATGACATGATGATTTCACTGATTATGTACCACACACTCAAAGACACCAATTTAGCTTCTGAAAGCTTCTAGTTTATCTATTAATATCTACGTATCTAGGTATCTATGTATCTGTCTATAATCTATGTATCTATGTATCTATCTATGTATCTATCTTTCTATCTATCTATCTATCTATCTATCTGCAGTTATCTTGAAATACGAAACTCCACACCACAAATAGGCAGTGTAATGAGATATGTGAATATCAGATCTTTTTTATATTGCTACTGTACCTATCACAAATGCAGTACTACTTAATTTTTTTGTGTTTCAGGTGGAGCCTCGCTGCAACACCCAGGCTGGATTACAATGGCACGATCTCGGATCACTGCAACCTCAGCTTCCCAGGTTCAAGCAATTCTCCTGCCTCAGCCTCCCGAGTAGCTAGGACTACAGGTGCGTGCCACCACATCCGGGGAATTTGTGTATTTTTAGCAAAGAAAGGCTTTCACAATATTGGCCAGGCTGGTCTCTAACTCCTGACCTCAAGTGATCTACCACCTTGGCCTCCCAAAGTGCTAGGATTACAGGTATGAGCTACCACATCCAGCCTAAAATTTTACCCACTCAAGCCTGAAACTCTTGTTTCCCAATATTTTTGGATGATTATCATTTCATAACATAACTGTGTTCTTTCGGCTGGGTCCCGCAAATTACAGCTACAAGCCTAAGCCTCTGCAACAATTGAGTCTCTATTGATTTAAAAGCAGCAATTCAGAAAAGGAAACTTTTCTGAATCATTTCGTTGGTTGGTGTCAATAGAAAGTCCCTCCTCAATGTCTCCCATTTGGGGCAATAAATGTATTTGAACTGATGTTGGAAAGTCAATTTTATCTACAAAAAAGCCTATCATATAATGCCAACCTCACTGTAGTTTTCAATACCATCGTATTTCTATAGTCTGTGGTGAGATCTGGATTCAATGTCTAGTCCAGAATGTTGGCAAAATCAGACTTGAAGGAGCGTCCCATACACATGTACCCATTCCCTTTCGTGCCCCTCCCAAAAACCACATTGGTGCTCTGCAAGACATATAAGGCCTCTACATATCTCCCCTAGAAAGTTACACTCTGATTGGAATCCATCTTACGCCAACTTTCTCTTCTTTTACGGAATTCTCACATGGAGAACCATGAGTTCAGGAGTCAAAGGACTAGCTTGAAGCTTCATATATCAGGCAGGACTGCAATGTGGGGATGATCCTTGACAGATAATTACAAATGAAGCAAAATATGATTTTCTCTATAAATTTCTCAATCACGCTCCTCCAGGCATTCTGACCATCTTGAGTCATGACGTTAACTTTTCATTTAAACTTTTCGTTTTCTTTCTTTTTTTTTTTTTGTTGAGACAGAGTCTCATTCTGTTGCCCACGCTGGAGTGCAGTGGTGCAATCTCAGCTCACTACAACCTCCACCTTCTGGGTTCAAGAGATTCTCCTGCCTCAGCCTCACAAGTAGCTGGGACTACAGATGCATGCCACCAGGCCCAGCTAATTTTTGTATTTTTAGTAATGACAAAGTTTTGCCATGTTGACGAGGCTGCTCTTGAACTCCTGACCTCAAGTGATCCACCCTTCTCAGCCTCCCAAAGTGCTGGGATTATAGGCATGAGCCATCGCACCCGGCCTTAAGCCTTTCTTAAACATTGTCTTGTACTGGCAAAGCTCAGGATTGGTTACTGAATGATACCTATTCCTCCAAGAGCAAGGTGCTGAATTCTTTGTGTAGTTGTTCAGTACAGCTATATGGTTGTTAGCCTTTTTTACTTCTAGAGGGCCATAGAGAAGTAGACGTGACAGTCAATATTCAGTGATAAATATTTGAATGGTGCTCAGGATGTGCTATTGAGAAATGTGGCTGGTATTTTTCAACCCAAGCAAGGTTTGTTGTACTCCTGTCTGCCATGAGAGTGATCAGCTCTGCGTGGACCCAAGGAAACTGTTATGTTCCCAATGTGTCCTCACAGCTAATAATAGATTTCTGAATATGTGGTTTCCATTGTGTCTTCACAGCTAATAACAGAACCCTGAAATCTTCACATGAATGTAAGCAAACAAAAAACACGTCCTCTGAAAGCCTACCATCCAGAGATTGTCAAGAGATTGTCATTGTAGGCCAGGCATGGTAGCTCACGCCTGTGATCCCAGCAATTTGGAAGGCCGAGGCGGGTGGATCGCCTGAGGTTAGGAGTTCGAGACCAGCCTGGGCAACATGGTGAAACCCCATCCCTACTAAAAGTACAAAAATTAGCTGGGCCTGGTGGCATGCACCTGTAGTCCCAGCTACTTGTGAGGCTGAGGCAGGAGAATCGCTCGAACCTGATAGGGGGCAGACGTTGCAGTGAGCCGAGATCATGCCACTGCACTCCAGCCTGGGCAACAGAGTGAAACTCTGTCTCAAAAAAAAAAAAAAAAGAGAGAGAGAGATTGTCATTGTAAACATTTTGGTATGCATCCTTCCAATTTTTTTCCAAATCTTTACCTTCTTTGTCTACCAACATATCACAAACATCTGTTAAAAAATTGAACATATATATATATATATATATATACACACACACACACACATATATATGATTTCATGGCTATATAACGTCCCACTGAGTCACAATTAATTACTAATAGCTAAAACTTATTGGAGCTAATGATCAAGTGACTGATCAACCAATACGTGTCTGTCTTTCATTCTTTTCTTTCCTTCTTTCTTTCTTTCTTTTTTTTTTAGAGACAGGATTTCACCATGTTGGCAGGGATGGTCTCGATCTCCTGACCTAGTGATCTGCCCACCTCAGCCTCCCAAAGTGCTGGGATTACAGATGTGAGCCACCGTGTGCAGCCCCTTATGATTGTCTTAATAACGTTTTCCTTTCTCTAGCTTATTATATGGGAGGAGTATAGTATAGTTGACCCTTGAACAATGCAGGGGAAGGGACAGGGACCTTCCACACACTTGAAAATCCAAGTGTAACTTTTGGCTCCCCAAAAACTTACCTACAAATAGCCACTGTTGATTAGAAGCCATCCTGATAACATAAACAGTCAGTTAACACTTATGTTAAAGGTGTGCTGAAAAATCACTGATATGAGGCAGATTTGATTGACAGGAGAAAAGACATACACATTTACTTAACGTGTGTACATAGGAGCCTTCAGAATGAAGACCCAAAGATATAGGGGAAACTGTCCATTTTTATGTTTAGGTTCAATGAAGTATGGACAGCTATGTAGAAATATGATTGGACAAAAAGGATCTGATCTAATGTTAACAGACAGCAAGGCCTATCTGCCTGGATTCTTCCTGGCCTCTCTGAGCACGCATTCCCTCCTTCTGAGTGTGGGGCAGGGCCCTCTCTGGAATGGGGGTTTCATGACCTCCAGTCAAACAAGGTCCCTCAGATAATTTCTTTATGGCTAGTTTTTAGGTTTTATGGCTGGCTTTCAGGAAAGAGGAGTTCTGGTTTCTATGACCTGTCTGGGGAAGAGGGATTCTAGTTTCTATGGCTAGCCCCAGGAAAGAATGGAACTCAGAGACAGGGGACCAGGAGAAGCCCAGAGAAAAACTTTTGTTTCTGGGGCTACTACGGAGATCTTCATTTTGGGGTATTGTTTTCTGAGCCCCAACAGATATTTTGTATGTTATATATGTTATATACTATGCTTACAATAAAGTAAGCTAGAGAAAAGAAAATGTTGTTAAGAAAAAAACATATTTCTACTTAGTTGTCCATACTCACTCTCACTCAGGCTGGAGTGCAGCAGCACGATGTCGACTCACTGCAGCCTCAACCTCTCGGGTTCAAGGGACCCTCCCCCCTCAACCTCCTGAGTAGCTGGGACTATAGGCGCCCATCACCATGCCTGGCTAACTTTGGTGTTTTTGTAGAGATGGAGTCTCACTACGTTGCGTAGGCTGGTGGTGAAACTCTTGGGCTCAAGTGATCTGCCGGCCTCGGCCTCTCAAACTGCTAGGATTACAGGCATGAGCCACCATGCCTGGCCCAGAAAAATCTTAATTAAGAGAAAATACATTTACAGTTCTGTACAGCTATTGTAAGGTTTCTTGTTTTTGCTTTGTTTTGTTTTTTGGGACAGATCTGTTGCCCAGATTGGAAAGCAGTGGCACGATCTTGGCTCACTACAACCTCTACCTCCCAGGTTCAAGTGATTCTCCTGCCTCAGCCTCCCAAGTAGCTGGGACTACAAGTGCAGCCCATCACTCCTGCCTAATTTTTGTATTTTTAGTAGAGATGTGGTTTTGCCACATTGGCCAGGCTGGTCTCAAACTCCTGGCCTCAAGTGATCCACCACCTTGTCCTCTTGAAGTGCTGAGATTACAGGCATAAGCCATAGCGTCCAGCCTACGTGGTCTATTTACAAGACGAATCATCTGTCTGAAATGCTGGGAAACCACAGCTGCAGACCTCAATCTGCAGTATATATCAAGCAATGAATATTTCTTGCAATTTCTTGCAATGTCATGACTTTTCTCTGCTTCTTGGGAGTATTTCCAGTATCACTAGTGGCACTATGTGTGGCTCCCATGGTGTTATTCAAGGTTTATAGTATTGCACTAAACATGATGAAAAATATGTGAGATCTGCAAGAAATCACTTTTACTGTGATGCAAAATTTACTAGAGATGAACTGCTCATGTGGAGATGATTGATTAACATCACGTGACATTTTAAGCAGATACTCAAAAGACTTGACCTCATTACAATAGCATGAGGAGGTGGTTACAAAATTATTACAGTGCAGTATGTATTACAGTGTATTTTATGCAGTTAAGATTTAATACCTCATCTTTGTGTTTGTTTACATTTCTGTTGACTGTGAATGGTGCCACGTGTGGTCTGTAAGTGCTTGTGTGCATAAACTTTGACACATTTTACCTTTTTATTATAGGCTTTTATTTATTTTATGGTAATAAATGATAATATAGATTAGTATCTACATATATTAAATGCATCCATAATAAACCTATTTCCTATTTTTTTTTTCATTATTTCTAGGCTACATGGTTCATCCATGAATTTTTTCAAATTGTTTCAAATCTCAAAAAAATTTTCCAATATGTTTATGAAAAAAACCTTTGTTGGCCAGGCGCAGTAGCTCACGCTTGTAATCCCAGCACTTTGGGACACCGAGGCAGGGGGAATCACCTGACGTCAGGAGTTAGAGATCAGTCTGCCCAAATTGGTGAAACCACATCTCTACTAAAAATACAAAAAATTAGCCAGGCATGGTGGTAAGCACCTGTAATCCCACCTACTCAAGAGGCTGAGGCAGGAGAATCACCTGAACCTGGGAGGTGGAAGTTGCAGTGAGCTGAGATCGCACCATTGCACTCCAGTCTGGGCTGTAACAGCGAGACTCCATCTCAAAAAGAAAAGAAAAAAATCTTAAACACATATTGCTCAAGGGTCAACTATATAACATATACATAGTTTGATATATATACAAAATGTGTGTTAATTTACTGCTTATGTTATCAGTGTAGTTTCTGGTCAACTGTAGGCTATTAGTGGTTAAGTTTTTGGAGAGTCAAAGTTTACACTTGGATCTTCAACTGCATGGGGGGTCAGCACCCCTAACCCCCTCATTGTTCAAGAGTTGACATAGATATAACTTTAACAAACTATGCACAAATTCTATATATAAAACTCTGATTGTAAAACATCAAAGAACCAAATTAATGAAGATGTATTTCACATGCATGGATAGGAAGACTCAATATTGTTAAAATGTCAGTTCTTCCCCATGTGATCAATAAATTCAACACAATCCCAATCAAAATGCCAGCAAGTTATTTTGTGAATGTCAACAAACCAATTGATTCTAAAGATTATACGAAGAGGCAGAAGTTTCAGAGTAGGCAACAAAATATTGCGTGAGAAGAACAAAGTCAGAAGACTAAAAAGAAGCCAGAGGATCGATACTTTCCAACTTCAAAGTTTGCTATAGGCCGGGCGCAGTGGTGCATACCTGTAATGCCAGCACTTTGGGAGGCCAAGGCAGGCAGATCACAAGGTCAAGAGATCGAGACCATCCCTGCCAACATGGTGAAACCCCATCTCTACTAAAAGTATAAAAATTAGCTGAGCATGTGATGTGCACCTGAAGTCCCAGCTACTCGAGAGGCTGAGGCAGGATAATTGCTTGAACCCGGAAGGCAGAGGTTGTAGTGAGCCGAGATTGCCCCACTGCACTCCATCCTGGTGACAGAGCAAGACTCCATCTCAAAAAAACAAAAAAGTTTACTATAAAGCTACAGTCACCAAACAGTGTGGCACTAGTAAACGAATAAACAAATAGAGCAATGGAAAAGACCAGAGAGCCCAGATATAGACCCACACAAATGTAGTCAACTGATCTTTCACAAAGGAGCAAAGGCAAAGCAATGGAGAAAAGATAGCTTCTCAACAAAATGATACCGGAACAACTGGGCCTCACATGAAAAAAAAAAAAAAAATATATATATATATATACTAAATTCAGATACAGACTGTATACCTTTCTCAAAAATGAACTCAAAATGGATTATACACATAAATGCAAAATGAAAAACCATAAAACTCCTAGAATGTAACATAAGAGAAAATCTGAGTGAGTTTTTAGATACAGTATCAAAAGCACTATCCATAAGATAACTAATGTATAAGTTGAAATTTATTAAAACTAAAAACTTTTGCTCTGCAAAAGACTCTGTCAAAAGAATATAAGATAAGCCACAGACTGAGAGAAACTACTTATAAAATACATGACCGATAAAAGATTGTTTTCCAAAATATATAAAGGATTCTTAAAATTCAACAACAAGAAAATGAACAATCCAATTTTAAAATGGGCCAAAAATCTTAACAGATACCTTATCAAACAGATGGCAATGTCAAGTAAGCATAGAAAAAGATGCTCAACATCCTGTCATTAGAGAATTGCCAATTAGAACAAGGAAATACCACCCTATGCTTATTAGAATGGCCAAAATCCCAAAATCTGACCATACCAAGTTCTAGGGAAAATGTGAAACAACATGAACTCTCATTCATTGCTGATAAAAGTAAAACATGATACAGCCATTTTGAAAGACAGTTTGGCATTCTCTTATAAAGCTAAACATACTTTTAGTTTATGATTCAGCAGTCACACTCTCTGGTATTTACCCAAATAAGTTGAAAAGTTACTGTCCGCATAAAAACCTGCACATGCATGTTTGTTGCAGCTTTATTCATAATTGCCCAAACTTGTGAGCAACCAAGATTTTCTTCAGTAGATGAATGGATAAACAAACCATAATGTGTCCAGTGAAATATTTAGTGCTCAAAAGAAATGAGCTATCAAGGTATAAAAATGCATGGAGAACACTGAAATGAATATTACTAAGTAAAAGAAGCCATTCTGAAGAGGCTACATATTCCAACTACTGTATATGACATTTTGGAAAAGGCAGAACTATGGAGAAAGCAAAGAGACCAACGTTTGCCAGGGAGTAGGGAGAAGGAAAGGATCAATGGGTGGAGCACGGAGGGATTCTAGGCAGGGAGACTACTCTGTATGATGCTACAATGCTGGATAGGTGTTATCATACATTTTTAAAGCCACAGAATGCATAGTGTAGGTGGTGTGTATGTGGTTGGGAGATTTGGGTATATGGGAAATCTCTATGCTTTCTGCTCAATTTGGCTATGAACCTAAAACTGCTTAAAAAAATAAAGCCCCCCTCTCCCCTCCTTTTTTTGAGACAGAGTCTTGCTCCATCACCCAGGCTGGAGTGCGATGGTGCAGTCTCAGCTCACTGCAACCTCTGCCTCATGGATTCAAGCAATTATTGTGCTGCAGCTTCCCGAGTAGCTGGGATTACAGGTGCTGGCCACTACAACCAGCTAATTTTTGAATTTTTGGTCGAGACAGGATTTGACTATGTTGGCCAGGCTGGTTGTGAATTCCTGACCCCAAGTGATCCACCTACCTTGGCCTCCCAGAGTGCTGGGATTACAGGCATGAGTCACCCAACACACATGGCCACCTATTTTTAAGAAGGTATATTGTGGGATTGGCATGGTGGCTCATGCCTGTAATGAGCGGTGGCTCAGCACTTTGGGAGGCCAAGGTGGGTGGATCACGAGGTCAGGAGTTCAAGACCAGCCTGGTCAACATGGTAAAACCCCATCTCTACTAAAAATACAAAAAATTAGCTGGATGTGGTGGCAGATGCCTGTTATCCCAGCTACTCAGGAGGCTGAGGCAGGAGAATTGCTTGAACCTGGGAGGTGGAGGTTGCAGTGATCTGAGATCACACCACTGCACTCCAGCCTGGGCAACAGTTCAAGACTCTGTTTCTAACAAAACAAAACAAAACACAAATGTGTATTGTATTTAAGGCCTGGTACAGAGGCTCACGCTTGGGGGCCAAGGCGGGTGGGTCACCTGAGATGAGGAGTTCGAGACCAGCCTGGCCAACATGGTAAAACCTGTCTTTACCAAAAATACAAAAAATCAGCCAGGTGTGGTGGCACACACCTATAATCCCAGCTACTCGGGAGCCTGAAGGAGGAGAATCACTTGAACCTGGGAGGCAGCGGTCACAGTGAGCCAAGATCGGATGCCACTGCACTTCAACCGGGACAACAAGAGGGAAACTCTGTCTCAAAAAAAAAAAAAAAAAAAGTATGTTGTGTTTAATCCTTACTTCACCTCTTCCTGATTGTGCAACATTGACAACTTCTCCAGACCTCCTTTTCCTCGTCTGTAAAACAGGGTAAGAGCGCCCTGTCTCAAAGAGTTGATGTGATTAAAAAAAAATTTCCTTACCCAGATGTAATATTTAGTACGGTGCTAATGTGTCATAAATGCTTAAGAAATGTTAACAGCTATTATTATATTTTATTTTATCTTCCAGACCTCAAGATCTCATTGTCTTTTTAATAATATGCTGCTTTTGCTAACCGGGAAGCAGGTGTGTGATGTTTACAATTTACCTGACACCCTTCTGTCTAGTGGAATTCAAAAGACCCATGCTGCAGGTAAATGTAAATCTCACGTGTTTAGAGAACTGGAAAAATTCTTTCCATATGAAGTATTATTTTTTTTTCTTCAGAAAGCTACTGTGCCTCAAGGCTTCAGGTGTTTCTCCTGTTAAGGTCAACAGATACTGAGTATTCAAACTTCAGTGGGGTTAAAACTGAGATCGATTTTTTGAAAGCATCATGCATTTTTTTCAGCGAGTGGGTGAAGGTGGATTGTTTACATTGCCTTAATACTTGTTGCTTTGTTCTCTGCCATGTGTACTATAATCCATGGGAAAGATAAGCGCTTGTACCGCTTAAAAGCTTCACAGTGATCCAGGACACTTTGGATTTCAAATGATCCTCCTTGCCTTTTGACATCTAGATTACTCTGTTTTTTTGTGATGAAAAATTTGAATGAAAACAAAGAACAAGAGAAAGTGAATACAAAATAATGAGGAGCTGCAGGAACCGCCTGAAAACATCGGATGCCCAGGTGCCTTCATTCGTCTAGTGCAATTTGTTCCGTATGTCACACAAAAATGTGGCTTTCATTTACAAATGTCAAGTGTAATGAAGTGCTTTGTGAAAAACAACTATATTATTGATGGTACTCTCTGATAGAGCCTCAACGATGATTCGTGGTTATCAAATTTATGACACTTTATACTGGGAGAAAAATTAGCATAGCTTTGAAAAACACACATTTGGGAGAAAAGGCAGCTCTAAACTTGATGAAATTTCTGACACTATTTCTGACACTGTTTTTATTTTAGCCCAGCTCTGTTGAGTTGAGCTGATTAGAACTCGAGAAGATTTGCAAGATGAGGCAAAGAGATCAATTAAAAGACTATTAAAGAGATAATGGAGGGATTTATAACATGGTCTTGTTCTTAAAGATTTTGCCAAGCCTCAGGTAGTCAAGAAACCCTCCCTAGAGGCCAAGTAGAATTTCAAACACTGAATTCTTTCAGGAGGGTTTCCCATGCACAATTCTTAGCACGCAGTAGGATCTCAAGAAATATTAGCTGAATCAGAATCTAAATTTGTAATGATTACCTTCCTAGCAGAAATACAGCACCTAGACTGATTATTATGGCTTAATTTTTAGTGGTCATAAATACAGCCTGTGGTTGGGAACCATGGTTCATGCCTGTAATCCCAGCACTTTGGGAGGCCAAGGTGGGCGGATCACTTGGGATTGGGAGTTCAAGACCAACCTGACCAACATAGACAAATCCTGTCTCTACTGAAAACACAAAGTTAGCCGGAGTGATGGTGCATGCCTGTAATCCCGGCTACTAAGGAGGCTAAGGCAGAAGAACACTTGAACCTGGGAGGCAAAGTTTGTGCTGAGCCAAGATCACGCTATTGCACTCCAGCCTGGGCAACAAGAGCAAAACTCTGTCTCAAAAAAAAAAAAAAAAAAAAAGAGGAACCAAAAACTCTTTCAAAGACAGAGTTTTGCTTTTGTTGCCCAGGCTGGAATGCAATGGCATGATCTTGGCTCACTGCAACCTCCAACTCCCAGGTTCAGGTGACTCTCCTGCCTCAGCCTCCAGAGTAGCCAGGATTACAGGCATGCACCACCACACCCGGCTAATTTTATATTTTTAGTAGAGACGGGGTTTCTCTGTGTTGGCCAGCCTGGTCTTGAACTCCTGACCTCAGGTGATCTGCCTGCCTTCATGTCCCAAAGTGCTGGGATTATAGGCGTGAGCCACCGCACCCAGCCCAGAATAAATTTTGTGCTAACTTATGAGATAGGGAAATAAAGGATTAGAGATCAAATCTCTTGGCTAATGCCACATAGCTAATTACAAGAAGAGCACAAATTAATCTATGGTTTATTCACTGATTTTTTTCATGTATCAAATATTTATTTCACCAGTGTAACTGAGATAACAAAAGGCCCATTAATTTGGCCAAGTTTATACTAGTGGTTAGAGTCACAGTGAGAACTAAACAAACAAACAGCAATGACAACAAAAGCAACCACAAAACAAAGTCCTTCACCCCACCTGTTCAGCTGTCTTGCCCCTCATCCTGCTACCCAAAGGTGCAGCCCAGCCCTCAGAATCCCCAGCTTGGATTTTAATCAGCTCCTTGTCTAGTCTCCTTTGGAAAACCTGGTTTTCTAAATGTAATATCTGTGGGGATTTATGATATTACATTTGATGCTTAGATCTCAGTTTTTGGCTGATATGCAAAAATGAAAAAGAGCAAGAAACTCCCCCAGAGACTCCACAGCTGTGCATCTGGAAAGAACACAAATCTCTTTCAACCAAGATCTAGCAAACAAAACCAAACGGAAACAACAACAACAACAAAAAACAAGCCTGCAAGGTAATTTATGTTCCGGATTTCCCTCAGGATCCCCATTTTCTGAAAGTCTCAGATGGTATACTTATGTTTGTGTGTGCTAGTTTCATTCTCCCTGATCAAACTATCTATGCCTAGGAGTGCAGAAGTCCTGCTGTTTAGGGAATTGTCTCTGCCAAGGAGGGCAACATCTCAGTATATCCTCATTTAACGCCCCTTCAATTCATAAGTAAAATTAAATCACAGAATTCTGTAGATGGTTTGATGCTGTCCAAAGATTCCCCAAGTGCAGAGCTAATCCATGAGTGAAAAAGTAGCAAATCTGAATAGCAAATCTAAATACTCTAAGATGGAGACTTAATCAAATAATAAAACAAAACAACATCTGTTGATAATCAAGGCTTGGCCAACACAGGATACAACGAAGTGCACAGTTGAAATAACTTTCCTGGTAATTCATGTTTGAAATAATGCCTTAGAGGATAAAAATACAATTTTTTTTTTAGGTTTTAAATCTATAGTCAATAATAAAAATGTGCTCTGCTTTAGGAAGGGAAGTTGGTATATTTTTCATGGTTCTGTCTGGAAGTCAAAAGTCCTGTATCTCTTCCCAGTGTTATCATTGCCTGTTGGTGTTTTGAGGTCACTTATTCTCTTGTACCTCAGTTTCTCTATTATAGAAACAATGTATAATCTATGTATGCTCTGCTTTTAGCATACACATACCAATTTCGTTACAGAATGAGGAGTCTCAGAATATTAATATTCAATTTGGGTTATAAAAAATGTAATTTGTATTTCAGGAACACAGCTATGGAGGCAAATGAAGTATACCATCCCATTATTGGCAAAGATATTTAAAACTGTTTAGAGGTAAAACACTATTTGGAATTCAAAACACTTTCTCCATATGAAAGCAATGGAAAATGGAGCTTTATATTAACTTTTGTATGAGTAAATCTATATTAATTCAGCACATGTCATAAATCCCTTGTGACATCCTGCACAATTTTTAAAAAGTAAAGCTTGTCTCATTTCTGAGTGATGTCTGCTCCTGTCCTATCATTTGTAAAGGAGTCGCCAGATGTTGTCACTCAAACTTCTGAAATTTACATTTAGTATCAAATGAGAATCAACTCTTCCAAATAATCAAACACACACACACACACACACACACACACACACACACACACACACACACACAATTCTACTCTTTTCCTCTTCTTTAAAAAAGGGAATATGAAGATCCTTATATATCACAAGTGGTATAAACCTCTGCCTTTTCACTGAAGTCCAGCAACCCTTAAATGCTTTTTCCCTTTTCATGCTGTTTCTTTGCATGTCAGTACTTGGTGGGGTGGATCCAAGGTTCTCAAACGCACATTGATGGTTGAAGTCAGATTCCTCTCCATCCCTACATCCCATCTCTCCCAACCCCACCCTTGTTTCTTAATGAATGAAACAATGGAAGGATCCTTATCATGTAATCCTCACTTCAAAGGAAAAAATGAACGTTTCTCTAGTGGTACAATTTGCATTTTCTTAACCAGATTAAGTATCTCTAGCCAGTGCAGTGGCTCGAGCCTGTAATCCCAGCTACTCCAGAGGCAGAGGTGGGTAGATTGCTTGAGGCCAGGAGTTCAAGACCAGCCTGAGCAACATAGCAAGACCTCTACAAACATCTCCCTATCCCCCTGCTTACTACCTCCAGCTCTGTCTCTGAAAAAATTAAAAACTTAGCTGGGAGTGGTGGGATGGACCTGTAGACCCAGTTACTCAGGAGGCTGAGTAGGGAGGATTGCTTGAGCTCAAGAGTTTGAGGCTGCTGTGAGCTATGATCACACTACTGCACTTCAGCCTGGGTGACAGAGACCCTGTCTCTAAAATTTATTTTTTCAATAAGAACTCATTCTTTTTAACTGCAAAAGATTTGACCAAATACCTTAATTAAAAAGACATAAATATGGCCAGTGAGCACATGAAAAGATTCTAAACATCATCAGTTACTAGGGAAATTTTACAAAAAAAAAAAAAAGAAAGAAAGAAAAAAAAATATATATATATATATTTTGAGATGGAATCTCTTTCGGTTGCCCAGGCTGGAGTGCAGTGGCGTGGATCTCAGCACACTGCAACCTCTGTCTCCTGGGTTCAAGCAATACTCCTGCCTCAACCTCCAAGTAACTGGGATTACAGGCACCCGCCACCATGTCCAGCTAATTTTTTTTGTATTGTTAGTAGATACGGGTTTTCACCATGTTGGCCAGGCTGGTCTGAAACTCCTGACCACAGGTGATTCACCCACCTCGGCCTCCCAAAGTGCTGGGATTACAGGTGTGAGCCACTGCGCCCAGCCTACTTCAGGTTTTCAACACAGGCTGACTCCTGTTAGCTTTGAGTGTGTCTTTAATTAAAGAGATGGAGATAGAAGGCAAGCAACAGATTTCTTTGGATATAAAATCACCTTGCCGTCAATCTGTGAGATTTATTATGGAACTTCTTTAGTTATTACATTTCTTTTATTCAATTATTTACTGCCCCACTATCCTGAATGTCAGGTGCTCTAGTTGGAGTTCTCCACAGAGTTTACTGTGATGAACAAATCACGATGTGAAATCAAATGCTATTTTTACCTTTTTCATGTAGTAGGAAATCTAGGCAAGGTCTACATAAGCCCGATATTAATGAGTGACTCACATGGTGTGGTAGACACCACACCATGTCCCCTCCCACCCAAGATATCCACTTCCTAATTCTCAGAACTTGAAAACGTTAATTTGTATAACAAAAAAGACTTTGCAAATGTGATTTGTATTTCAGGAACACAGCTGAAATGTGATTTTCGTAACTATCTTGCAATGGGAGGTTATCCTGCAGGTCCTAAGCTTTATAAGTGTCTTTATCAGAGGAAGGCAGAGGCAAATGTGGGGGAAAGGAAATCTCTTCCTTACCCATCACTGGGATCATAGCTGAGGCCCCATCAAAAAATAGATTGATAGCAGAAAAGCATATACATTTACTTAATAGGTTTTATGGGACATGGGAGCCTTCATAAGGAAATAAGTCCCTGGCCAGGCACGGTGGCTCATGCCTGCAGTCCCAGCACTTTGGGAGGCCATGGTGGACAGATTACCTGAGGTCAGGATTTCAAGACCAGCCTGACCAACATGGAGAAATCCCATATCTACAAAGATACAAAATTAGCCAGGCGTGATGGCGCATGTCTGTAATCCCAGGTACTTGGGAGGCTGAGGCAGAAGAATCGCTTGAACCCAACTGAGGCAGGAGAATCGCTTGAATTGCTCTGTCTCCTGTAGTCAAGCGATTCTCTTGCCTCAGCTTCCTGAGTTAGCAGGGATTACAGGCATGTGCCACCACGCCTGGTTAATTTTTGTATTTTTAGTAGTGGCGGGGTTTCACCTTGTTGGCCAGGCTGGTCTCGAACTCCTGACCTCAGGTGATCCACCTGCCTCGGCCTCCCAAACTGCTGGGATTATAAGCATGAGCCACTGAGCCCAGCTGATTAGGTTTAATAAAGAGTGGACAGTCATCAAGAAGTGTGATTGGATAAAAGGGGTCTGATCTGATGATAATAAACTGAGGGGAACTTAGCAAGGCCTGTTTGTTCAGTTTCTCCTTGGCATCGCTGTCTTAGCTCCTTTCCTCCAGGTATACTGTAGTAAGAATCTTATGACTTGCTTCAGGGGAAGATCAGAAAATTCTTCCTAGGTTTTATGATTTGCATCATGGAGGAAGGGTGGTGAAAGCTGAAGTGACCTTCCTGGTTCTGCTATTTTCTCAAATGCCAAGATGCTATATTTTGGGGTGGTGTGTCCTGAACCCCATCAAAAATTTGACTACAGAAGATGAGAAGGTGATGTGATGACGGAAGCATACCTTGAAGATGAAGGAGGAGGTCACAAGCCAAGGAATACAGAAGACCGCTAGAAACTGGAAGAGGCATGGAAATGAATTATCCCTTCAGAGCCTCCACAAGGAGCCAGTCCTGCCGAGACCTTGACTTCAGCCTGGGAAACTGACTTTGGACTTCTGACCTCCAAAACTGTAAGAATAAATCATGTTGTTTTAAGAAACTGGGATTATGGTAATTTGTTATAGCAGCAACAGAAAATGAACACATATAACACAAAGCATTTGAATTTGCATCTATCCAAATAATTTTAACTGTTACTTAATTTTATTTTATTTATTTATATATTCATCTTGAGACAGAATCTTGCTGTGTAGCCCAGGCTGGAGTGCAGTGGGGTGACCTCGGCTCACTACAGCCTCCACCTCCTGGGTTCAAGCAATTCTTCTGCCTTTCAGCCTCTGAAGTAGCAGGGACTGCAGGCGCATGCTACCACGCCTGGCTGATTTTTGTATTTTTGGTAGAGACGGGGATTTGCCATATTGGCCAGGCTGGGCAACTCGTGGCCTCAAATGATCCGCTACCGTCGGCCTCCCAAAGTGCTGGGATTACAGGCGTCAGACCCGGTGCCTGGCCTTAACTCTTATTTTAGATTTTATTTTTCCCAGTCATCTTTTATTTAGAAGTTAATTCCCATTGGGACAGGAAAGGATTCAGCAGCAATGGAGATTGTGTGCCTCCTGGAGGGGCTCGGGCCAAGAAGGTCGTGGAGCGCAGAGCGTGTCCTCTTCCCCAGTGGCACTTGCGTAACCACTCCTGCTTGAGCTCCTGGTAGCTGAAGAGCTCGTAGCCTGCCAGCACCATGGTAACCCCCAGAAGCTCCCCTCCTTCTCGTTGATGTACTTTTTTTTTTTTTTTTGAGACGGAGTTTCGCTCTTGTTACCCAGGCTGGAGTGCAATGGCGCGATCTCGGCTCACCGCAACCTCCGCCTCCTGGGTTCAGGCAATTCTCCTGCCTCAGCCTCCTGAGTAGCTGGGATTACAGGCACGCGCCACCATGTCCAGCTAATTTTTTGTAGTTTTAGTAGAGACAGGGTTTCACCGTGTTGACCAGGATGGTCTCGATCTCTTGACCTCGTGATCCACCCGCCTCGGCTTCCCAAAGTGCTGGGAGTACAGGCGTGAGCCACCGCGTCCGGCCCGTTGATGTACTTCTTGTAGTACCGGTAGTAACCTCTTAGAATTGCTCTGGCAATGCGATGGGGGGGGAGGTCCCATATCAAGATCCAGCTTGGCAGCTCCCCTAGTTTGACCTCCAGAAGTTTCTTGTCCTTCGCTGGTATGACTGTCGCCATCTTGGAGTCCTGATGTCCGCTGTGCCTATTTTATTTTATTATTTTTACTTATGTATTTATTTTGAGATGGCGTTTGGCTCTTGTTGCCCAGGCTGGCGTGCAGTGGTGATCTCGGCTCACCGCAATCTCTAACTCCCGGGTTCAAGTGATTCTCCTGCCTCAGCCTCCCAAGTAGCTGGGACTACAGGAATGCGCCAGCAAGCCCAGCAAATTTTGTATTTTTAGTAGAGACAGGGTTTTTCCATGTTGGTAAGGCTCGAACTCCGGACCTCATGTTATCCGCCTGCCTCACGCCCCCAAAGTGCTGCTATTACAGGTGTGAGCCACCCCACCCGGCCTCCACTATGCCTATTTTAGATTCTTATCAAGACTGCATCCACAATGATCCATCATTTAAAAAGTGAAATAGACATTGGGCTAAAGAGTCTTAAGTCTTGGCTTTTGTATGAAAATATGAGATAAATATAAAATTTATAAATTCAGAAATCTAAAGTATGTTTATTTTAGAATGATAGCATTTAATGACTTTGAGATTGTTTTAGAAGCTGTATCAACATCATGTATAAAAAAGAGAGTGCCGGGCGCCGTGGCTCACGCCTGTAATCCCAGCACTTTGGGAGGCCGAGGCGGGTGGATCACGAGATCAAGAGATCGAGACCATCCTGGTCAACATGGTGAAACCCCGTCTCTACTAAAAATACAAAAAATCAGCTGGGCATGGTGGCACGTGCCTGTAATCCCAGCTACTCAGGAGGCTGAGGCAGGAGAATTGCCTGAACCCAGGAGGCGGAGGTTGTGGTGAGCCGAGATCGCGCCATTGCACTCCAGCCTGGGTAACAAGAGCGAAACTCCGTCTCAAAAAAAAAAAAAAAAAAAAAGAGAGAATGATAACATTTTCTAAATCCTAGATTTTAGTCTCATTTGACTCAAGGAACAGACTAGTAGTGAGTGTCAACTGTCTCATTTTTATCTTTTATGCCAAAGAGTGCTCAATGTACTAAAAATAATGCCTACTGTGTGGAGGGGCAGGTAATCAGTTCTGGGATTGTTATTTTCAATGAGATGCTCTGAAAAAATTACAACCTATAAATTTCATTAGGCAGCTTCGAGGATTACAAATAATTCAGTAGGATCTTAGATATCTGAGTTTCTAACTCTGGCTGGCACTTTGTAAAATGTGTTAAGAAGAACGTTAATGTTGCACGTGGAAGAGATATCTCAGGAACCTGATCTTGAGAACTTGAACATAAAGTTATATTCATGCTATAGGCTTATAGGCTCCATGCAGCAACCTCCTATTAGATCAAAGCAAAAGAGGTCTCCCATTTCCTACTCCATGTCCATTCCTGTAAAAGTTTAGTTTGCCACTTTGAAATCCGCAGTGAATCTAGAACAGTAGCATCAATACTTTCCTAACATAGGAGAGATACTATTCACAGCATTCCCCACCCCATCATCACCGGCATCACTGTCCTCGTTACCACCATCCCCGTCACTAGCATCTGTAGCACACTTAGTCTACAAAGAGCTTTCATTTGCCCGACCTTCTTAGAACAAGATAATTATCAACCTTTGGAGCTGGACGGAGTGTTTTGACACTTCATCTTGCAATGATTTTGTGGGAGGAAGACAGGGCAGCATCATTATACTCCTTTGCACAACTCCCAGCAACACGGCGTGTGCTACATGAGGAGTGCTTGATACATGTGGAACTGATGGATGTAAATAGGAAACTAAAGCTCAAGAGAAGTTCTGTTGTTTTCTCAGCATCACGAAGAAAGGGAATTGCAGACACTAGTACTCAGGTCTTTTTCAACTTACAGCATGGGAAACAAACAAAACAAAACAGTCTTGTGCAAACCCTTGGAAATTGCTCTATGTTGTCTTAGTTGAGCAATAAGGGGAAGATCAAAGGATCAAAAAGGCAGTGATTCATCAAAAGTACACATTCATTGGCTTTATCTCACCTGATGCAAAGAAAAGAGGAAAAAAATGAAAATTGATGATGCGCCAGTTTAAAGCAAAATCAACATCATAATATTGTCGCTGGATGTTGATCGTTTGTTGTGGAAAGGAGGATGGGGTTTAGCAATGTGGCTATAGCTCATTGTACTTTCTTTGTCCATTCTTCTTCTCTGTGGGAAGTAGGAGTAAATTTCCTCTCCTTTGTGAAACTAAAGGCAATTTCCCTTTCTAGACTGAAGTTTTCCTTGCCCCAAGTTAATACACAGCTAACCCTACTCGGATTGATACAAATGTAAATTTACACAATTGTTTCTATTTGTAAAGGGAAAAGCTATTGTCAACAAAATGTGAGAAGTGCTCTTTTAAAAGTCCTCAATCACTCACAGCAAAAGTGTTTAAATTGCTGAGGACCAAGGAAGGCGTCTCTGAAGCCTGCTCTCTGCAGGAGACTCAAATCTGCAACCGTGAAGCACCTGGGTCACTGTGAAACCTATAATCAGTTGGAAAAACAGAGGATGAAATTCAGGCATTACCTATAACGTTCACTTGTTTCTACCAAAGGTCTTGATTCAAATTGATTTAGCGATTCCGCAGTTCCAGGTGAAAGGAAGCCAATATTTATTGTGTTGCTACTTCAACCACCCAATGAGGTAGAAATTATTTGTTCAATTTTTAAGGTAAGAAAACTGAGAAATAAGTTATGGAACTTTTGAAGCTTTATAAAATTGAGGTTAAGAGCTGGGGCTTGAGTTTCATTGTGTTGAGTTCCCGTCCTCACACAATCATTAACTAGCTGTGTGATCTTGGGAGGAAAATGGACTGCCTAAGCCTCAGTTTCTTTACCTACAAAATAGGGGTGGAAATGAGGACTAGGATCTACTGCAAACAGTTGTTTTGAGGATTCATGTCAGACTAGAAATACTCACTAAAATTATTATAATCAAAGTGATTAAGGTATAAATTTCAGAGATGGAACTTGAACCTTAAGCTCATCTCATTTCACCATACTGCCCTTTAGATGATGTTCACGAATGCCAGCATTTTTCATGATGAGATGTCTAGAATTAGAACTTAAATTTTTTTTCTTTTTCTTTTTTTTTAGACATAGTCTTGCTCTGTTGCCAGCCTGGAGTGCAGTGGTGGGATCTTGGCTCACTGCAACCTCTTCCTGCTGGGTTCGAGCAATTCTCTGCCTCAGCCTCCTGAGTAGCTGGTATTACAGGTTCCCCTCAACATGGGCCGGCTAATTTTTGCATTTTTAGTAGAGACGGGGTTTCACCATCTTGGCCAGGATGGTCTTAAACTCCTGACCTCATGATCCACCTACCTTGGTCTCCCAAAGTGCTAGAATTACAGGTGTGAGCCACTGTGCCCAGCCTAGAATTAGAACTTTAAAATGATTCTGCTGGTCAATTTAAATCTGCTGTGGAGCAAGTTGTTCACCTACAGGTAAAGTGCCTGTTATGTCTTAAATTGAATGATGACAATGGCTGCAAGAATTTGGGATGGAGGCTCTCAGTCCCATATAATTTTATGTTGCAGGACATGGAATGACTACCAGAAGATACAAATGGAGTTGGACAAGAAAGACTTTCTCCATCTCTAGAGGAATCAGCAAAGGGTAAATCTGTTACACACACGCATGCGTGCACACGCGCGCGCACACACACACACACGTACACACACGGTGGAAAACACAATGCAGTGAGGAATATGAAGATTTCCATAAAAGTGAAGGTTATACTATTCTCCCGTTCCATTTTGTCAGGAGAGCCAGTGACATGCCCAGTCCAAATCAAGGCATGCTGTGCTATGGTTCTCACTACATGCTTTAAGGATGACGAGAGATTAATAACAGGAGTAGAGGACAGTGGAGAGAAATTCAGATGGCTTTTTGGAAGAAAGAAAGGAAACATTTGTGCTCCCACATCCTACAATATATGAGGTAGGAGTTTGCTTTTAAGTTGGGCTTTGAAGGAAGGCTAAATCCAGTAGTTGGATATAGAAAGAACCAAATTCCTTGGTGTGTGTGTGTGTGTGTGTGTGTGTGTGTGTGAGAGAGAGAGAGAGAGAGAGAGAGACAGAGAGAGAGGTGTCCTTGGGGTGCTGAGAGCAGTTGTGATTTATATGGTATGTAGGTACTCATCACCTTGGGTGAATACAGATTTCCCTCTCTCTCTCTCTCTCTCTCTCTTGCTCTCTCTCTGATGAAGTTTTGTTCTTGTTGCCCAGGCTGGAGTGCAGTGGCATGATCTTGGTTCACTGCCACCTCTGCCTCCCAGGTTCAAGCGATTCTCCTGCCTCAGCCTCCCGAGTAGCTGGGATTACAGGCCTGAGCCACCACACCCAGCTATATTTTTTGTATTTTTAGAAGAGATGGGTTTCGCCATGTTGGTCAGGCTGGTTTCAAACTCCTGACCTAAGATGATCCACCCGCTTCGGCCTCCCAAAGTGCTGGATTATAAGCATGAGCCACTGTGCCTGGCTGAATACACATTTTCATGTGGACTGTCAATTACAGTCAATTTCAAGTTTTTCTTTCTTACTAGAGTGTATTCTAAAATTTCATTTTAAATAATGTTCAAATCATTTTACAGTGTTTCCTTTAATATGCTTTTAATGTTTTTGAAACAAAGAAAATTTACTTTAAAATAAATACCATATAATGCCAAAATTAATTTTAAGGCCAGGAAATTATTTCTACAAATATGATTTTAAAGTCATCATACAGTTCTGAAAAGTTGTAAGAAATACTGTCTGGGTCTAGTTTTTAAAATATTGTGTAAAACAATTTCCTTGTTTCATCTGGCATCCTTTACTGAATCATGTTAATTTTAAGAGAGTTTTTTCAATCTGTCTCCAATTACTAAGAAACGTTTCTCAATTGTTTGTTGAAAACATGAATTTCGACTTTGTCAACATACTTGAATTTATTTATTGAGTAAATCAAATCGAATCAGGTAGGCATTATTTTTTCAGTTTTACAGAGGTGAAAACTAAGAAACAGAGAGAAGAGACTATTCAAAGCAGTTGAACATTGGATAAGAGCTGGATTTGAGTTTGACAGCCCTGAGTTCCAATCCTAGTTCTATCACATACTCGCTAAATGACCTTGGCAAAGTAATTGACTCTCTGTGAATCTCTCTTAAGGCCATTCAGGCTAACTAGGATTTAGTTACCTATGTTTTAAAAATTAACTATGTAGGCCAGCCATGGTGGCTCATGCCTGTAATCCCAGCACTTTGGGAGGCCGAGGCAGGCGGATCACCTGAGGTCGAGAGTTTGAGACCAGCCTGACCAACATGGAGAAACCCGTCTCTATTAAAAATACAAAATTAGTTGGGTGCAGTGGCTCACACCTGTAATCCCAACACTTTGGGAGGCAGAGGTGGGCGGATCACAAGGTCAGACATTCAAGACCAGCCTGGCCAACGTGGTGAAACCCTATCTCTACTAAAAATACAAAAAAATAAAAATAAAAAATATCAATTAGCCAGGCGTGGTGGCAAGCACCTGTAATCCCATCTACTTGGGGGGCTGAGGCAGGGGAATCGCATGAACCTGGCAGGCGGAGGTTGCAGTGAGCCCTGATCGTGCCACTGCACTCCAGCCTGGGCAACTGAGCAAGACTCTGTCTCAGAAACAAACAAACAAACAAACAAAAAACAAAATTAGCCAGGCATGGTGGTGCATGCCTGTAATCCCAGCTACTCGGGAGGCTGAGGCAGGAGAATTGCTTGAACCTGGGAGGTAGAGGTTGCAGTGAGCTGAGATCATGCCATTGTACTCTAGCCTGGACAACAAAAACGAGACTCCATCTCAAAAAAGAAAAAAAAAAAAAAGCTAACTATGTAGGCAGACAGTCTACACATTTGAATATTCATTAAAGCATGATGGGGACATGAATTGACCAAATTCTTCTTTCTCTTCAACATATCTTTATTAAAATGTATCATAAGTCAGGTATTATACTAGTTAATGAAGAGACAAAGATGAAAAAGATATCTCAAGAAACATTGAAAAAGTTTCCATAAATATTAATATCAAACCAGGAAAATAATATGTAGTGTGTCAGCTTGCTGTCATTTAAATTAAATCTTGCATGTACCTCATAATTCTCAAATTTCTCTTGAGTTCCTTCATTTGGTGTTTGGTTTGTAAAGCACTTGAATACCGTTTCAAAACTACCATTCTAAACATGGCTTTGCAGCTCTAATAGGAAACTACACAAAAGTCCTTAAGTGTGACGATTCCAACTTGCTATTATTTTATGCAACACTCTTAAAGAGCTTAAGGTGAATCAGTGTCCCTCCCGGTGAAGAGGCCTGGCTTTATGTCAAACAAGCTGGAGTTCTCATTCTCACCTACTTACTGGTTGTTTGGTCTTGGTAAAGCTCCTTAAACTGTTTAGGCCTCAGTTCTCTCATCTGTAAATTAAGGTAATGAAAGCACCTAAATTAAAGAGTTGTTATGAGTTTACATGAGATTTGAGATGATGTAAAGCATTTAACTCATAAAAGCTCAATTAATTATCAATAATTGTAAATAGATACAAAATCTTCAAATATAATCAGCCCTTGGGACTTATGGAGGCTTGGTTCTAGGACCTCACTTGGATATCAGAATCCAAAGCTGTTGTTTGGACAATGGTTACATTAAAAGCTCAGATTTCACCTCTACATAATACATTCATGTAACAAAATTGTGCTTGCTGTATCTCTTAAATCTGTACAAAAAAAAATCAGAGGACGCTCAAGTCTCTGATACAAAATGGTACAGTGTTTGCATATAACCTATGTGCATCCTTCTGTATGCTTTAATTTATCTCTAGGTTACTTATATTACCTAATACACTGTAAATGCTGTGTAAATAGTTGTTATACTGTGTTGTTCAGGGAATAGTGACAAGAAAAGTCTGTAAATATTCAGCGCAGACATCATTTTTTTTGAATTTTTTTTATTGCAGTTGATTGAATCCATGAATGCAGAATCCACAGATATAGCGGGCTGACTGTACTTATGTTTTGTCAAATTCAGAAACATTCTATTTACCTTTAATCTATTTGATTTGTTTTGCTTTGTTCTCAATGTTGAAGTTTTCACCACTTTGCTCTCTAGTCTCCCACCTTCTTGGGGAGAACTGAGTTGTTTTTGTTCCTTTATTATTGAAAGACAGAAGCTATTAAATAGTGTGGTCTGGAGTAGCCTCACATAGCAAATTGTTCCTGGACTGGCTCTGTCACATTGAGATTGCAGGATCTTATCTGTACAAAGATTAAATCTTTCTCTCTCTTTTTCTTTCTTTCTTTCTTTTTTTTTTTTTTTTTTTTTGAGATGGAGCCTCGCTCTGTCATCCAGGCTGGAGTGCAGTGGCGTGATCTCGGCTTGCTACAACCTCCGCCTCCCGGGTTAAAGCAATTCTCCTGCCTCAGACTCCTGAGTAGCTGAGACTACAGGTGCACGCCACCAACACCGGTTAATTTTTGTATTTTTAGTAGAGATGGGGTTTCAACATATCGGCCAGACTGGTCTCGAACTCCTGACCTCATGATCCACCCACCTTGGCCTCCCAAAGTGCTGGGATTACAGGCATGAGCCATTGTGCCCGTCCCAAGATTCAAAGCTAAGTTGCAAGAAAGTCATGCAGAAAAGACACAAGGTTATGCCATGCTTTAACATTTTTAAAGAGTACACTTTATTATCTACAAAAGTGAAAAAATTCCAAAATATTTTCCTTGGTTGGTATGTATGAACATATCTATGTCTACACTTGTTGTTTCCCAGGATAAATTTGAACTTTAACTTTCTCATCCATGTTCTCCTGTACTTCCTGTGACATATACCTTTCTCAGAAGAGACAGTCTTCTGCTTCATACCAGCAGGTCCTTGATGACAGATGTGTCAAATTCTGGTCAGGAGACACAAACCACTCCAGTTATTTTTACTGACAGAATTTAATATAATGGATTAACTAAATGTAAAGGCGTAAACAACTGAAAAAATAAAAAGAGAAGTCTAATGTATCACAGATGTAGCAACTGAAAAAAGCAGCAACATCCATCCCTGGGCAGAGAGTAGAAAAGGAAGAAGTTGGAATTATTAACATTTAGAAAGTTAGAGGAGGCCCCAGTGGAGCTAAGCCTCAGAACCTCAGGGGCACCTGCTGACTGGTGCTGTTTTCTCTGAGATGGGGGCATGATGAAGCTAGTTCTCCAGGTATTGGCAGACTTCCACCTGGCTTCAGCTGCTGCTATGGGAAGGAGCTGCTATTGCCAGGTTGAAGAAACATTGCCAGTGTGACGCTTCCAGGAATTGCGTGCAAAAGGAAGCTCCAGAAGAAACAAATAGGAAGGAGCAAGTTTCTTCCTTCTTTGCACTCGCTGACTCCCACGAGAGCCTTGTATTAGCAGAATCAAATATACAGCGAGCTGGCAAAGCAGAAATGTAGTTTACAGAGTCCTAGTCACAGCATCTTAGAGCAGAGTAGGAAAGGGTGAGTTTGCAGGTGAGAGACAATAGCTTAATAATTGGCACAATAGAGAATATGTTTTATTGTCAGTCTCTGGCATGGTTTCAGAACTACAGTCTTGAATAAATGTTTTGGGCCAGGTGTGGTGGCTCAAACCTGTAATCCCAGCATTTTGGGAGGCTGCGGCGGACAGATCACCTGAGGTTGGGAGTTCGAGACCTGCCTGGCTAACATGGTGAAACCCCATCTCTACTAAAAAATACAAAAATTAGTGGTGCCTGTAGTCCCACCTACTTGGCAGGCTGAGGCATGAGAATCACTTGAACCTGGGAGGTGGAGGTTGCAGTGAGCCGAGATCACAACACTGCACTTCAGCCTGGGCAAGAGTAAGACTCTCCCTCAATCAGTCAATCAGTGCTTTGGAATTGATATGTGTCTACAGTTATATTTTCAAATGTGATTTCAATGGTGAAAACTTCAGTTTCTCTTATAAGAAGAGCTAACCTTCTTAGGAAAATGGAGCGCTTTCATTGTAGAAGTGAGGTCCCAATGTTAAGGTCTTAAGGAATTACAGGAAAAGAGAGAGAATTAAACTGCCCTTAATCAGGAGTTAGCAGAAGTTGAAGGGAATAGAGTGATGGGCAAATTTAGTGGCTGGAAAGGAAAGGGGAGATCAAACAGTCAAAGACGTGTGCCAGGACCACACGACCTGTGAGATTAGGGTGGATAGTGAAAAAGAACCAGTGAGAAAATCTTGGTAGAAGGATGACAAAATGATTTTTTAAATAGAAATGATAGATAATTGACTTTGGCCAGGCATGGTGAGTCACGCCTGTAATCTCAGCACTTTGGGAGGCTGAGGCAGCCAAATCACTTGAGATCAGGTGTTCAAGACCAGCCTGGCCAACATGGTGAAACCCTGTCTCTACTAAAAATACAAAAATTAGCCAGGCATGGTGGCACTCACCTGTAATACCAGCTACTTGGGAGGCTGACGCAGGAGAATCATTTAAACCTGGGGGGCAGAGATTGCTGTGAGTTGAGATCGTGCCACTACACTCCAGCCTAGGTAACAGAGCAAGACTCTGTCTCAAAAGAAGGAAGGAAGGAAGGAAAGAAGGAAGGAAGGAAGGAGAAAAGGAAGGAAGGGGAAGGGAGGAGGGAAGGAAGGCTTGATTCTATGACTATAACTTTAAAGGTAAACTCAAATCTTCAAGGCACTGTGCTGCTTGGACTGGTTTATTTATGGGTAAAGGGGCAGTATGCTTTAGACAGTGAGATGATCCATATGTTGAACCAACTCTGCGCCAGCTGGAGCTATAAGATACAGGTAAGTGACAGAAACAAGACCTCTACACTTTCTTTGCTACTGGCAAAGCAGAGTTCGGGATGACTCAAACTCTGCTCCACATGGTCACTCATCCTCATGTCCTCATGGCAGTAGCAGGGGCCAAAGGGAGGAAACTGAAGCATGCAAGATTCTTGAAACATAGCCTCAGAACTAGCACACTGTAACCTCTTTCTCATTCTATTGGCTGAGCTGCAAGTAACAAGACTGGCACAGGTCAAGGGTGGGGAGAAAATAATCACCTCTGAATGTGAGGATCTACAAAGTGATATTGTAGGGGGCAAGAATGCAGGGGAAGGTGAAAATCTGAGGCTACAGTTGTCATTGATCTACCTTAGATAGATCTGTTTTTGCTCTGTCCAGGTCCCCAGCCAATTGGATGGTGCCTGCCTACATCGAGGGTGGGTCTTCCCTACTTTGTCAACTCAGACTCACATGCCAATCTGCTCTGGAGACACCTGCATAGGCACACCCCAAAATAATGCTTTACTAGGCCTCTCAGTATTTGTTTCCTAATCCAGTCAAGTGGACACCTGAAATTAGCCATCACAGCACAGAACGCCTCAAAGTGTGGTCTGGATTCCAGCACCATCAGCATCACCTGAGTGCTTGCTGGAATGGCACAGCCTCAGGTACCACTCCACATCTGCTGAGTCAGAGTCTTTGAATGTGGGGGCCCAAAACACTGTTTTAAAAACCTCTCCAGGTGATTCATATGTACTTAAAATTTGAGAGACAATGTTAGCAGACCTAACAGACCTCAATTTTTCTTTAAAAAGTGGGCATAACTAGGCTTTAGTCAGCCTCTGGAGTTTTCTGACAAGGAAGAAATTTCTAGGAGTAACTGGAATGAGAAAGCAACTTTTTTTGTATATTAAAGAAATACAATCAGGCCGGGCATGGCAGCTCATGCCTGTAATCCCAGCACTTTGGGAGGCTGAGGTGGGTGGATCACCCGAGGTTGAGCTTTTGAGACCAACCTGACCGATATGGAGAAACCCCATCTCTACTAAAGATACAAAAATTAGCTGGGTGTGGTGGCATGCACCTGTAATCCCAGCAACTTAGGAGACTGAGGCAATAGAATCACTTGAACCCATGAGGCAGAGGTTGCGGTGAACTGAGATCATGCCATTGCCCTCCAGCCTGAGCAACAAGGGCGAAACTCCATCTCAAAAAAAAAAAAAAAAAAGAAAGAAATACAATATTTTGTATTTCAAGCTAGCAAAGCAGGATTTGTTTTGTTTGAGATGGAGTTTTGGTCTTATTGCCTAGGCTGGAGTGCAATGGTGCAGTCTCAGCTCACCGCAAACTCTGTCTCCTGGATTCAAGCGATTCTCCTGCCTCAGACTCCTGAGTAACTGGGATTACAGGCGCCCGATACCATGCCCAGCTAATTTTTGTATTTTTAGTAGAGATGGGGTTTCTCAGATTCCTCAGGCTGGTCTCGACCTCCTGACCTCATCAGGTGATCCGCCCACCTTGGCCTCTGAAAGTGTTGGAATTACGGGCGTTAGCCACCACGCCGGCCATTTTTTTTTTTTTTTTTTTTTTGGAAACAGAGTGTCTCTCTGTTGCCCAGGCTGGAGTGCAATGGTGCAATCTTGGCTCACTGCAACCTCCACCGCCTGGGTTCAAGCAATTTTCCTGCCTCAGCCTCCTGAGTCGCTGGGATTACAGGGAGCTGCCACCACGCCCAGCTAATTTTTATATTTTTAGTAGAGATGAGATTTCACCATGTTGGCCAGGCTCTTCCCGAACTCTGGACCTCATGTGACCCACCCACCACATAGCCTCATTTTCTTTCTGAATGGCCTGCTGCAATGGGGGCTCTTGTCCAAGGCACAGCAGGGAAGATAGCAAGCTGTGCAGGGTTCCATGTGTCTTTGCTGCTGTTCAGTTTTAAATCATATTTCAATCAGTCAGCTCTTCACCCATCCCCCAGTCTTAAACTACTATATTTTAAAATGATCAGCTGGGTGAGGTGGCTCACGCCTGTAATCACAGCACTTTGGGAGGCCGAGGCTGGTGGATCACCTGAGGTCAGGAGTTGGAGACCAGCCTGATTAACATGGAGAAACCCTGTCTCTACTAAAAATACAAGATTAGCTGAGTGTGGTGGTGCATGCCTGTAATCCCAGCTACTTGGGAGGCTGAGGCAGGAAAATCGCTTGAACTGGGGATGCAGAGATTGAGGTGAGCTGAGATCGTGCCTTTGCACTCCAGCCTGGGCAACAAGAGTGAAACTCTGTCTCAGAAAAAAACAAAACAAAACAACAACAACAACAAAACAACCAGCCTGGCTGACATGGTGAAATCCCATCTCTACTGAAATACACAAATTAGCTGGGCACCTGTAATTCCAACTTCTTGGGAGGCTGAGGCAGGAGAATTGCTTGAACCCAAGAGGCGGAGTTTGCAGTGAGCTGAGATTGTGCCACTGCACTCCAGCCTGGGCAACAGAGTGAGACTTTCTCAAAAATAAAATTTTTTTTTAAAAAGCCACATTTTGTTAAAATACCAGTCATATTGGCTAAATAGACTTTTGAGTAATTATACGCCTGATTATTAAAGTAAAACCTAGTGGTGCAATCTAAAACAGCCTAGAATGTATGAAAAACACACAGGAAAAGACATTTCACCAATCTAAAGTTATTACTGTTAATATTTGGTGTAGTGCTGTTTAGTATCTTTTTAATGTATGTTATGGTGTTGAAATCATACTATATCTGTTAAGTAGTTTTTCCACAGGATTTTATAATCATTTTCTACTAGGAGTAAATTTTCATAAACGTGACTTATAATGGCTGTGTGATATTCCATAGTATGCAAAAGCATAATTTATTTAAACATTTCCCTATGCGGATTTAGGTTAATTCCTATAAAATAAATTACAATAAAGTTAATGTCACAAAATCCTAATTCTGATGAATTCTTAGGCAGACTAAAGACTCATCTTTTTAGGCAATAAATGAGGCAGAGAGTTATATAGTTTACCCTCTTTAGTGTCATGGATATAGTCAGACACATTGAAAGAATTGATCTATAGCTTCCTGTAAGAAAACCAAAAAACAATGGCATCAGGTTAGAAAATAATAATTAAATTTTGTTTTTGTTTTGTTAGTATTGGATGCACACTTCTACCTCTTTCTCCTTCCCTCTTTCCTTCCTTTTTTTATCTGCGTGTTTCAGTATTTGTGAAATCTTTCTGGAATAAATCTAGTTTAGAAGGTCCTGGACCTCAGCTCCCAGCTCCTTTCTTCCCAGGTAACCCTCTGCAGTAACAGTAGAAACATGCTGTCCAGGAAGGTGTTGACAGGACTGGCAGTGTATCAGAGAGAATGGCAAATTTTAATTCCTTTTGAAAATGATGGCCGGGAACGGTGACTCACTCCTGTAATCCCAGCACTTTGGAAGGCCAAGGTGGGTGGATCACGGGGTCAGAAGATCGAGACCATCTTGGTTGACACAGTGAAACTTCGTCTCTACTAAAAATACAAAAAATTAGCCAGCTTGGTGGCATGTGCCTGTGATCCCAGCTACTTGGGAAACTGAGGCAGGAGAATAGCTTGAACCTGGGAGGGGGAGGTTGTGCTGAGCTGAGATCGTGTCATTGCACTCCAGTCTGGGTGACAGAGGTAGACTCTGTCTCAAAAAAAAATGATGCTGCAGTTATGAGGTCCGTGACTTATGAGCGAAGCTTGGATGTCTCATGAACACAAAAGACACTGTTCCTTGTGGCAGGAGAGAACTGTTTGGATTAAATTAAATATAACAAAAATATCTCCTTCCAATATTCTTTTAAAAATGTTTTCATGAATCACTGTGTTAGCTTTTTAAAAGTTTCTGATAATTTTATAACATCCTTTTCAATGTGGCATCTCTGTATAGCTTTTCAGTCTAAAGATATTTACTATAATCATATAACTGTGGTTCTCAGATGCTTTATTTTCTGTTTAATGATATATGTATATATCCTGTGACTGAATATAGATCATATGAATATATTATGGCTTAAAACTCAGAATTTGAATTTCATGGACCGTGCTAAAATTCAGTACAACTACAGGCCGGGCGCGGTGGCTCACGCCTGTAATCCCAGCACTCTGGGAGGCCGAGGCGGGTGGATCACGAGGTCAAGAGATCGAGACCATCCTGGTCAACATGGTAAAACCCCGTCTCTACTAAAACTACAAAAAATTAGCTGGGCATGGTGGCACATGCCTGTAATCCCAGCTACTCGGGAGGCTGAGGCAGGAGAATTGCCTGAACCCAGGAGGCGGAGGTTGCGGTGAGCCGAGATCGCACCATTGCACTCCAGCCTGGGTAACATGAGTGAAACTCAGTCTCAAAAAAAAAAAAAAAAATCAATACAACTACAATTGGATGCAAGTGGGAAAGAGCAACATGTGGCTTGAATTTTCCTTAAAATACACCAGGGATAGTTAAAGGGGAAAAGTGCTTGGGATAGAGTATAGCTGGCATTTTGCCAGATTCATACCATTTAAACAATGGTTTAAGACTGAATTAAAATCCCAGGCAAATCTCTTTAATCTCCCCCAAAGAGTATAAGATAGCTTTTCAACTCTGAGAGATAGAGTTAATGTAAATACTTCGAATAAGCAAAACCGGGAACGCTGGACTTGAAGAAACTATTTTTGTTCTCTGGAATTCAAGGACTTCCCACCTACACTGAGATCCCCGCTCTGCCTTTAAACTGCAAAAGAGGTTATCCCTGGCTTTTGCAACCATTTCTTTAGTTTTCCATTTTCAACACCAACTCCACCCTGCCATTGCACCCCCACACAGAATCACAGGCTCAAAATCTGGTTAACACAAATACCACCCCAAGCCCTTGCCACATCATCCAAGCCTGAGCATGCCCCCAAACTATCCTTTCTTCCCATTTCATAATTAGGTACAGTGAAGAATGAAATGGCATTGGAATGAAACGGAATGAAAATGGCAATTTTTGTCAGATTAATGGAATTTAAAGAGAATCAGTGGCTTTAATGATCAATGTTTCTTCTCCAAAGGCACTCTATTTCCACACTCAGCTGGAGTCTCCCTGTACTAGTGCCAAGCAGGCAAATGTCACCTTTGAATCCCAGGAGATGTGTTGATCAGCCTTCCAAACTGCTCAATGCAAAGATGCTTGGAATTCAGCAGTGCCACTTCCAGCTAACTGGCTCTGATTCCTATGGATGCAACTAGTCCTCCTCCCTGGCTGGACTAATGCCAGTCTACTTAAGGAGATAATTGACCACAAGCCAGCCTGTTTGACAGGCTTCCTAAGTGCCAGATGCCAACTGTGCTAGTCCCAGCCCTTGTGGGAGGGCCCGCTCTCCTTGGGATGGTAGCTAAGATAGCTTTGTCCTAACCTTGGCCCTTAACTCTGTTCTCAACTTCCCTCCAAAATATAATCAAGTGGGTCATTCCAAGTTGTTTTCTGTCTACTTTTAAGGCTATCCACACCTCCCTCCATCCTCATTGGTTCGCTTCATCTTTCTCAGGGTTCACTTAAGTGGGATACAGGCTAAACAACTACAGCTTTTTCTATCATCCCGGAAACTAGGAGCATGATTTCATGTTGAGAGGGTTACCAAAATGTCACCATTAATTTATTACTCCCTATATACAGGTTTTAGTGTTTCTCTATAAACTTCTATTATTGCCAAACCAATACTTTGTCAATGGCTGGACCCCTATTAAGCACTAAACCTGGCTCCAATGTCTTTGAGGGGATGTGTTTTGGCACTTGGGTATATAGATCTGATTCTGGTGACAGCAGTGAGCCTGGCCCTGGAGGGGGGAGTCTTACAGTCCTGATATCTCAAAAGTCTATCAAGACTATTCCTTGCTGGGTTCCTGGCTTGGTAACGTGGGCAGTGGGTGCTGCAGGCCTCACAATACAGTTAGGGTTCAACAGCAGGCACCAAGTTAGTGAAGAGGGGTCTTCAGGGTGGTGTCTAGGGCTTTAATTGGTTTGTCCCTTGGGATCAGGGTCTTGGCAGAAAAGCCCCACTTCCTTGTTTATTTACATGAATCTCCCTGTTCTCCAGTTTCCACTTTGTGCACAGCTTCCTCTGGGAAACAAGATCCCGCCCCCCGCCCCCCCCCCAACCCCATGAAAACTGTGACTTCTCATCTCTTCTCTTTCTCTCCTTACCCTAAAGATCAAACCAGACCACTGTGTTTACCTCACTGATGCAGGAGGGCTTCCACGGCAGGGGCTGGGTGCCAGGAGGATTCAGGCCACAGCTTCCTCTCTTCCTGGAGAGGCTGACCCTTGACCTAGCCCACCTCGGCCGCAGGTCGCTTCGGGCCGCACCTCTCACCTGAAAGCGGGACAGAGGGCACCCCTAAAAAGAACTTTGG
The DNA here is from genome assembly GCF_009761245.1 of Sapajus apella. Lineage (NCBI taxonomy): Eukaryota > Metazoa > Chordata > Mammalia > Primates > Cebidae > Sapajus > Sapajus apella. Next base: position 8,144,125 of record NW_022436964.1, read on the forward strand.
GCCATCCAGGCAGGTGAGAAAGAAAGAGGAGGTGTTTCGAAGAAACTCCTGGGATCCCCTAACTCGCTGCAGTTAAACTAGGTTCGGGCCGGGGCTTCAGACTCACCTGGAGATAGAGAAGGCAGACCCCAAAGTACCCCCAAATTTATAACTCCCATGTCAGGGTCTCCTCCTCCTTCTTTCTTTTCACTTTCAATAGTCCAGAAAACCTCGCAGGAAACCTGGCAGTCTTAAGCTGGAAGAATGGGATATACTCCCAAATTGTTTGAGCCCCCAAAACAAAACTTCTGGCCTGAGAAGTGTCTCCCAGGCGAAGTCAAAACGTTGACGCACACTGCAATGGACTTTGTAAATAAGGGATTCTTGGAAACACCTACTTTTAAGATGTAACCTAACTTCCTCCCCACTCCTGCCACTGCCATTGCCATTCTGTGCACAGGTCGTCTTTTGACTTTTTATTTTCTTCTGATGAAAGGTCAGAGGTGACTGTCGTTGGGCCTGGCTGGGCAGACAGAAGCTTGTTCAAAGTAGACCCCCGCAGGAGGGCGGAGGCCCGGCTGCGGCTTCCCAGGCTCCAGCGGAGACGCCGCACCCGGCCAAGGCCGCCTAGCCCACTCCTGGAGCTGCTCTGCAGCCGCCGCTGCAGACCGGTCCCCTTCCTGCGGCTCGACCAGCGTGGCCGCCGGCTTTTGCCGACCAAGAGCTCTGCGGACCCAGACCCCAGGTTGCGGTCTCCCCCGAGGCGCGACGAGCGCGCGCAACAGGTCTTCCAGGCGGCGGTGGCTGGGCGCGGGTGCCTCGTTAATAAGGGAGCGGCAGCGTCCAGGCGCCAACCCGGCTGCCTCCTTCCAGCACCGCAGACTTAAGGGGGCGCCATTGGGCACCCATCCCGCTGACACCGAGTTCCTGGCCTTAGACCGTAGTCGAGGACCTCAACATGGTAGAGGGGTGATGGATAACGGTGACAAGAAAAACGCACTGTTACAGGTGTTTGCTGATTCAGTCTCTACCATAGTGGTGGACTTAAGTTCAATTAGGAAACGGGCATGTTAAAAATAGGTGGTGGCCGGGCGTGTGATCCTCACTCCTGTAATCCTAGTACTTTGAGAGGCCTAGATGGGAGGACTGTTTGAGCTCAGGAGTTCCAGACCAGCCTGGTAAACAGTGAGACCTGGTCTCTAAAATACTACTATTAATAATAAATAAGTAGAAAAAGAGATGATTGTGCCAAAGGCTGAAAGGAGCAATGGAGGAAATCGGTGCTTACTGGTGGCTCGCTCTCGAACTCACCCCTTTGAAGTTCTGAAGTCAAGAAATAAGAGGGAGGAGGAGGATTTGCAAAGTGCCCTGACCTAACAGTGGGCACTCAAACCACTGGATAATTGAAACACCTTCACACGGGGCCAGCAGAGATATCTAGAGAAAAGCTTTAATAGAGAACACCGCGTACAACACAAGCAGACATAAACAAAGTCACAACCCGAACGCGGCGAGGACACCAGGCGGAGGTGACTTAAAGCCAAAGGGCAAAGAGGATTTCTCCTCACTCTGCCCCCCTCCATTCCCAAAAGTGTGTCTCGAGTAAAGTGCTATTCCTGGAGCCCAAGAAGGGGGAAGGGCAGCAGCGACAAGCAGGTTTCTTTCCATTCACTAATTGAAACTGAAGAATTAATTCGCCTGAAAGACATAAACGCCCAAACAGCACATGGGATATCAAAACGGCAGCAGCGTGCAAAGGTGACAGGGTGGGCCCCTGGCTTCCGTCCGAGAACACTGGAAGGGAACAACAGCTCCTGCAAGCGTTAAGAGCAATATTGTCCAGTGATGTGCCGAGTTTTTCCTGCATTCATAAGTTTGGGGAACAAAATCCCGCTATACAAGTGATTTGTTTCCTTAAAATTCCAAATGGAACGGATCGTGGGAATTCACATTATTATTCTTGGGCGCTCATCCGATTGATACACAAACGAGTTGCAGGTGGAAAGTCGCCTGTATTGTCTCTCTTTGGTTGTGTTTCCCAACTTTTGGAATTTGGGGCTTTACCCTTTAAGCTGCTGCCATTCTCTTTTGTGCAAACTAATTGCTCTAGCGGTTCCTCCCATCCTTCTTGACCCCTGGGCTAGAGTCAAGAAACTTAGCTGTTTCCCAAAGATATTTCGTGGGGTTTCCGCTGCCTCCTCTTCTCCCCCACCGCCTCCAAAGCGACCTTATTAGTGACACCGTTTCCTCGAGCATTGAGCTGACTCGGAAAATAACGGTATCAAACGCTTCCTCTTTTCCTTCTCAAATAAAACGAGATCTCCTTAGTCGACGGCAGTTTTGTCTTAAACGTTCACGAGAGGCGACCGCTGGGGATGAGAACAGCAAAGAGAAACGTGGTGGCTGATCCGTTTCAGCGTCACTCTCTGTTGGATTCTTCCCGGGAGGTTTAGCTCTGGCAGCGTCTACTCCCAGGAATAAGGGTCGGAATCTACTTCCAATTTACCAGCGAATGAGGCTTTCCTAACCTCCTTCGTTCCCTTCTCCCCTCCCCCCATAACATCGATTTATATGAATTACAATATAAACTCTTACCTGAAAATTGGCTTTCATTAATCTGATTGTACAACATAGTATAAACACAGACACACGGAGGGTTATATTTATTCAGACCACTGGAGAATCCAGTTTTCGGGGTTGTTCGTCAGTTTAAATACCTTCCGTTCCAGCAAAGGCTCACACTCACCAGCTCTACCCCGCCTGGCCAGGGCGCCCTCTCCCCGTCAGGCGGTTTCTGCGGTTCCGGGCCCGGCTTCTCTCCGAGCCGCGCTGGTCCCCCCGCCCGCCAGGTCCCCTAGGAGTGCACTAGCACCGAGTGCAGGGAGCTGCCCTTGCTCTCGGCCGCGGTCGGGGCTGTGGGCTCCAGCAGAGAGGCGACTGGCGAGGCTGCGGCCGCGGAGCACACGGTGGTTGGCGCCGGAGGCTGCTGCGAAGCCACGGGGACAGTGAGCGCGGGCTGCAGCGAAGACACGGGCGGCAGCGCAGGCGTGGGCTTGATGGGCACCGGCACCGCAGGCAGGCTCTGGCTTGCCGAGTGGCACAGGGCCTTGACCGGGACCCCGAAGGCCCCATACTCCGGACCTACAGGGACTCCGGCTGCGGCCGCGGCGGCCGCGGCGGCGGCCACCGAATCCATGACTCCAACGTGAGGCCACACGGAGCTGACGACGTTGCCGAGCTGGCTGGGCACGGGGTAGCCCAGGTGGTGCATGACGGATGCCAAGGGCAGCCCTCCAGCCTGTAGCACGCCCTTGTAGTCCCGGCCAATAATGTTCTCAATGGCAAAGGGGTGCTTGAAGCCGGATGTGGACGCCGCGGCGGCTGCGGCAGCGGCGGCGGCTGAGCCCAGCCCGTAGGGTGGGAACTGAGACAGGCGCCCCACGCTGCCCACTGCGGCCGCCGCCGCCGCTGCCGCCGCCGCCGCCACGGCCGCCGCCTCCTGCATCTTGCCGGGGTGAGACGGCTGCTGAGGCTGCGACTGCTGCGGCGGTGGCTGCGGGGGCTGCGACGGGAGGTGCGGAGGCGGCTGCGGAGCAGTAGGCTGCTGGTGGAAATAGTGCACCATGTGTGGCGGCGGCGGGGGCGGCGGCGGCGGCGGCTGGGGTGGGTGGTGGTGATGGTGGTGGTGAGCCGCAGCGTGGTGATGATGGTGGTGGTGGGGGTGGTGGTGGTGATGGGGGTGAAGGTGCCCTCCCGGCCCGGCTCCCGGAGCGCCCTTGGTGCTTCCCGCGTGCAGGTGAGCATGGTCGGCGCGCAGCACTTTGAAGCGCTTGCGGCGCCGCAGGAAGCTGCCGTTCTCGAACATGTCGCCGCAGTCGGGGTGCAGCGCCCAGAAGCTACCCTTGCCAGGCTGGTCGGGCCGCCGCGGGATCTTGATGAAGCAATCATTGAAGGAGAGGTTGTGGCGCAGGCTGTTCTGCCAGCGCTGTGTGTGCTCGCGGTAGTAGGGGAAGCGCTCCATGATGAACTTGTAGATGTCGCTCAGCGGCAGCATCTTCTCGGCTGAGTGCTGGATTGCCATGGCGGTCAGTGAGATATATGAGTAGGGCGGCTTTTGGTCGCTGTACGAGCTCTTCCCCGGCCGCGGCATCGCCCCTGGCTCCTCCACCGCCCTCTGGCCCGCACTGGGCCACACCGTCTCTCCGCACTTCTTTCCTGGGGCCTGGCTGCCCCCTCTAATTCCCACTCCGCCCGTCCGGTCCCACCACTTTGCCTGCTCGCCCTCCAGGCCCTCTCTGCTTCTCTTCCTGGCCTTCTGCGAATTGCCTAGTGTTTCCGAGTTTGGTCTTTCTGGCCTACTCAACTCTTGGAAGCTGGCAACTTCTGGCCCCGACGGTTGCCGAGTGGCGCGCCCAACCTGCGACTGTGCGCGCCAGGTTTACCACTGCCTTCTCTGGTCTTCCCCCGGGTGGCGAAAGACCGAGTACTGTAGCTGACGGCTGTGGAGAGTGACGAGGGGTTGTGTTTCCTCCGGCCTCTTTGCTTTTTCTAGGTCCGAGAGAAACCCAGACCAAGCTGGATGACAAGAAGGTCTGGGCGATAGAGACTCTGGTCCTTTAAATCTGAGTTTGCGCCTGCTGTCCTGGAGGCCAGTGACAGCAGGACTTCCAGTGCCCTGGACGCAGTCTCCCTCCCAGGCACTTAGCCAGTCCGCGCTGGAGCTCTCCTTTTCCTGGAGGGAAAAATCAGGGTAAGGAGAGAGAATATCGGCTCCTAGCAGCCTGCGCCTCTCTTTTCTCCGAGGCTCGCAGAGGCGTTAGAAGAGACGCCAAGCCCTAGGCGATCGCTGCGGGAGAAAAAGTTTGGTAGTTTCTGCAGCAGCGGCGCCCGAAGGCTCGGCTGCGGGGCAGGGGGGCGCAGGATGCAGGGCGCCAGCGGCGTGCTGGCAGGGGCGTCTGCGAATGCCGGGTGAGTGCTGGCTGAAGAGGCTCAGCCTTCCGCGCCGCAGCTGCCGCCTTTCTCCCCGGCTTGTCTGGAGGAGAGGCGGCGGCAGTGGCAGCGACGCGCTCTCCTGGCTGCGTTTTGTAATGGTCCCCGAGACGCCGCGACCCCCGCAGCTAACACTTCGAGACTATCACATGACCGAGGCTGAGGGACTCCGCCGCCGCCACCGCAGCGTCTGTAGCTGAAGAAGGGGCTAGAAGGCGCCGCGCCTCGCCCCCGCCCCCTTTTCCACCTCCTTTCGGGCGCTCTCCACCCAACGCGTTCACCACCCGCTCGGCAGCCCCCAGCCACGGCCTGGTGCGGCGGGTGGCTCAGGCTGTCCGCCCCGAGGCTGCACAGCTCCGAGTGCGGTTCCCGATGCTGCACCCCACCCGGGGTCCACTCCACCATGCACCGTGGAGGGGGCAGGACACTGCCTTTTTGCTTCTCTTCTCTCTGGCATCTTCCTTTCCCGTCCCCTTCCTTTTACCCTTCCCTTTTTCCCCATATACTAGCTCTGAGCTTCTCTTTCCTTATAAACCCTTTTTCCTGGGCTAGCCCCTCCGGGTCAAGTTCAGAGTATCTTGTCCTTAAGGCCTCTTTTCTGCAAGAAACCCCAATGACCAGAGGGCTAGAGGGAAAAGCTCATGGGGAGGAAAGCATGCGGTGTTTTCGCCACATGCCAAGTTCATCGCAATTTTATTGTGTGCCAACTGCATGTGAGGCCCAGTGATCCGCGCCACGTACAGGGAGACAGGAGTCGATATAGAGGGCGAGACGGACAGTAACCAGGAAATTATTAATAGAATAGACACTAAGGGCTTGGCGGATGGAGGCTCCATCACATTTTCCTGTAGCGAATGAGCTGGACAAGATGAGGTTTCTCTGGGATGGTGATGTCTGAGCTGGGGCCAGAAGTAAGAATTGGGGGCTCAGGGGTCCCATCACCTGTGTGTACTAGAAGGAAGTCTTTGCTCTTCTTAGCATGGAGGTGTGGGGTGGGGCGAGGCAGGACGTGGAATGGAGTTAATTAAATAAGAAGCAAAAATTATCAATCCACAGGATCCTGGTGTGATCTGCGATGGAGAGGTGGATGAACCCAGGCGTGAGGTCCTTCTGCTTGCAGGTTGCTGCTCTGCACTCTTCCGCACACCCAGCAGGGAACGCCGGTTTACTGCAGGGATAACTTGACGTTGTATTCTCGTTTTGGCTTCCTTTGCCCCTCGGCTGGGAGGAAAAGCAGAGTTTAGAAACAAGTATACTCTCCGTCTCTGGGCCTGTTTCATTATTTGTAAAACAGGGTGGCTGAAGTTGGAAATTTCACGGAGACTTTCCTGCTATGCGATTTGAGGAGAAAAGAGCATCTAGACACTGATGCTTACTAAGTTTTCCCACGCCTAAACTCGAAGAAAGCCCTCGGCCCAGCTGCTTGGGGGGCTGCCCCCTAACTAAGCAAACTTGGTGACACCGGGTCAGATATTTTCGGCTTCTGGCTTTTGGTGAGCTGCACCGTGGGAGCACATCTGTCCGTGGGGTAGCTTAGCCAGGTCGCAGGAGTGCCGCGAGCGAGTCAGGCTCCTAATTTCCACCTTTAGCCAGGAGCTAGATTTCTGGGTAGCTGTGTGTGGCCAGTTTGTCCTAGGCCAGGAGATGTTTGATAATAGGTGTTGCGATTGAAGCTTGCAAGAAGACCCCCGGGAAAAGAGCAGATTCTTGGTCCTAAGTGCTTTTCACAGGACGATGTTTTGTCTTTCACTGCATGCCGGAAACATTTCTCTTGCCATAGGAGTTTCTGCGGGATTTTTGTCAGCTGAGACACTTTAGGGAGCCGAGCAGCGGACAGTCTCATGGCCTCGGGAAGCCACAGAATTCCAAGGACGCTCACAGTTTGGCAGCAAGAGCCCGCTGGAGCCAGGTGGCCCCTTTTCCTTTGAACAAGACGGTGCGACAACAGTCCTGTCCCAGCCCAGGAAGCTGGGGTCTACTGCACGGCTGTAAGGCCGCTGCTGAGGAGCTCCGCTTGCGGCTCCCGTAAAGGCTTTCCGGACTTCGACCCCACACGCAGCTTGAGCAAAGGGATCTTTTGTCAGTAGCTCGGATAGCATCTCTTCCGCGGGTTGCTGGAACAGCTGAGTCTCCTTTTGGGGAGCAGCTCTGGGACCGAGCCCCTTGGGCACTTGCTGCGCGTGGGAACCGATCGAGGGGAGGGGCTCTTCAAAGACTCCCGGGATAAGTCTTGGGCGCGTAATACGAACCCTGAACACTAAAAATCAGCCAGACGTTCACTGGGTGAGCTCGCTACAGCCTGCAGACTCGCCGCCACAGCCTCAAATTCAGCGCCAGGGGACTCGACCAGCGGGGCCAGTGTCTTAGGCCTACGCGAGCCGAGTTCAGCTGGCCGGGTTCCACGCAAACTGGGCTGGAACAGCCGCGGAGGCTGAGCGAAACGCCCCGAGCCTCCCGCTCCCTTATTCAGGGTGTGCTTGGCAAAGGTAGAAAGTGCTCCCCACCACCGAGGCCACAGCGGGCCGCGGCGGCCCAGGCCGCAAGTGTGGCCTAGAGAGCGGACCCGGAGCGCGAGTGGCGCGTCTGTTTTGGAGAGCGGCGGGCTGCGACCGCCGCGGAGGATCCTGGGGGATTCCCAACGCGGCTCGGGTCCGGGCTGCAGAGCTGGGGCCGCGGTGGGCGGGGCGGGGGGGACGCGCTCCCGGGAGGTTAATTCAGACAAGTTTTGCAGGCGCGCAGTGGCACCCGTGGGGGCAGGAACGCGCGCGCTCCAGCTGCCTGCAGACCCCCGCTCAAGAAAAACAGATCGTGTAACCACCCTGGCACCAAGCAGTCGGTTTCAAGTTTCCGCAAGTAATTTTTTTTGTTGTTTTTAAACAACTACGGCACTATCCAAATATTGGCTGGCGCTCAGGACGCTGGCAGGCAAGCATTGCCCCGGGCTTAGTGTAATTATCTCAGGCATATTTGGCTTACCCCTTAGGCAATTGTTGGCGACGCTTTGCTAGGAAGAGGGGTTCAGGCAAGCTTTTATTGCGTTTAATTGGCTCTA
>NW_022436964.1:8157144-8205774 GCF_009761245.1 Sapajus apella
GAAGGAACTGTCCTGGATGTCTAGTCCAGTTAAAGTTCAGATAATTTCAGCCCCAGTCCCACCTGACTGTAACTGCATGAGAGACCCTAATCAATAACCCCCCTGCTGAGCTCAGTCAATCTGTAGAAACGCATGGGCTAACAGACCATTGCTGTTCAGGCATTATGTTTAGGTATGATTTATTACACAGTAGTATATAACCAGAACATACATTGTCCTGTCTCCTATCTTTTTTCCTATACTGTTTTTTCTTGTGTATTATTTCTACTACAATTTGAATCTGGCTACTCTTGTGAGCTAGCCTGGGAATCTGAACACTAGTTAGAACATTGAGGCTGGGATTGTATGTCAAAGAGATTGGCAAGGAGAGTAGATGAAGGACACTGCAACATAATTAGATATTTCTATTTAGGCTTAGGAAACAGTCATGAGGGAATAAATGCTGCGCTTCCTTGGAGCTTCTCAGCAGCTAGCATTGGAGGATACATCTGTCAGCAAGTTCCCAAGTTAGGTGTTCAAAGAGAAGTACCTCTGTTACAATTTCTATTTCAATCATGTATATCGTTTTAATTAAAGTTTCTTTTTCAAAATTCTCAAACAACAGATATATAATTGTATTTATAGTATGAAAGACAATTAGAATATTTTCAAGACAAAAATAGTATCTTTGAAATTGCTCACATTTTTAGAGAATAATGGTGCTGATGATCAGTGCCATATTGTAGTTTCTGTTCCATTAGCGTCTCCTTTCCAACTAGGCAAATAAACTGTATGGTATTTGTTTTTCACCTTTTATTGCCAGCATTTATTCAAATGCAGAGTTGCCATTGTAACTCATTCTGGGTAGGCAGTCATGTATTTGCTTTGTTATAGTGATAAGTTTGTTTGTTTGTTTGTTTGTTTTTGAGACAGAATCTTGCTTTGTCGCCCGGGCTGGAATGCAGTGGTGTGATCTTGGCTCACTGCAAACTCCACCTCCCGGGTTCAAGAGATTCTCCCGCCTCAGCTTCCCAAGTAGCTGGAATTATAGGCGATCACCACCATGCCGGGCTAATTTTTTGTATTTTTAGTAGAGACGGAGTTTCACCATGTTGGCTAGGCTGATCTTGAACCCCTGACCTTGTGATCCACCCACCTTGGCCTCCCAAATTGTTGGGATTACAGGCGCAAACCATTGCACTCAGCCAAGATTTTTTTTTTTTTAATACAACTTGTGCTGGTCCTTTTGCAAAGCAAGAATATTTAAGAGTTTATAGATATAAAAATATTCTCAGCTCTTACTAAAGAAAAATCAACTTCTTGTTGTTCATTGTAGCCTTACCTTTCAGATGGAAACACAGATAAAATCCCAGACATTCCCAAAGAATAGGCTTCATAATGTTCAAGTAGATGATAGCTGGTATGGATTTTTCCCCCCTTTTTAAGACTCAGTCTCGCTTTTGTTCGCCAGGCTGGAGTGGAATGTGGCGATCTTGGCTTACTGCAACCTCTGCCTCCTGGGTTGAAGTGATTCTCCTGCCTCAGCCTCCTGAGTAGCTGGGATTACAAGCACCTGCCACCATGCCTGGCTAATTTTTGTATTTTTAGTAGCGATGGGGTTTCACCATGTTGGCCAGGCTGGTCTCGAACTCCTGACCTCAGCTGATCTGCCCCCCACCCCTTAGCCTAAGTGCTAGGATTACAGGCATGAGCCACCATGCCCAGCAGCTGGTATGGATTTTAATTGTCTTCTCCTAAATCTTCCTTTATACAGGGAAAGCCTAACATGTTTGAGTGTTTACATTTTGGTTGGCATCCAATAATGCCAAAATGGACTTTGACATCAGACAGACTTGGTTAAGTTTAGGTGCTTTGTTGTTGTTGTTGAGATAGAGTGTAGCTCTTGTTGCCCAGGCTGGAGTGCAATGGCACAATCTTGGCTCACTGTAACTTCTGCCTCTCAGGTTCAAGAGATTCTCCTGCCCCAGTGTCCTGAGTAGCTGGGATTATAGATGCCCGCCACCAGGCCTGGCTAATTTTTTGTATTTTTAGTAGAGACAGGGTTTCACCATGTTGGTCAGGCTGGTCTTGAACTCCTGACCTCAGGTGATCCAACCACCTTGGCCTCCCAAAGTGCTGGGATTACAGGCATGAGCCACCGTGCCTGGCTCTAGGTTATTATTTAGTGGGTGACCTTGAGTATGGGACCTAACTTTTATAGCCTCAAATTTCTCATATGTAAAATGGGGATTAATAGAACCTGAAATAGAGTGGTTTTGATGATTACATGAGATACTGGACCTAAAATGCACACAGCTAATGCATTATAAATGTATATATGTATCTATGCATTTATATACATACATGAAAAGAAACTCGTCACTTACTCAGGAGCTTTCTGGGGTAGACCGCTGCTGTATTTTCACTTACTGATCACTACTTTGGAAGAGTTAAAAGTATACCTTTTAAAATCTCAATTGGCAGGCTCTTAAGATGACTTGAATCGATCTCGTTGTACCTGAAGAATCTGGGGTATTCTTCCTCATCTAGTTCTCCAGTTTTTCTCCCCTCAAATTCATCTATCATAACCACAACTTTATGAACACCATTTCTCTGCTCAGAAATTTTCAGCGGCAGTGTGGAGATGACCTCAGGCAAGTGCAAGCCTCTTAGCTTCACATTCAAAAGGCCTTCTACAATTGGGTCTACCCTTCTAGATTTATCACATTCCCTCTGCTCTTACCAAATGAGGTCGGTTGCATGCTCTTCCCAATACATAGCTGCATTTTCTTCCCCTGACTTCCCTCCCATTGTTCACTCTGTCTGAAATGTGTATCCTCTTCTATTTTTACCTCCCCAAACTCTACCCGTTCATCAAATAAGAACTCATTCAACAATCGCTTCCTCCGCAAAGCCTTCTGTTATCTCCCCTTGTGGAATCATCTTTCTCCTCTAAGTGTCTAGAACATGTTGTTTACACTTCAGTTATGCAACAATCACAACCTGCCCTTCTTATTAATATGCAAGTTTTATGAAAGCAGGGATTTTTAAAAAATGAGATAGTTCAGTCCCCATAGAGACTGCCAAAAATTGCCAATGCTGACTGTATTTCAAGTCGTCATGGCGTGGTATTGGGAAGTTTTCAATTAGCAATAATCATGCCTCGGATAAACCTCATTGGCTACAATACTGCCACTGCACAAAGCTAGCAGGGATCATTTTTTATCCAATGTTTGTTTGCCGCAGTAAAATCAGTGCTTCCCAAACTATTTTTGAAAAAGAACCAGCTTTTTTAAAAAAAGCAATCTGTTGCAGATGAGAATGTTTGTAAAACACAATAAAAGGCCAGGCGCGGTGGCTCACACCTGTAATCCCAGCACTTTGGGAGGCTGAGGCGGGCAGATCATGAGGTCAGGAAATCGAGACCATCCTGGCCAACATGGTGAAAGCACATCTCCACTAAAATACAAAAAAAAAAAAAAAAAAAATAGGCGGGGTGGGGGGGGCCACACGTGTCGTCCCAAGTACTTGGGAGGCTTAGGCAGGACAATCGCTTGAACCTGGGAGGTGGAGGTTGCAGTGAGCCAAGATCACACCACTGCACTCCAGCCTGGGTGACAGAGCAAGTCTCTGTCTCAAAAATAAATAAATAAAAACGAGTGATTAGAAAAATGAAATAAAAATACAAGCTAAAATACAAGCCCAAATGTCTCTCTTTTTTTTTTCTTTTTCTTTTTTGAGATGGAATTTTGCTCTTCTTGCCCACACTGGAATGCAATGGCATGACCTTGGCTCACTGCAACCTCCGCCTCCCAGGTTCAAGTGATTTTTCTGCCTCAGTCTCCCCAGTAGCTGGGATTACAGGTGTGCACCACTACACCCAACTAATTTTTGAATTTTTAGTAGAGATGGGTTTCTCCATGTCGGCCAGGCTAGTCTTGAACTCCTGACCTCAGGTGATCCGCCCGCCTCCGCCTCCCAAAGTGCTGGGATTATAGGCATGAACCGCTGTGCTTGGCCTCCAAATCTCTCTTTATGATAGTCAATAGACATACATTTATTCTCTCAAAGTCCTGCAAATATGTCTAAACACTTAGTTCCTGTACTCTTCTCATTTCCTACTGGTAAAAACAGCTCATGGATGAGCACAGGTTGATGGGCCACATACTGAGTAACCTGACATTACCTGCTGCTATATAAACATGTTCGTTAAAGAAGTAAATCCATGGGCCAGAGAAATGTTTTATAACAGTATTTTTTTCAATTATTGTTTGTTTCAGCATCCATTTTTTTAAGAATATAGGACAATCAATTATTAATACACTATCATGAAATTTGCTCACATTAGTTTGCTGATTTGCGAATCTTATTTGGATTCATTTAAACAAACTGAAAAATCCAAATATGATTTTCTTTTTGAAAGTAAAAAGGCTGAGTGGGGCTGGGGGGTGCAGCTCATGTCTATAACCCCAGCACTCTGGGGGCCAGGGTGGACAGATCACTTGAGCTCAGGAGTTCGACACTACCCTGGCCAACAAGAAACCCCATCTCTACTAAAAATACAAAAATTACCTGGGTGTGGTGGCACACACCTGTAGCCCCAGCTACTCAGGAGGCTGAGGTAGGAAGATCACCTGAGCCCGGGAGGCAGAAGTTGCAGCGAGTCTAGATCACACCCTTGCATTCCAGTCTAGATGACACAGTGAGTCCTATCTCAAAAACAAATACAAAAAATACCCTTGCAAGGTTGATGGGAAACTTGCTACATGCCAGAAGTTCAGAGAGTTTCCCTATTGAAGAAAAAAATGAAAACTCACTGCTAGGCTTATTGTTCCTCCTTAAACGATATTATTTTTTAAAAAAATTCAAAATCGAAGAGATATATATCATACAATTTACATATTTAGTCAGAAATTACACTGAAAGTTTGTTAAATCACATCTAGGAAATTTAAGTGAACTCAAGTAAGTAAATTAACTGCTGAGTTAATTAAGTTGTTAATTAGTTAATTAACTGTTATAGTTTTAAGTGATGCCATTAACAAACTGACACAAATTTCAGTTTTACTTTCCTATATTTAGAAGGCCTTCACAGAACTGTAGAAGCTGGAGGGCCTAATTCTTTTCACAGAGTTTCGAACCAAATGCTAATATATTTATAATAAGATTTTTATTATCTAGGGTTGAAGGCATTTTAAAGCAATTTGTCTAATTGCCTTTTTTTTTTTTTTTTGCTTTTTAAATTAGAGGGAACTCTTCATTTACTTTTAAAAATATAAACTACACTATGTAAGTGAAATAAACATGCAATATTCATAATGAATAGCCAGTTTGATATATGTCGCTACTTTTGTTTGGGTATTGTATTCAGCCACGAAGGTTTTGGAAAGGTAGACTGCAGTTATTTGCTGTGGGACCAACCATCTTAAAACCTGATGGCTTGAAATAATAGCAGTCGTTTATTTGGTCTATGGATCTGCAAGTCAGGCAGGCTGGGTGGACACAGCTCATGTGTCCTGATACTGACTGGGTGATCCACTTCTAAGATGGTTCCCCACATGGCTTTTGGCCTGGAGCTCAGCCAGGGCTGTCTCCTGGGGCCTCGTTTCCTCTCCTCATGGCTCTTTCTGTGGGCGGCCTGGGCTTCATCATAGCATAGCAGCAGGCTTCTAAGAGTGAGTTCTTAGGAGGTCTGGACAGAAGCTGACAGGCTTCTTAGGACCTAGCCTCATAAATCACAGAATGTCACTACTGCAATGTTATATTGGTGAGGCAAGTCACCAAAACCTGCTAAGATTCCAAGGGAAGGAAATGACTCCGCTTCCCAGTGGGAGAAGTAACAAGATCTAAAGAAGTCATTCAGTTTGGTAAGTTAAGGAAGGCTTAACTCACATAGTACGCTCTGATACTGAAAAAGACGCAGGTGTTTTGTTTGTTGGTTTGAGACTCAGTTTTGCTCTTGTTGTCTAGACTAGAGTGCAATGACGCAATCTCAGCTTACTGCAATCTCCGCCTTCTGGGTTCAAGCAATTCTCCTGCCTCAGCTTCCTGAGTAGCTGGGGTCATAGGCACCTGACACCACGCCCAGCTAAGTTTTTGTATTTTTAGTAGCGATGGGGTTTCACCATGTTGACCAGGCTGGTCTCGAACTCCTGGCCTCAAGTGGTCTGCCCGTCTCAGCCTCCTAAAGTTCTGGGATTCTAAGCGTGAGCCACTGCGCCTGACCAAGAGGGAGATTTATAATGTTTTTTTACTTAAGGCTGCCCCACAATGAGCTGAACGTTAGGTTAATCCCACCAGTAGATAATGTAGTAGAAGACAAACTGGATTTGGACGGAAGATCTGGTTTTACACTGGGGTTCCATTGTACTATTTGAGAGGCTTTTGAGAAAGCTATTTGACCTTTCTAAGATTCTGTTTTCTCATGTTGAAAATGATAATAATATCTCACCTATTTCTGTACATCCCAGAGTCTTTGAGTTCAAATAAATTACTGTATGGAAAAGTGTATTTTAGATACAAAAATAAATGACATATGTATGACTAGGTTTTCTTACCACTGGAATATACCCGTTGTACACTGTTCCTCATACTTGCCTGCTGTTACATTTATTTTGCGTTTTTGTTTGTTTGTGTACATAAGTAACCCCGAATTCTTGGGCTACTGTTTTCACTTAGAACTCTGACCTCAGACAGTTTGCTTATACATTGGGAGGATGGAACCACGAATTTAGGAGAGACGGCATTTCCCCACTGCTGGAAGTTTAGACTTTGAGAGGAGGTGGATTTGGGGAGGTATAGGGACATAACCTGTGTTGAGATGGTACCTGTGAAAGACAGGTGATTGGGGGTCCCCTGAATGTCTGCATCTCTCGCTCTTTAAATCTGAGAGCCTGAGCCACAGTGCTAAAGGGTGTCAGAGGTTGTTAAGTGTTTGACATTGTTGGTGGTAGTCATGGCTGTGGTCCAGCAATTGAAACCAAAATGATCTCGCCTGGTCCCAGTGAGGCGTTGTCATTCGTGAGCAATGCCAGGCAATAGAGCAGCTGAAAGAAGCATTAGAGATGATGGGAACAGAGGAAGGAATTGATTACATCTAGCCTAACGAGTTATAGTTGGAGATGCTTGGTGAATAGAACTTTGAGGCCCCAAAAGTAAAAGTAAGGCAATCCAGTGCCTCACATGAAGGTAAAAAAAAGTGGAGTGTCCAGGACAGCCACTGGGAAGGAAGGGGCCTTGGGGGCTGGGGCTTGTTCAAGTGCAACTTAGTAGAAGTAAGGAAGCTATGCGCTTTCTTCCGTAACTTTCTTCTCTCTAGGCTTTCCTTTCACCCGTTAATGAGCGTCATCTCATCTGACTTCCTACCGGTGAAATCTTTGAGGCCATTCCCATCTTCTAACAAAGTCGGGGCTTGTTAAGTGTTTGGTGAATTGTGTTTCCAAGTGAGTCTAAGATACCCTGTTGCAACTGTTGTGTTGGATACTGGAGAAGAGAGAATTTACTGCACCCTTGTAAAAAGCATTGGCTTCCTTGAAGATTGTTAAAAAAAAAGCTAACGGTTGCACATAATATAGGAGCCATAGACCAGGCATGGTGGCTCATGCCTGTAATCCTAGCACTTTGGGAGGCTGAGGCAGGTGGACCACGAGGTCAGGAGTTTGAGACCAGCCTTAGCCAACATGGTGAAGCCCCGTCTCTACAAAAAATACAAAAAAAAAATTTAACCACGTGTGGTGGCAGGTGCTTGTAATTCCAGCTACTTGGGAGGCTGAGGCAGGAGAATTGCTTGAACCAGGAAAGTAGAGGTTGCAGTGAGTCAAGATGGCCCCATTGCACTCCAGCCTGCCCAACAGACCAAGACTGTCACCAAAAGAGAAAGAAGGAAGGAAGGAAGGAAGGAAGGAAGGAAGGAAGGAAGGAAGGAAGGAAGGAAGGAAGGAAGGAAGGAAGGAAGGAAGGAAGGGAGAAAGGAAGGAAGGAAGGAAGGAAGGAAGGAAGGAAGGAAGGAAGAAGGAAGGAAGGAAGGAAGGAAGAAGGAAGGAAGGAAGGAAGGAAGGAAGGAAGGAAAGAAGGAAGGAAGGAAGGAAGGAAGGAAGGAAGGAAGGAAACTGGAGGCAAGCCACCCTGGGCAGTCAGTCAGCTTCATTTTACCCCTGCCTAGTGCATCTTGTGCTCTCGGGTGCAACTGATTGGCAAAAATTGATAATATGATCTTGACTGATATTTCTAAAACCTCACAGCTACAGAGTTGAGTATGCACAGTATGTACTTTGTAGAAGTGGAATTCTGCTCATGGTAGCAACACCCATGTGAGCTTGAGCTGGCATCTGATACTAATGTACTGGGTAGTGTGTGGCTTGAAACGGAGAAAGGGAGTGAATAAAACAGGTGTTCCACATGTGTCTAAAACATAGTTGTAACAACTGAACAGCACTTTTCCAAAGCAAAAGGTCTTTGCAATATACATAAATTCCCGGTTATCTGAACCAGTCAGAAAATAAGGCTAGGATTTTTTTTTTTTTTTTTTTGGACAGGGGTTCCCTCTGTCACCCAGGCTGGAGTACAGTGATCATGGCTCACTGCAGTCTTGACTTCCCAGGCTCAGGTGATTCTCCTGCCTCAGACTCCTTAGTAGCTGGGACCACAGACATGCACCACCATGTCCAGCTAATTTTTGTATTTTTTGTAGAGACGGGATTTTGCCATGTTACCCAGACTGGTCTTGAATTCCTAGGCTCAAGCGATCCTCCTGCCTCGCCCTCCCAAAGTACCAGGATTATAGACGTGAGCCACTGTGCCCGGCCAGATGACATTTTACGGGAAGCACTGTTGATTGTCTACTCTACTCAATATCCAGTCTTTCCCTCTTTCTCAGTAACAAGAACTCAAGATCGTGGAATCTGGTGCTTAGCTATAAAATGATGTTTTTAGATATTTTTACAGATAAGAGCACCAATTATAAGGGCACTTATTTTCTTTCTTTTTTTTTTTCTTTTTTGAGCTGTTCTGTGGCCCAGGCTGGAGAGCAATGGTGAGATTTTGGCTCATTGCAACCTCTGCCTCCCAGGTTCAAGCAATCACCTGCCTCAGCCTCCTGAGTAGCTGGGACTACAGGCACGTGCCACCACGGCCGGCTAATTTTTTTTTTTTTGTATTTCTAATAGAGACTGGGTTTCACCGTGTCAGCCAGGAAGGCTTTGGTCTCCTGACTTTGTGATCCGCCCGTGTTGGCCTCCCAAAGTGCTGGGATTACAGGCGAGAGCCACCATGCCTGGCCTCCAATAAAGTCTTTCTAAGGGGCCTGAATTGACTGGGAAGCACATGGTTTGTGCCCTTCCCTTATTTATTTTCATCCTGCATTGAATGCTAAGGTAATGGTTGGAGTTGCAGCAGCCATCTTGCGACCTTGAAGCAAGCATGAGAATGGAAGTCATAAAGTAAGGTTGTTGGACAGAAAGAAAGAACCTGCATCCCAGATGGACCTGGCATTGCTATGCCATCCCCAGACTGCCTTATCTCTGTGAGGAAGAAAAAAACAAACAAAAAACCCAAATATCTCTCTTGTCTTAACACTGTCATTTTTGGTTTCTGTTACTAGTTGCCAAGATCAATTTTTTCTTTAGGATATTACATGTAACAAAGTTATCTCAACACTATGGAGATCACAAACTTACTTTAATTTTGTGTATATTTTAACTTCTTGTTTCAGATTTGATGAAAGCTAAATTACAAGAGTTCTTATGGGAGAGCATATGTTTAAAATGATGTCAAAAACTCCCTGAAAAAAGGTGAAGACACCGAAAATAATTTTCTGAACATATTTTAATTTTTTGTTCCTCTTCCTTTTATAATTCCAAGTCACATCAGGATCTTTTGTTTTGTTTTGTTTTTGAGACAGGGTCCTTCTCTGTCACCCAGGCTGGAGTTCAGTGACTCAATCACGGATCACTGCAGCCTCAACCTCACTGGGCTAAGGTGACCCTCCCACCTCAGCCTCCTGAGTAGGTGGGACTACAGGCACACACCGCCGTGCCTGGACCACTGTGCCTGACGAGGTTTTGTATTTGTTATAGAGATGGGGTTTCGCCATGCTGCCCAAGCTGGTCTCAAACTCCTGGACTCAAGTAATCTGCCTACTTTACCCTCCCAATGTTCTGAGATTCTAGGTGTGAAGTGACTGTGCCCAGCCTACACCAGGAACTTTAATGCCTTACAGACACATTAGGAACATCATACATGGAAATTTTGGCTAATAGAGAGTCTCATTTAATTGAGTGTCACCAGAGAGGGCTCTGTGTAGTATAACAAAACTCCTAACTGGCCATCAGTTATCAGGCTTTTGAGAGTAACTAAGGCTCTCCAATTCTCTGTAAAGCTCTTTGCAGCTGGTTGAGTGCATGTATCCAGTAATTGTTTGTGTTTCTGCCCAAGTATCTCTGTACAAGTTATACTTGTTACTGTAATTATAGAATTTGATGAAATGTGTGGTTTGGTAACTTTATGAAGCAGAAAGAAAAGGATTATTTCTATGAAAACTAAGTTGAATGCTTGGGAAATTACATATAAATTTCCCATAAATTTTGCTTTTGGGTTAGGTGTGGGGAAGCCAATAGTACTGGGAATCTGTTAAGATAGTGCTAACAGATTGCTTTGGAAGGATGTTTAAAAGATAGTGTATTTTGGCTGGGCATGGTGGCTCACACCTGTAAGCCTAGCACTTTGGGAGGCCAAAGTGAGAGGATCACTTTAGCCCAGGAGTTCAAGACCAGCCTGGGCAACTTTGGGAGACCCTGTCTCTACAAAAAATAAAAATGAGCCAGACATAGTGGCATATACCCGTAGTCCTAGCTACTCAGGAAGCCGAGGTGTGAGTGTCACTTGAGCCCAGGAGGTCTAGCTATGGTGGGCCACGATCACATCACTGCACTCCAGCCTGGGTGACAGAGTAAGATCTTGTCTCAAGAAAAAAAAAGGGGGTGCATTTTGAGTGTGGTGTGAAAAAAATCCATGGGAAGCTCCAAAAGAATGGACCCAGAAGCAAAGGGGGACTTAGCCCTTCTTCTAAAATTGGTTAATTTATAAGTATTTAAGTATTTTAGTTGAAAATGAAACGTTTAAGTTGTATGTACTTGTTACTAATACTTCATTCTGTCAGGCAGCTTAAGTTCGCCATTCTGTTAGGATGGATAAAAGTGCTTTTGCTGTGTATATAGAATTTACACGTAGTACAGGCGTGTCAAATAAAGGAATGAAAAGCCAAGGGGATTAAACAGTGATTTAATGGACCAGGTAGCATTCCTACTACTGTGCTAGCCTATGCCACAGTGGGGGGTGGGGGAAGGAGAGGTGGGGGCGGAGGGGGCATGTGTTACTAATCTATCACAGTCCTCAGCCAGTTTCTCTGTAATATTGAAACACCAAGCAGCCACTACCAATCAGTTGGTCCATGAAAGGAAATCTCTTTGCCAACCATGGTTGAGAGTAGGAGAGTGACGTAGGTGAAAGTTACGGATTGGCACGTTGCTTAAGACCAGACAGTTTGGAATTGTGTCAGGAAGATACACAGGAGACCTTCCCAGGACATCCACCGTCACGTGGATTGCTAGGATCCATCCGGTCAAGCGTCCTCTGTAGGCGTGGTCCCTACCTCATCACTCCATTGGTGCTTCCTTCATGGGAACTATAGTGGAGAGGATGCACTTGTCAGAGAAGGGGAAAGTCATATCAGGGTATTCCCCAGAATCACTGTGGCTGAGTCACCCCTCTCAACAGAATAGTGTTATGGTTGGGCCCTGCTGGCAGAGTGTACAGTTTGACCCTGGTGTCAGCACTTCCTAGCTATGACTCTGGCAAGCTACTTAACCTCTCCAAGTTCCCATGTTAACAATAGTGGGTTTATAAGGACTGCATGTAATAATGCACGGAAGGCATGAAGGACTGGTTCTCAGCACCTTCAAATCCTCCACAATAGGGTTTCATGAACATGAATCTGTGAACTCCTCTTCAAAATGCTATGCACGTTTTATTTTTTTGTCCAGGATCTATGACTTTCATCAGATTCTTAAAGGAGCCTGGGACTAAAAGGAACGCAAAAGCAGAGCAAAACAAAGCAAGAAAAATGAAACACTTTCCTGTTTAGAGCAGTGCTTCTCAAACTTTAGTGAACCAGCTGCCGATCTGGTTAAAATGCCAGTCCCAAGGCAGCAGGTCTAGGGAGGATCAGGCTCTGTGCTCTTAAGAAGCTCCCGGTTGGTGCTGTGACTGCTGATCCATGGATCCCACTTTGAGTAGTGAGGGTTTAAAGCATCTTACTTGTTTGCGCGATTTGGGCTATTATTTTTTTTTAACAAAATACCACACACAGGGTAGCTCATAAACAACAGATATTTATTTCTCCCAGTTCTGAAGCCTGAGAAGTCCAAGATCAAGGCCCTGGCAGCTTCAGTGTCTGGTGAGGGCCGGCTTTCTGACTCCTAGACAGCCCCGCCTCTGTCTGTCCTCACACAGTGGAGGGCGCTGGAGGGCTCTCTGGGGCCTCTTTTAAAAAAGCACTAATCCAGTTCATGGGGGCTCCACCCCTATAATCTAACCATTCCCCCCAGGAGCCACCTCCTGCTACCATCACCTTGACAGATAGGATTTTAACATATGAATTTTGGGAGGACAGGAGCTTTCAGGTCATAGCAGCGTCCACATCTTGATTTTCTTCGTAGTGTGGAGAGGCACTGTAACACGGTGATTAAAAGCGTGAGCTATCAGGACAGACAGCCTAGGGATGCTTCCTGGCTTTGTCCCTTCTATAATGTTGATGAAACTACTAAACTTCTATCTCAGTTTCCTCATCTGTACAATAGGGGTAAGAACAGTATCTCACAAAGAAACTTTATCTCACAGAAACTCATCTCTACAAAAAGTACAAAAATTAGGCAGATGTGGTGGCACGTGCCTGTAGTCTCAGCTACTCAATAGGCTGAGGTAGGAAGATCGTCTGAATCTGGGCTATGGAGGCTGCAGTGAGCTGTGATCATGCCACTGTGCTCCAGCCTGGGCTAGAGTGAGACCCTATCTCTCTCTTTCTCTTTCTTTTCTTCTTTCTCCCCATCCCTCCATCCCTCCCTCCCTCCCTCTCTCTCTATCTTTCTTTTTAGATGGAGTCTTGCTCTGTCACCCAGGCTGGAGTGCAGTGGTAGGATCTCAGCTCACTGCAACCTCTGCCTCAGCCTTCCAGTAGCTGGGATTACAGGTGCCCACCACCACGCCCAGCTACGTTTTGTATTTTTAGTAGAAATGGGGTTTCATCATCTTGGCCAGGCTGGTCTTGAACTCCTGACCTCGTGATTTACGTGCTTTGGCCTCCCAAAGTGCTGGAATTACAGGCATGAGCCACCACGCCTAGCCTGAGACCCTATTTAAAAAAGTAAGAATAATAATATAAAATAAAATGTGTAGTTTAATGGATTTTGACAAATGTGTATGGCTGTGCCATCAACATCACAATCAAGAACTAGAACATTTCCATTAGCCTAAAAGGTTTCCCTGGGCCCACTGGAAGTTCCTCCTGCCCCAGGCAACCAGCGATGTGAGCACAGGGTACGTCTGCCTGTTGTTTCATGTAGAAGAAATAAATAGAACTTTACATATGTACTATTTTATGTCTGGCTTGTTTTGCTTAGCACAATGTTTGTGAGATTCATTATTTTTGTTATGTGTATCGCCAGCAACAGTAGCAGAATCTTAAAAAATAATCTTTCAGTCAAAATGTCAACCATTTATTTGTACATTATAAATTAATAATATATGCACTTTGAAACGTGTTTGTTTTTGGAAAAGCAGCTCATAGGTTAGGAGTACTACCAAGTGCTAAAATATTTGAGTAGCTATGAGTAATTGTGAAGACTGTGGATCGGTGGGAAGGCTGGTTGCAGTGCTGGCCCTACCACTGACTGTGAGTCAGAGCAAGGCCCATCATCAGCTGAGGCTCAGTTTCCCCAAGAGGACTAGTCTTTGCTGTCTCCTGAGGCCTGTCGTAGGTCTGACACACACGTGCTGTTTTGGGGATGGCCACTGAGCAGCGGGGCCAGCAGAGGGAGCAGGAGTCAGCAGATGAGCTGCAGAGTTCGGCCAGTGCCTTCAGGGGGCGCAGACACCGCCTGGTTCCGGAGATCAGCATGTCCTGCACTGGACTGAATTTTAGAGACTTATGACTTTAGATATGTTTTGTAAAGAGATTTCTCTTATCAGGTGAACTTGAAGTTTCTTCTTTTTATTTTGTAATCTAAGAAAGATCTTACTGCCAAGAAAAGAGGGGCATAAACAAATAAGAGATCTCTGATCTTAGAAGCAAATACAATAGAATCACATTCAAAATTTATTTACACTGACCTTTAAAATAAATTAACTTTTCATGGTTATTACCCTAGAGAAGAATTGTACAAAAATGCCAAAAGCGGCTTCTTTGGAGTATACAAGAGGGTATGTGTAGGTCGTATATAAATACAATGCCATTTTATATTAGGGATCTGAACATCAGGGATTTTGGTATCCAGGAAGGGTTCTGAAATCAATTTCCCTAGAATACCAAGGGATAACTGTATAGAATTGTCAAAAATAAATTATTTTATAATATGCCATAATCTACAAACAGCACTGAGTTTTTAAAAGCAGTAACTTGATTCGTGTCTGAGGCCCTCTCTGTAAGCTTGGTTAAAGGGACATTTCATCTGTGAAATTCCCCTTCCTACCATCCCTACGCATTTAGCTCACAGTTATTTCTGTTCTCTGTTTCCTTTGCTTCTGTAACCATAACTGAGATTGCACGAAATATTTGTGGTCTTATATTTGCTCCCCGTTCTTCTCTTTATAATATTGAACAACCCAAAACCAGAGAGGGGAATTAGGGTGCATGCGGCTTGCTGAGAAGCATCCTGTGGATGTTTAGGATAGCTTCAGAGTACCACGCTACCTCTCCTACAAGAAAACATTGTTTTGGAGCCACCACTTTGGTGAAAAGTTTTGTGATTTCCTAACTAACTCAGCCATACAACACATACAAATAGGGAAGGTAAATATATTATAAATGGCATTTTCCAGGCAATATTAGAAGAGTGCTAAAAAGGCAAATGGTAAAAATGAAGCCTTTGCTGAGACTCATGGAAGGAGCAGTGGGAAGGGGTTGAGGGTAGTGACATGAAAATAAGGCATGGTGGCTCACACCTGTAAATCCTAGCACTTGGGAGGCCGAGGGAGGCAGATTACCTGAAGTCAGGAGTTGGAGACCAGCCTGACCAATATGAGGAAATGTCATCTCTACTAAAAATACAAAAATTAGCTGGATGTGGTGGCATGTGCCTGTAATCCCAGCTACTTGGGAGGCTGAGACAGGAGAATCGCTTGAACCCAGGAGGCAGAGGTTGCAGTGAGCTGAGATCGCACCATTGCACCCCAGCCTGGGCAACAAAAGCAAAATTCCATCTAAAAAAAAAACAAAAACAAAACTCACTTTTTTATGTCAAAAAGTGAATTGACAAACCTTTATAGAAAAAGATGGATGAGTCATTTTAGCTCCCTCTTGTCACAGAGGAAGGAAGAAAGCAAGCATCCTGAGTATTTTTATTAAGACAGCATAACACTGATAATAAAAACCTGACCGAAAAGCACAAGGAAAAAAACCTACAGAATAACCTTACTTAAAATTCTTGATGCAAAAATCCCAAGTCAAATACCAGCACGTAGATTCTAACAGCACATTGGAAGAAAGTAAACCATGACCAAAGAAGCTTATTCTAAACATTCAGGGTGGTTCACCAGTAAGACGTCTGTACAAATAATTAATCACATTAAAATGTAGAGAAGGGTCTGATGTACAGGCTGGACTTTTATTTTTGGACGGAGTCTCATTCTGTCGCCAAGATTGGAGTGTGGTGGCACGATCTTGGCCCACTGCAGCCTCCGCCTCTTGGGTTCAAGCCATTCTCCTGCCTCAGCCTCCTGAGTAACTGGGATTACAAACCCCCACCACCATGCCCAGCTAATTTTTTGCATTTTTAGTAGAGATGGGCTCTTGAGCTCAGGCAATCCACCCCTTCAGCCTCCCAAAGTGCTAGGATTGCAGGTGTGAGCCACCGAGCCCACAGGTTGGGCTATTTTGAGGCTTTTCTGGGGCTTGGCACTCTTTCTAGATACTAGATCAAATTAAGAAGTAAAAGGAGAAAGAAAAAAGATTCGATCATATCTATAGATGCTGACAAGGTATTTGATAAAGTTCAACATTCATTCCTGAATAAAAAGAGGCAGAAAATTCTTGATTATGGTAAACAATGTATATCAAACCAAGTTGGAAGAATGTCTATGATGGTAAGTTTAAGAGATGGAAGTCCACCATTACCGTTATTATTTTAACATATTTTGTAAGCATTTTTCATAAGCTTAAGCTAATAGAATTAGATCCAAAAACAAAATAGGTGATATAAATATTAGAAACAAGAAGGCAGAATTATAATATTTATATATCTAAATATTCTAAGAGAATTATTTTTAAAAACTCTAGTACAAATAATAAGAACATACAGTAAATTGTCTGTTCACAAAAGTATACAAAATCATTATCTTTCTGCATATAAATAATATGATACAAATAATAACATAAAAATACAAAGCAAGAAATGCTAAGTACATAACGATATGCTACGATTATGTAGGATTTATAGGAAAAAAAGT
This sequence comes from Sapajus apella, assembly GCF_009761245.1. NCBI lineage: Eukaryota > Metazoa > Chordata > Mammalia > Primates > Cebidae > Sapajus > Sapajus apella. The sequence goes on from NW_022436964.1 coordinate 8,173,839, forward strand.
ATATCTTGGAATTTGGCAGTGGATTCTTAACTATGATACCAAAAGCACAATAAAATAATCAATAGGGCCGGGCAGTGGCGGCTCACGCCTGTAATCCCAGCAATTCACTGACTGTGCTTTACAGTGAAAAACAGAAGCGAGCAGAGCAAAGCCAAAAAGAAGAAATGTGTGGGTCCTGGAGGGGGATTAAAAGACACCCTGACAGATGATCCTGCAGATTACCGTGGTGATGATGAAGCAGCATCATTGTCTGGGGTAAACACCTGAGATTCATTGTCTTGCAGCCATGGAAAACAGGACGTGGCCACACAGAGTGAGGTTCAGAGCGGAAGCTTAACAGGTGAAAGAAAGGGAAGAGCTTTCTGCAGAGACAGGGCTCCTAGAGAAATGGGTTGCTGCTTCCATGGTGAAGTGCAGGAGGTTGTATAGATGAGCTTGGGGAGGCTGTATTTGATTTACATAGGACGCACAAGATGAGTCGGACCAGGTGTGCCATTTGCATGGCATGTGAAAATCTGGCCATCCCCACTCTCATCTTTTATTATGCAGATGGATTGTCTACCTGGCTTGCACCATGTTGTATGTTCCTTTACTGTGCACATGGTGACAAGGAAAAGGGAAGATGGAGTCTCCATGTTGAGCATACCCGGCCCGCAGCTAGCCCTTTTGCGTTGGCACACCTGCCGGCATTCACCCATGCGAGCTTCCAGCTTGCTTATCTCTGTCTGCAGCTCAATTTTTCAGGCTGCTCTTTGTTAGAAAAGAAATGATTTGGTGGCTGCCTTTTTGGGGGGCTGCCAAGGAATCTTTTACCTTCACTATCTGCCTAGATAACTTCTTTCTATCTCCTGTATCAATGATGGAGGATATGCACAAATTATGAAGACATCAGGTGACATTGTGCCTTTTCCTGGTATCTTCTTTAAGTTGTACACAATCCTTTCAAATCACAGAACAAGTTCCTTTCCTTTGAGTTCTGCCAGATGCTGCAATCAGAAGTGCAGTATCTTTTGTGTTGGTTATTTAACCCCGTGACACCTAGGTGTGAATGTGCAAATGAGGGAATTCAGATCTTGCTGCCAAGGGGTTAAAATCTGGAACCTCAGTTGCTACTTCATCGTAGTTCAAAACATGACAAACCTGATATTGTCATTGTTGTTATTTGATTTTATAGCAGCAGTCACTAAATTGGAAACCAAAGATTGCAATATGACCAAAAAATTATATGACATTTACCAGCACCATTCAGTAATACAGCCTTAACCATACCTCCTTGAACTGCTTCATAACTTCTCAAGAAAAGCAGTTTGCAGCAAGGGCATATGGTGTGCACCTAGTATCGAAATGGAACGTAAGGGACATGGTGGCTCACGTCTGTAATCCCAACATGCTGGGAGGCTGAGGCGGGTGGATCACTTGACGTCAGGAGTTCAAGGCAGCCTGGTCAACATGGGGAGAACCCGTCTTGCTAAAAAGACAAAAATTAGCTGGGCATAGTGGTGTGCACCTGTAATCCCAGCACTAGGGAGGCTGAGGCAGGAAAACGGCTTGAACCCAGGAGGCAGAGGCTGCAGTGGGCCAAGATGGTACCACTGAACTCCAGCCTTTTTTTTCTGTCTTAAAACAATTTAAATTTAATGATCCAAACCCTCCAACTTTGAAGCAGAAGAAGGTAAACCTCTTCCATTATTGCACTGCGTGTTGTGGAATCTCTTGGGCACAAAGGCTGTCCAGTTACTTATCAGACTATTTCTACAGATGGAGTGCTTCAAATGTGGGGGGGGAGCTCTTCACCTGTTTTTATTGGCCTAAGTGTCTGAGAAAGAAATCTTTGTTCTCCTGGGGTGCAACGGAACAACTTTACCAGAGTTTTGGCATTTCCTTTCCTTTATAAAACGTGCTCAGTAAACGGCACCAGTGAACTACAGTTTGGTAAATTGTTATGTTAACACTTGTGATACCTGTAGTGTTTTATAAAGCAACTAATTTAATAAAATCACTATTGTGAGGACTTAAAGATATAGAATAATTTCATCATCCTCCCCCCATATAATTTTTTAACATAGAAAAAAACATATAAATTTTTAACATATATATATATATATATATTTTTTTTTTTTTTGAGACAGAGTCTCACTCTTGTTACCCAGGCTGGAGTGCAATGGCGCAATCTCGGCTCACCGCAACCTTCACCTCCTGGGTTCAGGCAGTTCTCCTGCCTCAACCTCCTGAGTAGCTGGGATTACAGGCACGTGCCACCATGCCCAGCTAATGTTTTGTATTTTTAGCAGAGACGGGGTTTCACCATGTTGACCAGGATGGTCTTGATCCCTTGACCTCGTGATCCACCTTGGCCTCCCAAAGTGCTGGGATTACAGGCGTGAGCCACCGCTCCCGGCTTAACATATAATTTTTTTAACATAAAAAAAAATTCTCTATGTTACTGCTTTGTAATCAAACATTCCCCCATCCCACCCCTGGCAACCACGACCTTCTCTCTGATCCTACAGTTTTGTCTTTTCCAGAATGTCATATAAATGGAATCATACAGTATGTAACTTTTAAGGTAAAATTCACATAAGATAAAATTAACATAAGATAAAATTTTAAAGTAGGACTTTACTTTTTAAAGTAAAGTAATTAGCCTGGGCAACATGGCAAAACTCTGTTTCTACAAAAAACTAGCCAGGTGTGGTAGTGCACACCTGATGTCCCAGCTACTTGGGAGGCTGAGGCAGGAAGATCACCTGAGCAAAGGAGTTTGAGGCTGCAGTAAGCCATGGTTGTACCCCTGCACTCCAGCCTGGGCAACGCAGTAAGACCCTGTCTCAAAAAAATATGAAAATAAATAAAAATAAAAATAAAGTGAACAATTCATTGCCATCTAGTACATTGACAATGTTGTGCAATATCACCTCTATCTAGTTCTGAAACATTTTCATCACCCCAAAAGGAAAGCCCATACCCATTAAGCAGTTGCTTTCTAGTTTCCCTTTTCCCCAGCCTCTGACAAACGGCTCTCTGTCTCTATGCATTTATTGGTTCTGTATATTTCATATAAATAGGATAATACAAGATGTGACCTTTTTTGCCTGGCTTCTTTCACTTAGAATAATATTTTTGAAGTTGATCCATGTGATAGCATGTATCAGCATTTTATGCCTTTTCATGACTGAATAATATTCCACTGTATGGGTGCATCACATTTTGTTTATTTATTCATCATTAATGAATATTTGGGCTGTTTCCACTTTCTGGCTATTGTGAATAGTGCTGGTATAAACATTCATGCACAAGTATTTGTTAGAATAACTGTTTTCAATTCTTTTGCGTATATACATAGGAGGAGAATTGCTGAGTTATATGATAATTTTACATTTAACATTTTGAGGCACTAGCAAACTGTTTTCCACAGAAACTACATCATTTTACATTCCCACCAACAATGTCCAGTTTCTCCATATCCTTGCCAACACTTGTTATTTTCCAGTTTTTAAAATTATAGGCATCTTAGTGTGTGTGAAGTGGTATCTCATTGTGATTTTTGATTTATGTTTTTCTAATAACTAATTATGTTGGGCATCTTTTCATGTGCTTGTTGGTCAGTTGTATATTTTCTTTAGAGAAGCATCTGTTGAAATCCTTTGCCTGTCTTTTAATTGGGCTGTTTGTCTTCTTGTTGTTAAGTTGTGATGTTCCTTTAAATTTTCTGGATTCTAGACTATTACTAGATATTTGGTTTGTAAATATTTTCTCCCATTCCATGGGTTGCCTTTTCACACTGCTGATAGTGTCCTCTGATGCACGAAAGTTTTTAATTTTGTTGAAGTCCAACTAATCTTTTATTTATTTATTTATGAGACGGAGTTTTGCTCTTGTCGCCTAGGCTGGAGTGCGTTGGCGCGATCTCAGCTCACTGCAACCTCCACCTGCCAGGTTCAAGCGATTCTCCTGCCCCAGCCTCCCTAGCAGCTGGGATTACAGGCACAAGCCACCATGCCTCGCTAATGTTTTGTATTTTTGGTAGAGATGGGGTTTCACCATGTTGCTCAGGCTGGTCTTGAGCTCCTGACTTAAGGTAATCTGCCTGCCTCAGCCTTCCAAATTGCTGGAATATAGGCGTGAGCTACTGGGCCCTGCCTGTATTATTAACAATGAAAATTTCCTTTGCTAATTTGAGGTCTGACTCTTCCTATAATTTCTTTAGTGCGGTTTACCTGTTAAATTGCTCTTCTGGTTTTAGAGCTTTAGGTTCTCAGGTTCTTCTAACCTCTTTTTAATTTCTCCTGGCCTTTTCTTCTGTTGTTGTTCTTTCTCTTTTATCTTCTCTGCCATTTTTTTCTTTTCTGAAATTGTAATCTCTGGTTTTACTTCTGCTTCCTTTTTTTCTTTTTTGTCATCATTCATCATCCCCGTTTTCTTTGACGTCCTCATTCTCAGCTTCCCAGTGGTCCCCACTGGCAGTGCCACTGCCCCCTACCTTCTGCACCAAGGCTCCCACTAAGGACTCATCGGTACCCTGACAGTCAAAGTCCCCCACTGCTGCCACTGGGCCTGGGGGTGTGAGGGGAGAGCTAGCCAGGAGTTAGTGCTGTGGAGGGGAGCCACTCTATTCTCTGTCTTGATTGTGGTTGTGGATACTGGCCTTTCTGTATTCGGCAAGAGAACTGCACATCCAAAAAAGTACATTTTACTATATGTAAATACAAATATTAAAAATAAATGTAAAAACCAGGCTGGGCATGGTGGCTCACGCCTGTAATCCCAACACTTTGGGAGGCCAAGGGGCACAAGGGATAAGAAATTGGGTATAGTGTACCCTACTAGTGACAGGTGCACTAAAATCTCAGGCTTCACCACTATACAATTCATTATGTCACCAAAAACCACCAGTACCCCAAAAACTACTGGAATTAAAAAAATATTTTAAAGAAAGAACTATTTCCACCTGTGGCAGAGAAAATGGGGTATAGAGTCTGGACAGAAACAGACCTGGATTCTCCAGAGACCAAGGAAGCCAGAAAAGAGTTTAATTTGGTTCTATGTTAGTGTGGTGTCAAAGAGGAGTGAATGTGCTTTAAAGAAGTGTGAAAGTTTACAGTAGGTCATGAGAAAAGAGAATTAAAAAGGGAGATCTGGAGACTGTTTAATGATGTAAACCTCTATCAAGCTAATTGAACAAAGAGAGGCTGTTTCGCCGTGTTTGCCTGGTCATGGTGATGGTGATCACTGCTCGTGTTGGTTCAGCAGGCTGTCCTGCCAATCACTGCTATAGCAGGGACAGGGGACTGGTCAGCAAGTGTGCATTGCATCAGTGACGTGGAGCACATGCCCTTTCATTGGCCAGTTGGTAGTGGTTGTGTGGGGCTGGGGATCCCCCTCTTGGATCTTTATTGCTGGCCTCACTTCTATGTATCACACAAGTCTCAAAAAGATAGACAATAATACTTAATACAATGAGAAAATTGTTTTATTAATATGTTAAGTGAAAAAAGCAGAATATGAAACTGTGTATATGGACCTAATTGGTTAAACATATGTGTAGAAAAATGACTGAAATAAAACACATCAAAATAGTAAATAAACTAAATCCTTAATTGTCTAAGGATGGAAATTACAGAAGACAGCCCTTTATATTTTTTATCTTTTTTGTTTTCATTGATAAAAATGTTTTACTTCTGGGGCTGGGCGCGGTGGCTCAAGCCTGTAATCCCAGCACTTTGGGAGGCCGAGGCGGGTGGATCACGAGGTCAAGAGATCGAGACCATCCTGGTCAACACGGTGAAACCCCGTCTCTACTAAAAATACAAAAAATTAGCTGGGCATGGTGGTGCGTGCCTGTAATTCCAGCTACTCAGGAGGCTGAGGCAGGAGAATTGCCTGAACCCAGGAGGCGGAGGTTGCGGTGAGCCGAGATCGCGCCATTGCACTCCAGCCTGGGTAACAAGAGCGAAACTCCGTCTCAAAAAAAAAAAGAAAAAAAAAATGTTTTACTTCTGTAATTGGAAAAGGGGAAATAAATATAATTAACTTGTAAGAAATGTCAGTTCATCTTCCATGTTCAGAGCTCTACACATTGCTCAGCAACAAATGGTTGTTTGCTAATTGGTATGTAAAGGGCAATCAGCAAGTTAATTGTTGGCTACATTCTCAGATCGCTAGAGGCAGTTCAAAGCTTCTCAACCTTATTTCAGCTCCAAGAAAGGGGAACTCTGATGTGGGTCAAAGGCCTAAAGGAGTTCTCAAAAGCCCACCATAAGCCATAGTGGATGGAGATTGGGCAGGTGGGAGAAACTTCAAAGCCCCCTCTTTCATGGCATGCTTCTTTTTATATTATATTCCATCACTTCCTTTTCCCTCTCTCAGCTGCTGTTAAAATATGGACTTTTGTATTACGTTATTAGGGTTGCCAAAGTGAAGTGCCACAGACTTAAATAACAAATTATTTTTTCACAATTCTAGGATCAAGGTGGCCTCTCTCCTAGCTGGCAGATGCCCTTTTTTCCTGTGTCTTCACATGGTCTTCCCTCTCTGTGTGTTTGTGACCGGATCTTCTCTTCTTAAGGTTATCAGTCATGTTGGATTAGAACCCATGCTAACGACCTCCTCTTAACTTAAAGGCTCTATCTCCAAATACAGTTATTTGGAAATACGGGGGGTTAGGGCTACAACGTATAAATTTTGAGGGGACACAATTTAGCCTATGACAGGATTGAAGCGTATCCTTTCTTAAGGAGCCAGATCTCTGCTCACAGAGATTCAGGAGAAAACCAAGGTAGGGTAGGGGAGAAAATAAGCAAAAGTAGAGGCTGTTTAAACTTTCTGGGTTTGATATAGCCCACCGGATTAAGAAATCTGGGAGGAATCTGAGTAATCTGAACCCAGTCTGCATTTGCCCAGAGTGCTCCTCTGGGCACAGAACCCTCTTAAATCTCTGGCTGCATTGAGGCTGCTTGACAATTTGAAATCTCAGTGAATTTGAAATCTCAGTCATCTCCTCCTTTGGCCCATGATGAATATGTCATTCTGTTGAACTGATCATCAAATTTTTGGATGTTTCTACAAAAGCAAAACAGATTTGAGAGCAGAAATATTAGAATCTTAGTAAGTGATGGGGCTGGAGGTTGAAGAGGTGGCAGGGTAAAAGGATGGGGTGCTTTGGTCATATCATCCTTGAGAGGCTGGTCGACCACAAGCAGCAGCATCCCAGGCAATTCTTATGGAACTTTAATGTGATGAAAGAGATTATCTCTCTCCTCTGCCTAAGGGATGATTATCCATAGAATGTTTTCAGACTTGGCTAGTTGTGGTGGCTCATGCTTGTAATCCCAGCACTTTAGGAAGCTGAGGCAGGCGAATCATGAGGTCAAGAGATGGAGACCATCCTGGCCAACATGGTGAAACTCTGTCTCTACTAAAAATACAAAAATTAGCTGGGTGTTGTGGCGGGCACCTGTAGTCCCAGCTACTTGGGAGGCTGAGGCAGGAGAATTGCTTGAACCCGGGAGGCGGAGGTAATAGTCAGCTGAGATCGCACCACTGCACTCCAGCCTGGCAACAGGGCGAGACTCTGTCTCAAAAACAAACGAACAAAAACCACAAAAAATACCAAGAATGTACTCATACTTCTTCCCAATAATAGAGATAAACCCTAAAAATTTTGCAGCATTGTACTGATTTCCTTGATCGATCAGAGTTCAGGTCTTTAAGGTTTGCCTTTGCCCGGCCAGCAGATGGTGCCATTTTTCTAGGAAATTGAGCCAGATTCAGCTTGAACTGCCATTTGGCCTTCAGTGTTGCAGGCACTGTGCTCACAGCATGTTGTATAGGGCTTCACAGGGAACCAGTTTCTGTTCTAGGAAAGTCTAGTGCTCTTACCTGCAATTGAACACACTGAAATCTTCAAGTTTCTTAGCTTAAGTGAAAACTCTTATTTTTAAAATGTAGGGATAATTAGAAGAAAATGCTGGTATTTATTTTAGAAAAAATTTCCCCCGCTCCTCAACTCTCTCTCTCTCACACACACATCTTGTTCGAACACAGCAGCTGGAACCATCTCATCCTTCCTTGGAAAGGCCCTCTCACAGTCTTTCACTGTTATACATGGTGGTTGGACCAAATTCTATAGTGAAATTGTATCTTTTCAGGAATGAGTATCTGAACAGCTGCTTTACTTTTTTGGGGACATATAGCTGCATATTTATCTTTTAAGGTATAAATACATTCCTTCAAAAAATATATATACATATTCTGAAATATTTGGAAGCCAGTTGCAGATATTATGACACATCAGCCCTAAATATTCAGTGTTTAACTCCTAATAATAAAGACTTTCTTTTATGTAACTGCTAAACCATAACCATATCTAAGAAAATTAACAGTAATCTCCGAGTGTTACCTAATATCCAGTTCATTTTCAAAATTTCCTAGTTATTGCCCATATACCTTTTTATTATTTATTTATTTATTTTGAGATGGAGTTTCACTCTTGTTGCCCAGGCTGGAGTGCAATGGCACGATCTCTGCTCACTGCAACTTCCACCTCCTGGGTTCAAATGATTCTCCTGCCTCAGCCTCCCTAGCAGCTGGGATTACAGGCATGCACCACCACACCTGGCCAATTTTGTATTTTTGGTAGAGATGGGGTTTTTCCATGTTGGTCAGCCTTGTCTCAAACTCCCAATCTCAGGTGATCTGCCCTCCTCAGCCTCCCAAAGTGCTGGGATTACAGGTGCAAGGCCTCCCATATACCTTTTATAGCTGGTTTTATTCAATTGCATCCAATCAATACTCACACATTACATTTAGTTGTTTTGTCCATTCATATATACATATATATGTGTGCATGTATGTATATATATATACGAACATAGGTAAGTATGTACATATACACACATATACACATGTAAATACACATATACATATATACACATATAAATATATACATATTTAACAGTCAAGGTCTGTTGCCATTTGGATTATCCCACATTCTAGATTTGTTGCCTCACAGGGTCACTCTTAACCTGCATTTTTCCTCATGTTAGAACCTGAGGCAAGGTCTATATGCTGCAACTCTCTTTGGAAGTGCAGGACTAGGGAGCAGGAGTGGGTGTGTACAGTTGGTAATGAGGCAGGGAAGGGGAGTGAGGCGATATGAGTATGTTTTATCATGCTGCCCACTCTCAATTATTAACTAGGTTGGCTACTTTATCTTGTGGGATCATCTGAAAGAGCATGTCAATGGCTGTTTCTTAGAATGCTCTGTTTCAATGAGACAACAGGGAAAAATGTATCCACTGGCTTTCATATTCCACCAATGCAAGAGTCATGTGCACTCTATGGAATGTGAATCCTGCCCTCCTTTCAGTTTGTGCAAGAGCAAGCCTGGACCTGGCTGCAGAGTTTCACACCTTTGTCTAGGGGGAAGCCTGGGATGAGAAGCAGCACTGTAGGGTGCTGCCCACATAAAGTCTACTGGAGCCCAGGTAGACTTGGTTTCTGCAAGGATGCCTGGAGCTGAACACAATGTCCCTGGAGACAGGTGAGGCTGAGAGGATCTGATACATAAGTGCATCTGATGCAGTATCTTTTATATCTTTAACTAGTTCCTTTCTCCCTTGTAGCTCCTATAAACTGCAAGTCAGCTCTGAAACCTTGATGAGATTCAGGCAGAACCTTTTGGCCAGATAACTTTATAGATGAGGTTTTGTACTTCATATTGCACCACATCAGGAGGCACAAAATGCCCCGTTGTTTCACTATTAATGATGCTGAGTTACTTGGTTTTGCTGTGACAAGTAGATCTCTGATTATAAAGGCCCATTTCTCTTTTGCAATTAGCAAGTAACAGGAGATATATGACACTGTCCTTTTCCCGGTAATCTTTTAACTAATGATTTTAACATCCATTGATTATCATTTTCTGAATCAATTATTTCATTGAGGGGTGCAAACTTATTAGCTGACATTCTTCTCTGAAGAAGATTTTCTATATCACCTGAAGATTAACTACCATTGCTCTTATGAAGCAGGAAAAATAGTTCTTTTGTTTTAATTTCCAATTTTCAGAGTAAAGAGTTGAAAGTTGAAATAATAGTCATAATCTCCCATGGTGCCAAATTAATTTTGTTTTGTTTTGCCTTCATTGAGTATTGTATGTAGACTTAAGCCTTTTCATTTAGTCAATATTTAGCAATTCATTATACTTCTTGAGGCTACAATTTCCCAAAATTTGAGAAGTAGAAGCTCTGAAAACTGGTTGCTGTGTTTTACTGATATGCCCTTATCATTCTTTAGTAAAGGCTTCCTTGCTTTCTGGCAAAACAAAATGTTTCATCTTGTCCTCTCCTTGCCCCAGACTTGGAATCTGACTTTTGCTAAGGATATTTGGTTCCTTTTATTGGGGAGTGGTATTTAGAAGCCAAGATCCAGATACTAGGTATGCTATTTGCTACTGGAGTTTTGGTACTTCTAGACTCTTTCAGGGGTCAGAACTAGGAAATCTATTTTTAAAAATCATGAGGTCATCTGATCTCTCCCTATGATAAAGCCCCTGCGGGAGGGGCGGCCACCCTGTCTGTGGTTCAATTGACATAGCCTTCCCAGTCCCCTGGCTCTAGAGAGCCTGGGAAGTCTGGACAAGGAGGGCTTCCCCCAACACAGCACAACTGCTCTGCCGAGGGGCAGCCAGACTGCTTCTTTAAGCAGGTCCCCGACCCTGTTCCTCCTGACTGGCTGAGACCTCCCAACAGGGGTCTCCAGACACCTCCTATAGGAACATTCAGGATGGCATCAGGTTGGTTCCCTCTGGGATGGAGCTCCCAGAGGAAGGAGTAAGCTGCTATCTTTGCGGTTTCATAGCCTTCACTGGTGATACCTCCAGGGAAGGACTGAGGTAACTAGGGTCTGGAGTGGACCCCCAGCAAACCACAGCAGCCCTATGGAAAAGTGGCCTGACTATTAAAAGGAAAAGAAACAAACAAACAGAAAACAACAACAACCATATCAACAAAAAAGACCCCACAGGTCAGCAACCTCAAAGATCAAACGTAGATAAGCCCACAAAGACAAAGAATCAACGCAAAAACACTGAAAATTCAAAAAGCCCGAGTGCTTCTTCTTCTCCAAATGATCTAATACATCTCTAGCTAGGGCATAGAACTGGCCTGAGGCTGAGGTGGCTGAATTGAAAGAAGTAGGCTTCAGAAGGTGGGTAATAATGAACTTCACCGAGCTAAAGGAGCATGTTCTAACCCAATGTAAAGAAGCTAAGAATCAGTACAGGAGCCGATAACCAGAATAGCCAGTTTAGAAAGGAACAGAACTGACTTGATGAAGCTGAAAAACACAACATGAGAACTCCGCAATGCAATCACAAGCATCAATAGCAGAATAACCAAGTGGAGGAAAGAATCTCAGAGCTTGAAGACGATCTTTCCAAAATAAGACAGTCAGACAAAGATAGAGGAAAAAGAATGAACAAAATCTCTGAGAAATACGGAATTATGTTAAAAGATCAAATCTATGACTGGTTGGGGTACCTGAAAGTGATAGGGAGAATGGAACCAAATTGGAAATCATACTTCAGGATATCATTTAGGATAATTTTCCCAACCTAGCAAGACAGGCCAATATTCAAATTCAGGAAATCCAGAGAGCCCCACTAAGACACTCCATGAGAAAATAAATCCCAAGACATATAATCTTTAGATTCTCCAAGGTTGAAATGAAAGAAAAAAAAGGTTAAGGGAAGCCAGAGAGAAAGTTCAGGTCACTACAAAGGCAAGTCCATCAGACTAACAGTGGACCTCTTAGTGGAAACTTTACAAGTCAGAGGAGATTGGGGGCCAATATTCAACATTCTTAAAGAAAAGAATTTCCAACCCAGAATTTTATATCTGACCAAATTAAGCTTCATAAGCTAAAGAGAAATAAGATCCTTTTAGACAAGCAAATGCTGAGGGAATTCATCATCACCAGGACTGCCTTCCAAGAGCTCCTGAAAGAAACACTAAATATGGAAAAGAAAAACCATTACCTGCCACTACAAAAGCACACTGAAATACACAGACTGGCAGCACTATGAAGCAACCACATAAACAAGTCTGCAAAATAACCAGCTAGCATCATGATGACAGGATCAAATTGACATATAACTATATTAACCTTAAATGTAAATGGGCTAAATGCCTCAATTAAAAGACACAGAATGGCAAGCTGGATAAAGAGTCAACATCCAATTGACATGTTGTCTTCAAGAGACCCATCTCACATGCAAAGACACACATAGGCTCAAAATAAAGGGATGGAGCAAAATTTACCAAGCAAATGGAAAATAGAAGCAGGTCACAATCCTAGTTTCTGACAAAGCAGACTTTAAACCAACAAAGATAAAAAAAGATTCAAAGAAGGGCATTATATAATGGTAAAGTGTTCATTTAACAAGAAGAGCTAACTGTCCTAAATATATATGCACCCAATACAGGAGTATCCAGATTCATAAAACAAGTTCTTAGAGATCTACAAAGAGACTTAGACTCCTACACAATAACAGTGGGAGACTTTAACACTCCACTGACAATATTAGACAGATCATTGAGACAGGAAATTAACAAAGATATTTAGGACCTGCACTCAGCTCTGGATCAAACGGACCTGATAGGCATCTACAGAACTCTATCAATAGAATGCAAATTCTTCTCATCCCTACATGGCTCTTACTCTAAAATTGATCACGTAATGGAAGTAAAACACTACTCAGAAAATGCAAAATAACTGGAATCATAATAGTCTGTCGGATCACAGTGCAATCAAATTAGAAATCAAGATTAAGAAACTCACTCCAAACCATGTAACTACATGGAAATTGAACAACCTGCTCCTGGGTAAATAATGAAATTAAGGCAGAAATCAAGAAGTTCTTTGAAACTAATGAGAACAAAGAAACAACATACCAGAATCTCTGGGATGCAGCCAAAGCAGTGTTAAGAGGAAAATTTACAGTACTAAATGCCCACATTAAAAAGCTAGAAAGATCTCAAATCAGCAACTTAACATCATAACAAAAAGAACTAGAGAACCAAGGGCAAACAAACTCCAAAGGTGGCAGAAGACAAGAAATAATCAAGATCAGAGTAAAATCAAAAAAGATAGAGACACAGAAAGCCCTTCAAAAAGTCAATGAATCCAGAAGCTGTTTTTTTTTTTTTTTTTGAAAACAAAATAAAAGAGATAGAGCACTAGCTAGGCTAACAGAGAAGAAAAGAGAGAATTAAACAATCAGGAATGATAAAGGAATATCACCACTGACTCTACAGAAATACAAACAACCATCAGAGAATACTATAAACAGTTCTATCTACATAAACTATAAGATCTAAAAGAAATGGATAAACTCCTGGACAAATACACTCTCCCAAAACTGAACCAGGAAGAAATTAAATTCTTGAATAGACCAACAACACGTTCTGCAATTAAGGCAGTAATAAATAGCCTACCAACCAAAAAATGCCCCAAGACCAGACAAATTTACAGCTGAATTCTACCAAACAATTGAAAAGGAGGGACTCCTCCCAAACTCATTTCATGAGGGCAGCATGATGGTTATCAAGGTCTGAGGGTAGATGGGAAAAATTGCTTTCAGGAAGTTAAAAGGGAACTTTTTATAGTGAGAGGAATATTCTACATATTGTTTGTGATGCTGATTATTGTATGTATTTATCAAAAATTATACACTGAAAATGGGTGAATTTAATTACTTGTAAATTATATAAAACCAATTAAGGAAAAGAAAAAACATAAGTTCATAATAATATTTCTAATTTAAATTTAACATTATAGATTATTTCTTACCTTCTTTGATTTTATATTAATGTATTTTTTTTTGTTACACTAAAAATCTTAGTTACCAATAACACGAAATTATTTATTTATAGTAGTCATCTCTTGTGTGTGGGGGATATGTTCCAAGATTCCTGTTCCATGGGGAGCAGAGATTGAAGAAAAAGGCTGACAAATCTAGTTTCTCAGAAAGAAACATTTAATAGAAACCTACCAAAAGAAACCAGGTCTCCAATGGGCAGATCCTCACGCTGTTAACCCACAGACCTGGGGTTTATATATTATAGGAAAAGGATATACATGTTCTGTAAGGCAAACTACCAGGAAAATACAAATATGCTATATATGTCATAGCCAGTAATTTGTGTGATAACATCAAGTTTGTTTAGACCTAAAGGCAGGGCTTACAGTAAGGGTATGCTCTTACACAAGGAATCGTAGATGAAGAGGCATTCCAGTAACCGGGATTAACCAGAAGGCAACATGGCAGATTACCATCTAAGATGGAGTTACTTTAGCCTCCATAACTCCCCAATGAATGCCTGAAACTGTGGATCATACCAAACTCTATATATACTACATTTTTTCAATTTGATAACAAAGAAGTCTACTTAGTGACTAATGGGCAGGTAGCATATACAGCATGGAAGTGCTGAACAAAGGGATGTTTTAAGTCCTGGGCAGGATGGAGTGGGATGGTGTGAGATATCATCACACTTCTTGGAAAGGCACACAATTTAAAACTTAGGAATTGTTTGCTTCTGAAATTTTCCGTTTAATATCTTTGGATTGAGGTTGACAGTGAGTAACTGAAACTGTGGAAACCAAAACCACAGACGAGGGAGGACTACTGTTATTTGCTTCACTCTGTAACATTTAAAACAAGAGCACCAATATTACTACTACTACTACCTAAGTGAAAATTAAAATTTCTTGTAGTTCTTTTTGTTTTCATAACACATCTAACGATGTGTAGCAGTATACTAAGCTTAAAAGCTGCTTGAAATATTTTTTTTCCTTTGTGGTTATGTGAAAATGTTGATATCTATCTAAATTTGTTTCGTTTTATATAAACATTCATTGGCTTGATGCAGTCACTTGCACCTGTAATCCCATCTCTTTGGGAGGCTGAGGTGGGCAGATCACTTGAGGTCAGCAGATCAAGACCAGTCTGGCCAATGGTGAAACCCTGTCTCTACTAAAAATACAAAAATTAGCCGGGAGTGGTGGCAGGCACCTGTAATCCCAGATACTCAGAAGGCTGAGGCAGAAGAATCGCTTGAACCCAGGAGGCAGTTTTCAGTGATCTGAGATCGTGCCACTGCATTGCAGCCTGGGTGATAGAGTAAGACTCAGTCTCAAAAAAAAAAAAAAAAAAAAAAGACCGGGCATGGTGACTCATGCCTGTAATCCCAGCATTGTGGGAGGCCGAGGTGGGCAGATCACGAGGTCAAACGATCAAGATCATCCTGGCCAACATGGTGAAACCCCATCTCTACTAAAAATACAAAAAAATTAGCCAGGCATGGTGGTGCACACTTGTAGTCCCAGCAACTCAAGAGGCTGAGGTGGTAGAATCACTTGAACTGGGAGGCGGTGGTTGCAGTGAGCTGAGATTGCACCACTGCACTCCAGAGCCTGGTGACAGAGTGAGACTTTGTCTCAAAAACAAACAAACAAACAAAACAAATAACAAACAAAAATACATTTATTTTCAGTGAATTTTATTTTTGAGTTATATATATAAATATAATAAAAAATTAAAATTATGTGAAGATATTCAGAGAAGTCTCACCTCCATTTTTAATCCCTCTACCTGATTCCACCTCTGTCTCCTATCGATGACCATTTATTATTAGTTCTTAGTTTATCCTTCATGTTTATTTTTGCAATAACAGACATGTATTAGTCTTGTTTTTTCATCACAAAAAGTACCATAATGTTCCACAATTTGTCTTGTTTGCTTAATAACACACCCAGAAGATCACTCCATATTGGTATACTGAGTTCTTTTTCCTGCCATTTTCATGGCTGCGTAGTACTCCACTGTATAGATCTGTTATAATTGATTTATCCATTTCCTTATTGGCAGGGACATGAGTTTTTCAGAATTATTTTATAATTTTTGATAATATTGGATAACAATTATAAAAATTACTTTCCTGTCTTGACATAGTAGTGTTTACTCTTAATGCCTTGATTCTGATCAATTTTTGCTTAATGGCTGATGATAGTTTGCTTTGAATTTGAAAATTAGATCCTCAAACTTATAATAATTTTTTTTTCTTTTTGTGAGGGAGTCTCCCTCTGTTGCCCAGGCTGGAGTGCAAGGGCACGATCTCTGCTCACTATGATCTCTGCCTCCCGGGTCCAAGGGATTATCCTGTCTCAGCCTCCCAAATAGCTGGGATTACAGGCATGTGGCACCACGCTCAGCTAATTTTTTTGTGTATGTTTTTAGTAGAGATTGGGTTTCACCATATTGGCCAGGCTGATCTCAAACTCCTGACCTCAGGTGATCCACCCACCTCAGCCTCCCAAAGTGCTGGGATTACAGGTGTGAGCCACTGCGCCCAGCCAGTAATAATCGTCTGTAAAACAGGACTGAGTAGACGTGAGCAAGGTCCCAGGGAGCTTATTAGGTAAACTGTCCTATTTGAACCTGTTCAGAAACTTATGTTTAGAAGGTCTTTTTATGTCTTATTTTGCTTTTTTGTTTAAAGCTACTTTTTAATTATCAGAGAAAAGTCAGTTTCTATAAAAATAGTTGTCAATCTGGAAATTGGATCGTGTGCACTTCCATGACTGAGGTAGCAAAGCTATACCACTCCAGAGACAAGTTAGAGTTGGTGGAGAGAGAGAGTGAAAAGTAGAAATGCTAGGAGTCTAGGGAGATGGTCAGCACATCCATAAAGCAATGTGCACAAATACACAGATAAAAATATGCCTGCACCTATCTGTAATACCGGAAAACATGCCTTTAATGCCTAATACAATTTTTCTGCTTTTCTCACTCAGTGTTATATGATAAGCATTTTCCCATGTTATTAAGAATGCCATAGTGTGTGATTTTTAAATAGCAGGAAATAATGCGTTGTATAGAGCAGAACATCAGATTTTTTTCTTTTATTAGTGAGTCTCTATTCAAACAGAATCCACATAGAAATCCCATATATGGTTCAGACAAGATTCTGATGATTCATTAGGCAGTTTTGGCCATTAAATTTTGATCTTTTGTAGCTTTTCTTGTTTTCTTTCTTGTTTCTCCTTTGTTCTTACTTCATCAGTGAAACACCTTCTCTTCTCCCTGAAGTTATCAATTCGTTTTGTAGTTTTCTTCTATTTTCTGCATTGTCTCTGTTTCCTCTAAGCTGCATTCTTCTGTTTGTTTCAGTCTGTCTATTTCACAAGGAAGGCTTTCCTCCATCTAGTGGTTTGTGGCTGTGTGCTGATATTTCAGAGTGAGGCACTAACATGCTGACTGGAATCTCTGTGCAGGTGGGTGAGGCCTAGGGGGCCCCAAATGCCTGAGCATATAGAGATGTATTCTTTGGGACCATTCAGTTCTTCCACAGAAAGGTCCTGGAGTTCGGTGCTGGAATCTAGTCCTGAAAGATGTATTAATAAGCCTGGTGGCTGGCTGTCCTGAACAGAAAGCTGAGGAAGAGAGCTGAGGGTCTTGCAGCTCTGTGTGCAGACTGTCACTTACTCCCATGTTTAATCAGAGGCATCATTACCACAACCCTCTGCCACACTTGAGTCTTGAAGTACTGAGTCTTTCTGTTTTATCTAGAGATTAAATCTCCTGTCTCTTTGGGGGAACAGTTGAAGGCGATTGCCTGACTGCTCAAAGAGAGGGAGGGATGTGGGACTTTCATGGTTTTCCCTGGAGATTTCCAACCAGTATTTTGCCACATGCTTCTCACCCACTGTGGCTGAGACTACCAGTTTCTTTCTTTCTTTTTTTAATTTAGAAAATCTTTGCTTGACATTTTGTACATATGTATGGGGTATAATGTGATGTCTCGATACATGTATATGCTATATAATGAGCCAATCCGGGTATTTAGTGTATCCGTCACCTCATGCATTTAGCATTTCTTTGTGGTGAGAACATTTAAAAGCCTCTGTTTCAGCAATTTAGACTGCCGCTTCCTGAGTCTTTCAGGGGTTCTGTGGGGGTAGATCAGCTTTTTCTCATTGGCATCTTCCTTCACATGCACTTGCATGTCAGCTTCTTTCAGCTCTGCCAACTCGAGTCTCATTTCTCCATCTGTTTTCTGCTGCTGATATTTAATCAAAATATGTCCATTATTATCCCTTCTGTAGTTCTCTTTGTACTTGGTCATTCATCCTTTACTGTTATATTAATGGAGTTTTAGAAGCACACAGAAGTCTATGTATCTAGTTCTTCATATTTAACTGAAAACCTCAAGCAGTTTAAATCTCTACTGTTTGGGACAATGTATGCTGTTTATGAAATATATGATGATCCCCAAAAGCCCACCATAAATCCTAGTATACATTGTACCATAATTACCGAAACATTACCCTAGTGTTGTGCAGTTAGATGGGCTCTCATTTGATAATATGGTAATGGCATAATGAGCATTCTGTGCATAAATTATCATCCACAGTTATGGTCATTTTTCTGTTTAAATTGTTTAAATTTGCATTTCTTCAAGTTTATTTTTTCTCCCAAATATGTATTAGAGCTCTTTCTTTTGTAAATTATCTATTATAGATATTTATATTATATATGATTATAGTATTTATATATCATATATAATATGTATACATGTATATGACATATTTATGTGTCAACTTGTAATAATTATAACATTTTTCTGAATTATTGTTTGCCTTATAATTTCTGCATACTTTTGCAGATGGAGATGACTTTTTTTTTTTCGAGACGGAGTTTCCAGCTTGTTGTCCAGGCTGGAGTGCAATGGCATGACTTTGGCTTCCTGCAACCTCTGCCTCCCAGGTTGAAGCAATTCTCCTGCCTCAGCCTCCCAAGTAGCTGGGATTACAGGTGCCTGCCACCATGCCCGGCTAATTTTTTTGTATTTTTAGTAGTGACAGGGTTTCTTCATGTTGGTCAGGCTGGTCTCGAACTGCCGACCTCAAGTGATCTGCCTGTCTTGGCCTCCCAAAGTACTGGGATTACAGGTGTGAGCCATCACATCCAACTAGAGATGACATGTTTAATTTTGGCACAAACACATCAGATTTTTTCTTTTAAATACAGGGTCTCGCCTATAGGCGTGTACCACCACACCAGGCTAATATTTAAATTGTTTGTAGAGACAAAGTCTCATTCTGTTGCCCAGGCTGGTCTTATGCTCCTGGCCTCAAGCAGTCCTCCTGTCTCAGCCTCCCAAGGAGTGAGCCACTGCATTGGCCAACATTTAGTAAATATGTCTGATTTTAGAGATTAAGAGGTGAGAATCAGAGTCAAAGGTCAGATTTCAGAGACTGCAGCAGCTTATTATGGGAAATGTGAAGAGAGAAGCATTGGGGGAGTGGGACAAGAACTGAGATTTGGGAAATGCTTACAGCAAAGGGGAGAAGAGGATTTGGTGAAGATGAGTCAGCGAGGTACCTGAGAGGGCTGCATTGGGGTCTAAGTACTACACTGAAGAGTTAAGGACTTACGAATGGACGCTGGGCATGGTGGCTCATGCTTGTAATCCCAGCACTTTGGGAGGCTGAGGTGGGCGGATCACCTGAAGTGGGGAGTTCCAGACCAGCCTGGCCAACATAGTGAAACACCGTCTCTACTAAAAATGCTCACACAAAAAATTAGCCAGACATTGTGATGGGCGCCTGTAATTCCTGCTACTCTGGAGGCTGAGGCAGGAGAATCACTCTGACATGGGAGGCAGAGGTTGCAGTGAGCCAAGATGGTGCCACTGCACTCCAGCCGGGGCGACAGAGAGAAACTGGTCTCCAAAAAAATAAAAAATAAGACTTAACGAATGCGTAAAATGATCCTGCCCAGTCATACCCTTTCTTGCCCATATGTTGAAGTCCCAGAGCCATTCCTGCAGACGCTCCTGGACACATCTGAAGACAAACAAAGTAGTGAGAAAATGTGTTACATTTTCTTAATGATGTGGGTTTATCTCACCAGAACTGCCTTCAGCACTTAAAAGCACTGCCTTCTCAAGTGAAGCTAGTGCTGCAGGTTAAAGATGCCAGTGAATCCCAGTCTTCAACCATTCCTTTTCTCTTCCTATTTAAGGAAGAGTTATTAGGTAGCTGAATTACCAAGGCTATTGTTTCTCAAATAGAAAGTTTAGTTCCATAGAAGAGTAGTGTGTACCTTCCATTAGGAAGTGTCACTAGGAGCTACAAAACTCCCCACAGTTGGTAGGAAACTGATTTTTCAAATTGGACATTTTGACTTTGCTTCTTCCCATTCTTGGGCTTATTCTTGCTATCTTCCTCCACCTCCCATCTTTAACACCACCACTCTAATAAGAAGAACTCTAAATCACTGTTTTGCAAGGGTGACTCCTGGCAAAAGCCCACTGTTTTTTTTTTTGGAGCGGGGGGAATTACTTAGAATGCAGAAGCAATGCTGGATTGATGAGGTTGTAGAACTTCCCGAAAGGGCAGAGCAGACTGAGGAAGGGGGCACAGGATGAAATGTTTATGAACCATATCTTTGTTGAAGGTAATTCTTGCTCCATCCTTTGTTAAATATACTTAGTTACTTCATCAATATTTAAGGAAAAACTGTATTCATAGAAAACAGTAGAGACTACATGGTCTTTAGTCCCGTAGCCTAATTTTTAATAGCATCACATCCTTGTTTCTGTTAGATTTCTGCTAATTTCACTCAGATCAGTGACATAGGAATACATCCTTAATGGTACAGCCTCTCATTTTTCAGCATCTAAATTTAGGATAGTCTCACAACATTAGCCCTGTGATGAGTCCTTGGATTTTGTAAGGATTGCTTTTTACTAACAACTTGATCACATATATTTCCATGGCCTTAAAATCAATGCCCGTTAAAGTGACCCAAGCCTAAATATTGGCTCTTGATTTTTCATTCTAATGAAAATGACTGTGATGAAGAAGCAGTGATTTGAATAAACAAACATTTACTGAGTGCCAACTGTGTGTAAGACCTAGTGATGCTGTTTTTGTTGTGCTGTTTGAGTAGAACGCCACGTGTGCACCGATGCAGAGAACAGAGGCAGGCAGGGTAGAGGAAAGCTTGGAAAGTTTTCAAGATTAATTAGCATGAAGGTGGGGCATTTGGGATATCTGGCACCAGATAGCAATCAACAGTACTAATTATACTCTCATATTAAATCAGTTATGGTGGATGAATTGGAATCCATCAGCCAGTATGGCTAAGGATGCTGCAGCTGTTGTGAGTTCTCTTTACGTGTTTCCATAGCTCATGTGTTGGTAGGTTGCATTTTATTCTTCTGGATTTCCATTAAAGAAAATAATCCCTAGTTTTTTTCAGTTTTACTAGAAAAATTCTACTACAACAAAATGGTAGTAGAAATTAAACTTTCTACTTTAAACCTATGCCAGTTAAAGTAACCCAAGCCTAAATCTTGGCTGTTAATTTTTCATTCTAATGAGAATTCCTGTGATGAAGGAGCAGTGATTTGAATACAAGATAGGTGTGTGAACATACAAATCACCTGGAATGATACATTCTCAGTGGAGTCATTGTGTAGTTAACACTCTGTATTCTCAGTTTCTTGGTAAATAGGTAAGGGTACTTACATGACTGCATGACTGCACAGGACGTGTGAATGGAGCTTGGGGCATGAGTTCTAAATTATGTCACTTCATGGATAGACTCTATGATATGTTCTGTTTATTAATATTTCTGTTGAGAAATTAGATGGTAATTGGAGCTGAGTGAGCTGGTTGGTGGGGTCAAGAATGGGTGTGTATTTCAGCAGCATCTTCCTGGCAGGTTCAGGTGAGTGGCATGTGAAGACCGGTGTGGCATTTCTTTGGTTTGGCTGGAGCTGTTTTTCTCTAGATTGATCGCACTATAATTTGGGCATTAGCCCTAGGGCACCAAGACGATATTTGTGCCATTTTGAAGGGAATTTAATTTAATTCCACTGAATGTGTTAAATGTATATGATTGGTATTCAATACATTTGATATTCAGCAACCTAGGACAAGACATGAAAATGTAAAATGTACATGTCTCTTTTTTTTTTTTTTTAGGAAAAAAAATCAGTGATTAAGAATGTTTTTAGTGGCTGGTTGTGGTGGCTCATGCCTGTAACCCCAGAACTTTGGGAGGCCAAGGCTGGTGGGATTATCTGTGTTCCAGCATTCGAGACCAGACTGGTCAACATGGTGAAACCTCGTGTCTATCAAAAATGCAAAAATTAGCCAGGTGTGGTGGCAGGCGTCTGTAATCCGAGCTACTTAGAAGGCTGAGACAAGAGAATCACTTGAACCCAGGAGATGGAGGTTGCAGTGAGCTGAGATCACACCATAACAATCCAGCCTGGGCAGCAGAGTGAGACTCCATCTCAAGAAAAAAAAATAATAATAAAATAAAATGTTTTTAGTAAGCAGCCACATGTATTCACATAAGATGATGCCTTGGAGAGGGAAAATAATCTGTCTTCTGTTTTGTTTTTTTTTTTCTGTAAATTCATAGAGCTAGAGCCTGTCAACTCTAGAGGATCACTCAGATTTGGAATATTTTTGACAAGAATATTTCTCTTTCTTTCTTTCTTTCTTTCTGAGAAGGAATCTTGCTCTGTCACCTAGGTTGGAATGCAGTGGTGCAATCTCAGCTCACTGCAATCTCCGCCTCATGGGTTCAAGTGATCCTTCTGCCTCAGCCTCCCAAGTAGCTGGGATTATAGGTACCTGCACCATGCCTGGCTAGTTTTTGTAATTTTGGTAGAGAAGGAGTTTCACCATGTTTGCCAGGCTGGTCTCGAACTCCTCAGGCGATCTGCCCACTTTGGCCTCCCAAAGTGTTGGGATTACAGGCGTGAGCCGCCATGCCCGGCCAAAAATATTCCTGTAGGTGGTGGTAAGTATACGTTCAACAAGTCATAGAACGCTTGGCTGTTCTCTCTTTTGTTATGTCAGCAGTCACTGATATTTTCTACATCTCTTAGTTTATTAGAATTTATGAAATATTGATATTTTAATTTTTTCTTTATTTCTTTATTAACTGGCATATTTTGAGAGAGAAACTTCCCCTTCCCAACTATTTGGTTACCCTGAGATATAGTTTATATGGAAAAATCAGGATAAATGTTTACTTGGGGTGCTAAAAACGGATGGGTGTTTTTTCAAACTAACAAGATGTTATTAAGTTTGATTCAGACAGTCAAAGGTATTTTAAGAAATTTAAAAATATTAAAATAATGGTAAGAAAAGCCATTTTACACTAACCCAGATGTTTACTTTTTTGGGTGCCCCTAACTTCTTACACCTTAGGGCTCCCCCCGGAATCATTTGACTCCAGCCTTTGGAATTTCTTGTGATGCAGGTGCTTGCAATGAATTATTTAAGCTTTTGTCTCTTTGAACATGCCTTTATTTTATCATAATTTCTGAAGGATCATCTAATGGGATATAAAATTCTATGTAGTTTTTTTTTTGTTTTTTGTTTTTTTTTTTTACTTTTTTATTTATTTCTGAGATGGAGGCTCATTCTGTTGCTCAGGCTGGAGTATGGTGGTGCGATCTTAGCTCACTGCAACCTCTGCCTCCTGGGTTCAAACGATTCTCCTCCCTCAGTCTCCCGAGTAGCTGGGATGACAGGCACATGCCACCACACCCGGCTAATTTTTGTTTTCTTACCAGAGACAGAGCTTTGCCATGTTGACCAGGCTGGTCTTGAACTCCTGAGCTCAGGTGATTCACCTGCCTCAGCCTCCCAAAGGTGTGAGCCACTGTACCCAGCCTAGTATTTTTTATTTCAACACTTTAATAATGTCATTCGGTTGCCTTTTGTCCTTCATTTTTTTTTCTTTTTCTGATGATAAGTCAAGCATCATTTGTTTCATTGGTTCCTGCATATAATGTCATTTTTTTCTGACTACTTTAAAACTTATTTTCATTTTTGGTTTTTAGTTATTTGACTACAGTATGCCTAGCTGTTTTTATTTGTAAATTATTTTTATTAACTTGCTGAGGGCTGCTAGTATTCCTGTATTTATTCTGCCTGAGGTTGAAATATTTAATCAGTTTTGGAAAATTATTGGTCGTCATGTCTTTAAATAGTTCTAGTGTCTTCATTTCATCTCTTTTCCTCTTCTTTTGAGACTCCAATAACACATGTGTTTGATATTGTCCCTCAGGTCTTGGATGCTCTATTCTACTTTCCCCCATTCTTTTTGTATTTCCTTTGATATAGTTTCTTTTCTTTGAGGAAACAATTTCCTTAATTTTATCAGAATCCAAAATATAACAAGAAAAATACCCCAAAACACATGGAGTCAGAAGATGAGACACACTCCTCCCCACTGCCTCCATGCTTAGAGTGGGGACAAACAGGATGAGACAGCTGTGGGAGACCTGAACCTCAGTCTGCAGGCTCCAGGCCTGTGCAGGAGGAGGGTAGTGGGAAGGCAGAGCTCATCCCCCAGTCAGGGTAAACAGCTGAGGGAAGACCCCCTTGAAAGACTCTGCCTCCTCACCAACATTCCTGCCCAGGGACAGGGAGCCCATGACAGCAAGGGGGCTCTGGGGCCATGGCCACGTTTTATGATTGAGAAGCAGCTGGAGGCAAAAGAGACACATGATGATCTTGGTAGAATCAGCTGGGTCAGGGACCTGGGAGGGCTCCATGGACCAAACCCTGTGGTCACAGGAGGGGACCCAAAGCAGGGCTAGTGAGTGAGGTCCTGAGTGAGTCGGTCAGCAGCTGGGGCCCTTTCTCCAGCTGCCTATACCCTCTCCCATACTGCTGCCAGGGAGGCCCACCTCCAGGGAAATGGGGTAAGAAAGCAGCGCACCCTTGCTGCAGAGAGAGCTGGGTGGTTGAGGCCAGTAAGGAAGGGTGGGTCAGGCCTTGCCACCTGCCCCGGAGGTCTGTGGGAAGAACACAGGTCAGGAAAGGTGGGGACAAGGGCTCAACAGGCTCAGATCCAAGGTGGTGCCAAGATCCCAGCTTGCTTGCTGGGTCACCATGGGCTGGGGAACTGAGCTGGAGACTAGCAACTCTAGTTAGACAGGAGGCAGCAGCTTTGCAAGAAATTCCTTCACAGCTGCCAGGTCCTGAGGACAAGAGCTGCGCATGACACCAGGATATGTCTTGAACTGGACCCTGGCAGATAGGACAACAGAATGGAGCTTCTCTGCCATCAGGACCCCAAATGATATGGACACTATGGGGTCCAGCTTCCCATGGCACTAAGTGATTGTCAGGTCCTAGACACTGCTGTTGACTGCCTGGGGGAAGACCTAGTGCAGAGGCAGCCAGCAGCTCAATGCTACAATGCCAGCCAGTGGGCCAGGTGGAGGGGCAGAGCCCTGCCTTGTGAAAAGCTACCCAGGACAATTTGATTGGCAGGGACCACATTCTTCATCTAGTGTTCAGTCAAGGCCTTGACTTGGGGGAGGAGGAGTGACTGGATGTGGGGAAGCTGCCAAGGGGCCCAGGAAGGGAGCCAGGCAGAGGCACTGCCCAGTGCTTTCCTGGGGGGACAGGGAAGGGAGGAGGCTGAAGAGAGGCTGGGACCTTAATTTCTCTTCTGCCTAAATGATGCCAGCCTTGTCCTCTGAGGCACCTGGACCCAGCCCCATCAGGTCAAACAAGGAGGGCATCACCATCTTCATGTTCAGTGTCACAGAGATCCTAGGCACACGGGACAGATTTGGATGTAATTGACCGGCAGCTGAATGGTGAAGAGGGCTCAGCCCAGCTGTGCCTTTAGGAAGGATGGGAGAAGAGGCATCAATGGAGGAAGAGAGTGGTATGGTTTCTTTAGACTTGAATTCAGGCTTATAATTTATTTCCTCTGCAGTCTCCAATCTGTTGTTAAGCTTGTTTTGTGAATTCTTCATTTCTGGTATAATTTTTACTTTCAGCATTTCCATTTGTTTCTTTTTATAGTTTCCATCTCTTTGCTGAAATCCCCACGTGCTTATATGTCCTGTCCACATTATCTATCAAAAGCTTTAACATGTTTATTTAAAAGTTCCTGTCTGATCATTCCTTCCTCTGGATCTGTTTCTGATGATTGTTTTTTCACTTAACCTCTCATAGATCACATTTTCTTGTTGCTTCATGTGACTTACAATTTTTGATTGTATGGTAGTCATTTTCCTTAAATAACAGTAGAGATTGAGATAAAGAACATTTACTCCTTCTTCTTTCAGGCTCTGAGTAGGGCACACTCATTTGTCATTGATTTGGGTTTGGGCTCTGCTGCCACTTTAGTTTGATTCCATTCTTCACCGGCTTCAAATGTTTTGAGGGTAGAATCAGGACTTCCTTTTCAGTAAGAATTAGAGACTGAACACTGGTGAAATCCCAAGGATCTCCTTTTCCTTTACAGATGAACTGTCTGAATTTTGAGGCTTGGGGGATCTTTCTTTGCTTTACAGCCTGGCTCCCTGCTTTCGGGGTCTTTGGGAAGTTCTCGTTGCTTTCCAGTTTTGCCTGTGGGGCTCTGTGCCTGGAGATATCTGGTCTGCTACCTCACTCACAGTCTTTGGAAGGCTGCTGCAATAAACTCAAGAAGGCTGGGTTGCCTCAGAGAGATTTCTTGAGGTGTTCTGCCCCACCCTACTCTGTGGAAGTCTCCCTAGCACTCAGTATGGGCCCATGTGCCTCAGATGTTTATTAACATAGAACACACACTTTCCCCCAGTGTACTGTCTTCACTTAATATATCCTACAGATCACTCTACATCCAGATACTTCTCAGTACTTTGTATGACTGCACAGTATCTCATTGTATGGCTCTAACATATGTTGTTCAGTCATCACTTTTTATGGAAAGTTTGATGTTCTCAGTCATTTATTATCATCATAGTGTTGCAATGAATAGCCTTTCATATTTTTTCCAGTCAATCTTTGAGATAGAGCCCTAGAGGTCAATTGCTTGGTCAGACAGTGAGTGAATTTGTAGTTCTGGATTTGTGTAAGTGGAGGGAAAGAAGATGCTCTAGGCAAGGGGAATGGAGTAAACAAAGGCATCGAGGTGGAAACAGAGCAATTTGATCGGGGCATTGAGAGACAACTGGTCTGGTTAATATGAGGTATACAGATGGCAGGAAGCTGGGTGTTGGCATCAGTACCCATGATACTGATTGTTGCTGTGTGCAGGTGGGCTCGACTGCTAAGGCAACATCTTTATACTTCTGTCCTGTTGGTACTGGGCAAACATGGCCTAATTTTGACCAAGAAAATGGCATACTCCAAATGACAGTTTAGAGAGGTGAATATTGCCAAGTTGTGCATGATAGCTGGAGAACTGTCATGAGCCATGGAAAGTAACTAAGTGATTAATGGGATATTCCAGGTGTGAAATGTTCAGAGCTACTAATGGGACAAACAGTGAAAATGGTCCCAAATCTCTGAGGAATTCTTCCCCTCTCTGTGCTGTTTATACTCATACTTCTTTCTCCTAGAAGCTTCTGGCACTTATGTGCACATTTTTTTCCTTCATAAGCGATTGTGTGTGACTTATGAAGGAAGAAAGAGCAATACGTCATATGTTACCATAGGGAGAAATGTCACTCAGAGGTAATTGAAATATGAATG
This sequence comes from Sapajus apella, assembly GCF_009761245.1. Lineage (NCBI taxonomy): Eukaryota > Metazoa > Chordata > Mammalia > Primates > Cebidae > Sapajus > Sapajus apella. The sequence continues at coordinate 8,201,418 of NW_022436964.1, forward strand.
TAGAATTCAATATAGTATATGGCTCTCATTGGTATGAAGAGAAGAAGGAATTCTTCCTAGAAATCAACTTCCATTAGGAGGACTTTATTCGTTAAGGTTAAAGTGATCTTTAACTTTTGGAGGGGAGTTACAGATGTGTATCAGTAATGACAAATGAGGATGTGCTATAGGAACAAATAGCTAAGATCTCCTTGGAATAAAACATCAAAGCTTTATTTTTTCCTCACACTACATGTCCATTTTGGGCTGGCAGGAGAGACCAGCTGATTGCAGACCGTCAGGGGCTGAGCTAATGAAGCTGCTGCCATTTTGACCGTTGCCAACCATGACACCAGAGGGAAAGGAAATGTGGTAAGTTTTGTCTCTTAAAGCTTCTGTCCAAAAGTGCCCCAAGTCACTTTTCACATTTCAGTACCCCAAGTCACATGGAGGTATTTATTCTAGAGGTGGGAGAGTGCCATCATCTTATGGGACAGGAAGAAAGAAAAGCAAAAGATGTGTGATCATGCTGATAACTTGCACAGAATTACTCTAATAATCTTATGAAAACTGTGGGCTCTCTCTCCCACAATATGCACAGATGTACACATTGCTGATACAATTTCATTTCAATTTCAAGTGGTTCACAAGCATCCTGAAGCCCATATACTGATACTGTAGAGATTCAACTACAGGGTGAGAACTGTAGTTCCAAATTATATACTCATTGCTGATTTCTCTACCAATATTTACCTATGAGTTTTCTCGCTCTCTTGCTCTCTTAAAAGCAATCTCAGTTCTTTTCACTTACTATGTAAAGTACTGTAAGAATCTAAACAGTATTAGACTGTGGGAATGTATTCTAGACCAGCATAATCTAGCACAGTAAGTGAAACTGTCACTTGACAATACTATCACTTCTTAGCGATGTGATTAGTCAAATTGTCAATGAGAGTGGGCAAATTACTTAACATTCTGCATCTCAATTTTGTCTCCTCTAAAATAGAGATTCTAGAACCTTCTTCACAGGGTTGTTGAACATTTAAAGGGATGGATATTTATGGGTTAGGACCAATATGTACTTTATCCCTATAACTTTGCAAAGTTGGGTGGCATTGTGTAGGTATGGGGTGGAAAAAAGTGGCGATACCCATGTAAGCTTAAAGAGTCATTAGAAGAAGGTGGTCTTGTGTAATACCACAGGAAGACACAGGCTGTGCCCCTCCTGCTGATTTATGGCCAAGTTGCAGGAGCAAACAAATGAGACCATTGAAAACTGAAAGAAATCATAAGCCTAGTATGGATCGCTGCCAAGTGATTACTTCAGAAAATAAGTGCTTTAAATTCAGACAAGGAGAAGATTGCTATTAGCAGGAGGGATCATGGGAAGACTGTGGAAAAGGTGAGGTTTGAACTTGAAGGACTGAATTTGGGTTGGTGGTATAGAGGAGGCAGCCATTTTGCTCAGAGGGAATGATGGAACAAAGCACAGGAATTAAATGAGATGATGCATGTGAACATAAATGGGCTTGTTGAGCTTCTGGGAAATGTCCCACAGGGTTGTAATGACCAGGCTCAGGGCAGAAGTTGGGGAGTAGGGGCTTAGGCACTGGGGCACTTGGAAGGGGCTTGGTGTGGGAGAAGATGAGATCTCACGGGGGGAATAGGCTGGGGCTAGTCCTGAGCAATTCTGAAGTTTCAGCCCAATCAAGCTGCCACCTCCTATTATTGATTAGCACCACTGTCCCTCAGGAAGCCAGAGTTCCTACAAGTTCTCCCACTTCTTCTAGGAAAACCTAAGTAGTGTCTGAAATCCACCATTCCAGGGGTATTTGCATTCTAGTAGGGAGCAAAATCATAAGCTAAAGTCACATGATGAACGAGTGAAGTGCTTTTTTTTCCCCCATTTATTTATTTTATTGCATTTTAGGTTTTGGGGTACATGTGAAGAACATGCAAAATTGTTGCATAGGTACACACGTGACAATGTGATTTGCTGCCTTCCTCCCCATCACCTACATCTGGCATTTCTCCCCTTGCTATCTCTCACCAGCTCCCCACCCCCCACCATCCCTCCCCTATTTCCCCCCAACTGACCCCAGTGTGTAGTGCTACCCTCCCTGTGTCCATGTGTTCTCATTGTTCAACACCCGCCTATGAGTGAGAACATGTGGTATTTGATCTTCTGCTCTTCTGTCAGTTTGCTGAGAACGATGGTTTCCAGGTTCATCCATGTCCCTACAAAGGACCCAAACTCATCGTTTTTGATGGCTGCATAATATTCCATGGTGTATATGTGCCACATTTTCCCTATCCAGTCTATCGTCGATGGGCATTTGGGTTGGTTCCAGGTCTTTGCTATTGTAAACAGAGCTGCAATGAACATTCGTGTGCACGTGTCCTTATAGTAGAACGATTTGTAATCCTTTGGATATATACCCAGTAATGGGATTGCTGGGTCAAATGGAATTTCTATTTCTAGGTCCTTGAGGAATCGCCACACTGTCTTCCACAATGGTTGAACTAATTTACACTCCCACCAACAGTGCAAAAGTGTTCCTATTTCTCCACATCCTCTCCAGCATCTGTCTCCAGATTTTTTAATGATCGCCATTCTAACTGGCGTGAGATGGTATCTCAATGTTGTTTTGATTTGCATTTCTCTGATGACCAGTGATGATGAGCATTTTTTCATATGTTTGTTTGTCTCATGTATGTCTTCTTTTGTAAAGTGTCTGTTCATATCCTTTGCCCACTTTTGAATGGGCTTGTTAGTTTTTTTCTTGTAAATCTGTTTTAGTTCTTTGTAAATTCTGGATATCAGCCCTTTGTCAGATGGGTAAACTGCAAAAATTTTTTCCCATTCTGTTGGTTGCTGATTCACTCTAATGACTGTTTCTTTTGCCGTGCAGAAGCTGTGGAGTTTGATTAGGTCCCATTTGTCTATTTTGGCTTTTGTTGCCAATGCTTTTGGTGTTTTGATCATGAAGTCCTTGCCTACACCTATGTCCTGAATGGTTTTGCCTAGATTTTCTTCTAGGGTTTTTATGGTGTTAGGTCTTATGTTTAAGTCTTTAATCCATCTGGAGTTAATTTTAGTGTAAGGTGTCAGGAAGGGGTCCAGTTTCTGCTTTCTGCACATGGCTAGCCAGCTTTCCCAACACCATTTATTGAACAGGGAATCCTCTCCCCATTGCTTGTTTTTGTCAGGTTTATCAAAGATCAGATGGTTGTAGATGTGTGGCATTACTTCGGAGGCCTCTGTTCTGTTCCATTGGTCTATATCTCTGTTTTGGTACCAGTACCATGCTGTGTTGATTACTGTAGCCTTGTAGTATAGCTTGAAGTCCGGTAGTGTGATGCCTCCCGCTTTGTTCTTTTTGCTTAGAATTGACTTGGCTATGCGGGCTCTCTTTTGGTTCCATATGAAGTTTAAGGTGATTTTTTCCAGTTCTGCGAAGAAGGTCATTGGTAGCTTGATGGGGATAGCATTGAATCTGTAAATTACTTTGGGCAGTATGGCCATTTTCACGATATTGATTCTTCCTAACCATGAATATGGAATATTTCTCAATCTGTTTGTGTCCTCTCTTATTTCGTTGAGCAGTGGCTTGTAGTTCTCCTTGAAGAGGTCTTTTACGTTCCTTGTTAGTTGTATTCCTAGGTATTTTATTCTCTTTGTGGCAATTGTGAATGGAAGCTTGTTCTTGATTTGGCTCTCTTTAAGTCTGTTATTGGTGTATAGGAATACATGTGATTTTTGCACATTGATTTTGTATCCTGAGACTTTGCTGAACTTGCTTATCAGTTTCAGGAGATTTGGGGCTGAGACGATGGGGTCTTCTAGATATACAATCATGTTGTCTGCAAATAGAGACAATTTGACTTCCTCCTTTCCTATTTTAATGCCCTTTATTTCTTTTTCTTGCCTGATTGCTCTGGCTAGAACTTCTAATACTATATTGAATAGCAGTGGTGAGAGAGGGCATCCTTGTCCAGTGCCACATGAGTGAAGTGCTTTAAGTGGTGATAGGAGTTTGTTTAGGTGGCCTTCCAAAGCCATGCACCTTGTTTGCAGCTGCCCTTACCAAAGCTGCCCCACACTTCATTGACACTCTGACAGGCTCACTCCTTGAATCAAATGCTTGCCATTTCTGCCCCGATAACTGTCATTATAAACAGGAGGCTCAGAAAACAATACTGAGCTGAGTGTTCATCCCTAGCTTTGAAGCGCCAGCTCAGTGTTAATATCTTCCTTAGTTTACCTAAAGTGATTATTAAAAAAATTATTCTTATTATTTTTTAGAGATAGGGTCTTGCTCTGTCACTGAGGCTGGAGTCCAGGCACATGATCATAGCCAACTATAGCTCCTGGACT
>NW_022436964.1:8205874-8288659 GCF_009761245.1 Sapajus apella
CTACAGTATATATATATATATATTATATATATATATATATATTGGTAGAGATGGGGTTTCTCTATGTTGCCCAGGCTGGTCCCAAACTCCTGGCCTCTAGTGATCCTTCTGCCTGGGCCTTTCAAAGTGTTGGGATTACAGGCACGAGCCATGACATCAAACCTGCAGTGATTTTTTTTTTAATCATGTAATCTGCTTCATAACTCAAATTGGGCATTTTTTAGCAAAGAGGATACATGGGTACCAAAATGTTATTACTGCTCTTTCTATATATGATTTCTTCCAAATGGTCACTGGTTTGTCTTTTTTTTTTTTTTTTTTTTTTTTTTTTCTCTCTGTTGCCAGGCTGGAGTGCGGTGGTGTGATCTTGACTCACTGCAACCTGTCTCCTGGGTTCAAGTGATTCTCCTGCTCAGCCTCCTGAGTAGCTGGGACTACAGGCACCTGCCACCATGCCCAGCTAATTTTTGTATTTTTAGTAGAGATGGGGTTTCACCATGTTGACCAGGATGGTCTCAATCTCTTGACCTTGTGATCTGCCCGCCTCAGCCTCCCAAAGTGCTAGGATTACAGATGTGAGCCACCATGCCCGGTCTGGTTAATCTTTTATGGTCCCTATTCCTGCATCTTATCAGTAGGGAATTTTGGAGATCTATAAGAAAAAGATGTCTAGAAAGGGATGTGGAACACTTTAACACTGAGCCCATTAGATTTTAATATGAGAGTGAGGTCTCCTCTCTGATTTTTCTATTTCAGTCACAGGCCATCCTAAGAAACCTAAAATGATCAGATGAGAAAGTGTTCATTTACCTTTTTCTCCTTATGCACAATTTGATGAACTTTACAAACCATCTTAATTGCTTTTATATTTTGATGAGAATGAGTTCAGTGTATACCAATGATAAGTCATACGGATTTTTCACTTCTTTCTTCTGCTTAAATTAATCTGCTAGCACAATTAAGAAGTTATGTTTGCTTGAATAAGGACGGTGCTGAAGGCTGAGCGCAGTGGCTCATGCCTGTAGTCCCAGCACTTTGGGAGTCCGAGGTCAGTGGATCACTTGAGGTTGGGAGTTTGGGACCAGCCTGTCCAACATAGTGAAACTAAAAACACAAAAATTAGCTGAGTGTGGTGGTGCATGTTTGTAATCCTGTAATTCCAGATACTAGGAAGGCTGAGGCAGAAGGCAGGAGAATTGCTTGAACGCAGGAAGTGGAGGTTGCAGTGAGCCGAGATCGTGCCACTGTACTCTAGCCTGGGTGACAGACTGAGACTCTGTCTCAAAAAAAAAAAAAAAAAAAAAAAAGAAGAGTGCTGAAATGTGTTTTGACCACTGAAATACAGATCCACTTCAGGACAATGAAAGGTGCCCACCAAGCTAGAGGGGGATGGAAATTCCGGTAGACATTCAACATTTATCTACTAGAGGACTGCCTCTTCCCTAAGAGTATGTCAGTTTCTCATTGGAGAATCTCCCCTCCCCTGTGAGTGGGCAGACAAGTCTGACTGGCAGGGGTGCTCTGCTAATGGAGCTCTCTCTCCATGGAAGAAAACCTCATGGAGGAAAGCATTCCTCCAGCACTGTAGTTCTCCCAGTTGCTTGTGCTGCTTTACTTCCTCCAACATGCCAAGCGCATGCCTGCCTCTGGGCTTTTGCAGTTACTGTTCATCTTGGACTTCTGTTGCCCCAGATAGTCCTGTGGATTCCTTCCTCCCTTGATGCAGGTTGCTGGTCAGATGTCTTCTCAAAAATGCGTTTGCTGACCATCACACCTACAATAGACTCCCCCGCCCTATCCTGTGACCCTGAGTTGTCTTGTCTTTCTTTATAGGCCTCTTCACTGTTTTTCATGTCTGACTCCTCACTAGAATATAAGAACCATGAGGGCAGAGACTTTGTTTAGCGATAGCTGTATCCCAGTGCCTTAGGACAGTGCCTAGCATTTAGTACGTATTCAAAAAACAGGTGCTGAATGAATGAGCCCTTTTCTCCCCTCCTCCAGTACAGCCAGGCGCAGATAAGTGACTTAAGCTTGACCAATCAGGGCCTCTCCTCTGGGACTGTCAATGCAGTGAGTGGCTGAGGGAGACACTTTAGGTCATTCCTGGTTGCAGGGACAGTGATGGCAGGAACTAAGCAAGCTGGGTTCCCGCCTCAATTGCTTGGTCCTCTGCAGGGCCCTTTCTCCAGCCCATTACCAGACTAATTCCCCATCCTCTGTCACTTCTGTGGCATACTTGATATTCCACAAATCCCCTTTGGTCTAAGTTAGGTAAAGTGAATCTCTGTTACCTGCAACAAGAACCTTAGCTGATACTCACATGGGAACACATGTTATTCCAGTCCCCAACACACTGTCCTGTTGGGGTTTCACCATATTGGCTAAGCTGACGGTCCTGGCCAAACTCCTGACTCTCCTGGCACAGTCAGCACCCAGAAGGTGCCATGAGAAGGTATTGAGACTTGTCCCTGTGTGTGACTTGTGGAGCCCGCCGCATTACTTTAGAGCTCACTCAATATTATACCCCTATAGATACTACCTGGATGTAGCTGGGCTGTTTCGTTATAGGTAGTTTTCATCATTCTCTTTGCTTTCCGGTTTGTTTTCCTTCTTCCTGACTTGTTACATATAGAAACCCAATCCCCACTCTGAAATTTTGGTCAGTTTTTGTCTTTGCCATGCATTTTTTATTCGCTTCCTCAGAAAGAACTCTGTTGAATGTGCATGCATTTTTTAAAAAATTGGATTTCTGTATTATCATTTATAGCTAATGGCGGCAGTCTTAAATGTTTTGCAGAAGTAAAGGTTGAGAGTGGCTGGTATGGGAGCAGAGATTGGGGGTTTTCAGCACTCATGGCTATTGGAAGAGATGGCAGGCAGTCCTTCCAACTTAAACATCATTTCTAGGCTGAAAAAACAAAACCATTATTATGGAATAATTGGAGGCTAAAAACCCTGGATTGACTTTTAGGCATATATGCCATGAATATTAAATAGTGTTCTTAGTAATGCTCTCCCAGTTCAACAGACTTTTCCCCACATTTGGTACTGATGAAAATGTGCGGTACCAGTAAACACTAAGTGTTTTGTTTAAATATTAAACTTTAAAGTGCTGCATCAATTTTTAATGGGTAAACTCTCCTTGAAAGCCTCCACCAGGCTGCCCTTCCCTATCAGCGAAACACTTGAGGGGCACCAGCCAGGCTCTCAGGTTACAGGGAAAAGGCTGAGCACACTGAAACCCTCCTCAGGGCACCTCCGAAAAGCCAGTCTGTGAGCAGAGGGCAGGCTGGCTCTGAATCACTTAAAGCCTCTGTTTCCAAAACTGTGTTAACCAGTCATGTATCAGGAAGTTGCAATCCCAGAAAATTCTTCAGTCAACAGATTTTAGAGCTTACCTCTTGCAAAGAATTGCTGATTGGAAGAGAATCATCTAGAACATGCCAGCATAGCAGTTTGTATTGATGGTATTGGAGGCCCTAGTGACAATGTCTCTGGAGGGATAGTCACACCCTTGCCTCAGGGATGTCACATGAGGAGTTTCTGCAGTATTTGAATGGGGGGTGATGACAGTCCTGGCTAAAGGATCACCGTAGTTGGTCACTCCTTGTTCTTTATCCTTATGTGATTGAGAGAAAGGGCCTAAAGGGAGTGGGACATGAATTTGTAAAGAGTAGGTACAAGGAGAAGGACAGGATCAGGACGCCTGACTTGGTACTCAGGCAGAAATACCCTGGTGGTAAAGGTGGGGGGAGCACCGTCGTGAACACTGTTAACTTCTTGCCTTTCTCCGTTGTTCTGTTCGTTCACTTATGGAAGTAATTTATGGAGGTCACCATGGCCAGAAAGTCCTTGCTGGGTTTCAGAAATGTCAGGTAGCTGGTGTATTTGAAACTTAGCAAGATGCGTGGGGAGTGGTAAGCAATGAGGTGAGGTCATCCGTCTGTTGGAGGTTGTTCTGTCCGTGGCCTGAGGACCTATGAGAGGAGACCCAGCGCTTTAGCCACACCGTGAGAGCGGGAGGCTCATGCACCATCCACAGTCTGCTCTGGGCTTAGAAACTTTCCAAAAAGCACATCTGTGTTACAGTTTTAGACTTTCTAAGGCTGTACTTCAATAAGACTTCACTGCCAAGTAGTTTGGGATATAAGCGCGACAAAGAGCATTTGAAATTCAGGAATAATAGTAGATGGACTTGCTCGAAAGCCAGCTACTGGAGCTTTGAGAACCAAGGATTTCATAGTGAATTGTAATATCAGTACAAACTGAATTATGAAAAACATAGAAAGGGAAGAAAATGATATACTTTGAATATTAGGAAGAAAATGAGAGCGGAATCTCGCTCTCAAAGTCACTCAGGCTGGAGTGCAGTGGTGTGATCTCAGCTCACTGCAACCTCTGTCTCCCGGGTTCAAGCTATTCTCCTGCATCAGCCTCCCGAGTAGCTGGGACTACAGGCACCTGCCACCACACCTGGCAAATTTTTGTATTTTTAGTAGAGACTGATTTTCCCTATATTGGCCAGGCTGGTCTTGAGCTCCTGACTTTGTGATCTGCCCACCTTGGCCTCTGAAAGTGCTGGGATTACAGGCGTGAGCCACCATGTGTGGCCTATGGCTCCCATATTATGTACAACTATTAGCTTCACTGTCTAAGTAGTTGGGTAGCCACCAACCACCATGTGACTTTTAAAATTAAAACTAAATACTATTAAAAATTCGCTTTCTGTTTTAGTTTGTTTTATGTTGCTGTAACAGAATATCAGAGCCTGGGTAATTTATAAAAAACAGAAACTTAGTTTTTACAGTTCTGGAGGCTGGGAAGTTCAAGATTGAGGGTGAGGGCTTTCATGCTGCATCATCCCATGATGGAAGGTGAGGGGATGAGAGAGAGCAAGAAGGGGCTGAACTGGCTTTTATAACAAGCCCACTTTCGCAATAACTAACCCACGCCTGTGACAACAGCATTAATTCATTTATTAGAGTACAGCCCTCATGACCTAGTCACCTCGTATTATGCAGCAGCCCCCAACACTGTTGCACTGGGGATGACGTTTCCAACCCATGACATTTGGGGGACACATTCTAGACACAGAACCTCCTCGTTTATACTAGCCACATTTCAGGTGCTCAGTGGTTGTTGTATTGGACAGCACAGGTACAGAACATTTCCATCATTTCAGAAAGCTCTGCTAGATGGCACTGCAGACAATGTGAGGGTAAGAAATTTGGGAAATACAATATTTTTATTAGATGCATTTTCTGGCCAGGCACAGTGACTCATACATGTAATCCCAGCACTTTGGGAGTCTGAGGTGGGTGGATCACCTGAGGTTAGGAGTTCGAGACCAGCCTGGCCAACATGGTGACACCCTGTCTCTACTAAAAATATAAAATTAGCTGGGTGTGGTGGCACATGCCTGTAATTCTAGCTACTTGGGATGCTGAGGCAGGAGAATCACTTGAACCTGGGAGGTGGAGTTTGCACTGAGCTGAGATTGCACCACTTCACTTCAGCCTGGGTGACAGAGGGAGACTCCGTCTCAAATAAATAAATAAATGCATTTTCTCATTTCTTCAATGGTTTCTCCAGAAATCAGCTCACTCCAGCTTTGTGATCACTTCCCCTTCATCACTGTTGACAGGAGGTTGTGACTCTTCTGCTGTAAGAAATGTAGACAACATTAGGTGTGGATCTTTTTTAGAGTTTTATATTTTGTCCTTCTATCCCCAACACCTACCTCCTTGCGTCTGCTGCTATTTCCTCATCCTCTCTTAGTAGAAGAGGCATCATCCCTCCTGTTTATTGCTAATCTCTTCATCTGTGCACTAGAATCAACTCTTCTGTCTTTCAAGGAGCAGGCTTTATCAATTATCTGCTTTGTCTTTCATATATACTGCGTACAATTCTGTGAATTTGTATCTCTATATATTTAATAGATTCACAGAAAGTTAGAAAAAAATATAAAGGGAAGTCCTGTATACACTTCACCCAGTTTTCTCTAATGGTAATATGGTACATAACTATAGTACAGTATCTAAACCAGGAAATTGACATTGGTGCAATCCTGAGAGCTTATTAAGGTTTTACTAGTTTTGGGATCCACGATTGCCAAATAGGAACAGCTCTGGAGTGCAGTTCCCACCGAGAACAATGCAGAGGGTGAGTGATCACTGCATTTCCAAACGAGTTTTTACTGCCTACAGACCAGGAGATTCCCAGGCTGAAAAGCACCACAAGTTTCCGGCAAGGCTGTTTCAGCCAGCACAGCAGGTCTCCACACAAAAACTCATATAAATCTGGGCGGCCGTTTCAACTGGAGCCTGGAACTCATGGGAGACAGAGCTGCACATTCAACTGAAAAAGAGGGGGCTGAAACAGGGAGCCAGGTGATCTGGCTTGGGAGGTCCCACCCCCACAAAGACCAGCAACCTGAAATGCTCTGGACGGAGAGTTTTGCAGCAAGCACAGCTGGACCCAGGATGGTCCAGCTCTATTGGGGGAAGGGCATCCGCCATTAAAGAGGCAGTCTGACATTACTGAGCAGTCCGCCATTACCGAGGCAATCCACCATTACCGAGGCAATCCACCATTACCGAGGCAATCTGCTGTTACCGAGGCCATCCGCCATTACCGAGGCAGTCCACTGTTACCGAGGCAGTCCACCATTACCAAGGCAGTCTGCCATTACTGAGGCAGACTGCCATTACCGAGGCAGTTCTAACTATACCTCTGTAAGCAAAACTGCAGGGAAGTTCACACAGCAGCTGGGCAGAGCCCACGGCAGCTCAGCAACGCCTCTGCTGGCAGACTGTGACTAGACTACCTCCTCTCTGGGCAGGGCATCTCTGAAAAAAGGCAGTAGCATGTCAGGAACTTATAAATAAAGCCCCACCTTCCCAGGACAGAGCACCTGGGAAAAAAAGGCAGATATGAGTTCCACTGCAGCAGACTTAAACATACCTGCCCAGCAGCTCTGAACAGAAAAACAGAGGTCACAGCCCAGCACTTGAGGTCCTATAAGGGACAGACAGTCTCCTCAAGCAGCTCCTCCACCCCTGTATATCCAAAGAGACACCTCATAAAAGAGAGCTGAGGCTGACTTCTGGTAGGTATCCTTCTGGGACAAAGATAACAGTAGAAGAAACTGGCAGCAACCCTTACTGTTCTGCAGCCACTGCAGGTGATCCTTAGGCAAGCAGGGTCTGGAGTGGACCTCCAGCAGTCCTACAGCAGAGAGGCCTGACTGTTAGAAGGAAAACTAAAAAACAGAAAGAAATAACTTCATCATCAACAAAAAGGACATCCACTCAGAGACTCCATCCAAAAGTCACCAACTACAAGGACCATAGGTAGATAAATCCACAAAGATGGGAAGAAGCCAGTGCAAAAAGGATGAAAACACCCAAAACCAGAATGCCTCTCCTCTTCCAGGTGATCACAACTCCTCACCAGCAAGGGAACAAAGCTGGATGGAGAATGAGTCTGATGAATTGACAGAAACAGGTTTCAGAAGGTGGGTAATAACAAACTTCTCTGAGCTAAAAGAACATGTTCTAACCCAATGCAAAGAAACTAAGAACCTTGAAAAAAGGTTTGACGAATTGCTAACGAGAATGAACAGCTTAGAGAAGAATATAAATAAATTGATGGAGCTGAAAAATACAACATGAGAACTTTGCAAAGCATACATAGTTTTAATAGCTGAATCAACCAAGCAGAAGAAAGGATATCAGAGATTGAAGATCAACTCAATGAAATACAATGAGAAGGCAAGATTAGAGAAAAAAGAGTAAAAAGAAATGAACAAAGCCTCCAAGAAATATAGGGTTGTTGTGCCATTTTTGTATTCCCACAGTAATGCATGAATGATAAGTTTCTCTGCATTTTTGCCAGTGTTTGGTGTTATCATTATTTTTCATTTTGGCCATTCTGATATGTGTGTAGTAGTATTTTATCATGGCATTAATTTTCATTTCATTTTTTTTTTGAGACAGGGTTTGGCTGTGTTACCCATGCTGGAGTACAGCAGCATAATCAAAGCTTCACTGCAATCTTAAACTCCTGGGCTCAAGCCATCCTCCCACCTCAGTCTCCAGAGTGGCAGGAACTACAGGAGTGAGCCTCAGCCCCAGCCTTAATTTTCATTTCCTTAATGGTCCATGATGTTGAACATCTTTTCATGTATCATTTGCCATAAATCCTCTTTGGTGAAATATCAGCTCATGTCTTTGGTGAAATATCTTGCCCATTTTCTAATTGGATTGTTTGTCTATTAAGTTTTGAGAGTTCTTTATATATTTTAGACACAAAGCATTTGTTGGATATGTGACTCGGAAATACTTTCTCTAAATATAGCCTGCCTTTTCACAGAGTGTTTGGTAAAGCAAAAGTTTTTAAATTTTGACAAGTCTTTCTAATATATATATATATACATTATTATTATTATTTTATTTTTTAGATGGAGTTTCACTCTTGTTGCCCAGGCTGGAGTGCAGTGGCACAATCTTGACTCACTGCAACCTCAGCCTCCTGGGTTCAAGTGATTCTCCTGCCTCAGCTTTCTGAGTAGCTGGGATTGCAGCCATCTGCCATCATACCTGGCTAATTTTTTTGTAGTTTTAGTAGAAATGGGGATTTCACCGTGTTGCCTAGACTGGTCTGGAACTCCTGACCTCAGGTGATCCACCCACCTCGGTCTCCAAAAGTGCTGGGATTACTGGTATGAGCCACCGAGCCTGGCCTACTATACTTTAAATTTACATATTTAACCTAACCTGTTCTGCTGCTCTTTTTCCATTAGTGCAAAAGTTGCATCACGGTCCTCTAAAGGGAAATACGTTTCTTTTCCTATTGTTCTATGAGTCAACAATGCTATAATCTGCTTAGTGGTACCCCAAACACACTTGGAAGTCATCTTTGACTCCTCCAATTCTTTGGGCTTCTACCTCTAACCATCAACTCAAATCCATGTTTGTTCTTGCTTAATGTTTCTCAAATTCATCCTATTTTGTTGTTGTAGCCTCAGTGCCATTGACTTAGTTCAAACCCTTATTATTTCTTGCCAGGATCATTGCACTCAACTTCTAACCGTGCTCCTGGTCTCCCAGTCCTGCCTGACACAAAGCCAATTTCCACATTGCTGCAGAATGATCTATAAGAAATGCAGCCCAATCATATTACTCCTCAGGTTAAAAAAAAAGTCCTTAAACAGTTTACCATCCTCTGCAGAGGACAGCTGAGCTCTCTGAACATGATGTACACCTTCCTTTACAGCCCCTCCTCCACCTCATCTCTTGCAGCTCCCCATACCACACATCAGCTCCAGCCATTCTAATCTGCTTTCAGTTTCTCAAGTGCATTGAGATTTCTTAATTCTGATGCTTTGCTTCGGATGTTTCCCAGGTCCCTGTGCATAAGGCTTCTGTTCTGCATTCAAGATTTGGCCAAGTGGTAGCTCACACCTGTGATCCCAGCACTTTGGGAGGCTGAAGCGGGTGGATCACTTGAGGTCAGGAGTTCGAGACCAGCCTGGCTAACATAGTGAAACCCTGTCTCTACTAAAAATTCAAAACTTAGCCAGGCATGGCGGCCACACGCCTGTAATCCCAGCTACTTGGGAGGCTGAGGCAGGAGAATCTCTGGAACCTGGGAGGCAGAAGCTGCAGTGAGCCAAGATTGCTGCCACCGTACTCCAGCCTGGGTGACAGAGCAAGACTCTGTGGAAAAAAAAAAAAAGAAGATTTAACAAGAGGGCATTCCAGCCCGGGTGGCAGAGGAAGACTCTGTCTCAAAAAAAAGAAATTTTAACAAGAGAGCAACTCCTCCATGGAGACATCCCTGATTGCCCAGTCAGGATTACCTGCTCTTTGCACACATCACATGCTGTACATAACTCTATCAAGGCAGGGACTATATCTATGCTTATTCCTGGGGCTTAACAAAGTACGTGGCCCATAGCTTACAAACATTTCGGAGTAAATAAATGAATCTAAGGAATTGGATCTTCTCTATATTGAAACTACCCGGCTCTCCACCTTCACTAGCCTATAATCTCTTGAGGGTTGGAACTGTCTCTAGTCTCTGTCCATAGCATTTGCAGAATGCCCAGTTCACAGGACAGTTTCAGTAAATATTTGTTGGATAAATGAATGAAGCAAAGTGGATACTCTTGCAATTGGTGCAATTTAAGTTAGTATTTTTGCCCTTGCTTATCCCTAGAGGTGAGCTCTGAGCCTGACAGTAAAAAAGTACAGAAAACAACAGAAATTAGTGCTGCTTTCATACATTTACATGGCTGAGTGGGCGTGTCTGGCTCGGGTATGGTTGTTTCTACCCTTGGCAGCCCCAGGAAGGCAGGAGGCTACTTATGTTGTTCGTAATTTAACAAGAACATACTGACCTTTCCACTATTGGGCAGCTACTGAGTGACAAAAACAGTCTCCTCATCTAGCTTGAAGTCAGATCCTGTTTTGAGCTACTGTGGATAGCTCAAAAAGAGATGTTAACCTTTTGGGTAACCCTTTCTGAAATAGATGAGGTTCTTTAAGATATTGTTAAAATAACTGATTACTATGAAATCAAATTTATCTGACTCATTTTAGGTTATAAACTTCTTTCAGTTGCATCCAGATTCAATGTGCAGTATGTGAACGTTGGCCAGGGCTGGCTTTCAGGCAAAAAGAAAAAAGAACACTATAGTTTAAGGGGCAGAGTAATTTTCTGGCAGTAGTCTGCATGAGGTTTTTTTTGGAGCAACAATTCAATACAAAATAATTATCCTATTAGGTCTGAATTAACAATTATGATCTTGTTAGGAGAAAATATTTATAGTGTTATTTTTGTCATGCGGCTACTCCATTGATGCAATAGCCCTGATTTCTCCATTTCTTCTTCAAGCTCTCTTGCCTTGCCGCAGAAAACCCCCTGCCCCCTCCCTGCTCTCCAGGCTCCTCCATACCCCACCTTACCCTGGCATTCTGAAAGAAATGAGATTTGTCAGGCATTCATGTAACATATGTGTGTCACCACGTGTTCCTTCAAAAGCAGTCGTTTGCCTTTAGTAAAGGGATTGTGGAAAATTAAGCAGAAGAGGAATAGAAAGGCCGTAGGGCGAATGCTGAGTCTTTTGTAATCACCTGCCTTAATGATTATGAGCTTCATTCCAGTTCAGCCACTTGGTACTGTGGTCACACCTTGGACTCTGTCATTTTCAGGAACAACTGCATGTGCAGTCTTAATTTCAGATATCCTGTTTTCTACTGAGGCCTCCTGTCCTTCCAGTTTGCTTGCTCACATAACCCACAGGCATGTTGCTCTGATGTTTTTTAGACAGCCAGTCAATTCATTGATCCTCATCACCTTGTTATTACTTTCTTTCTTTCTTATCCAGGTAGATTTCAAGGTTCCACAGAATCATTCCTTTGCAAATGCTGTCAGCTTTCCTCCCCGTTTTCTGTTCATCATACTCACCTGCCAAAACCCCGGCCTTGGAATAGCCCTCCCATCTGACTTCCCTGTGCCTCCATTTGAGCAGTTCAATGTTGCTGGACAAAATTGCACAAGCGAATGGACCTGGCTCACTTAAATTGCACAAGAGCATGGATTTAGCTTAATTAATGCCAATTTTTGAGGCTTAAGTTTGTTCATAATCCTTAAATGAGCATTAATCCTACTTAGTGGCCTTCTTCCTGGCATTATTTTTTCTCTTTTTACAGGTCCCCTGGCCCTTTCTCCATCATTATTCTTAGCTGATACCTCATCCTCAGACTTAGAGACACTTAGCGTCCGTGTGCATCAGAACTTGCAGATTCACCTACATTTGTACCCGCGTCACCTCATGCCCTTGCAGCTAAAGCCAGTCCTTCCCCTTGTCCCTGGATCATACCCACATCACCTTTCATTTCTCCCATTGTTATCAATAGCCAGGAACAATTGTGTTAGCTGCATGACAAAAATAACAGCATAAATATTTTCTCCTAATAAGATAATACTTGTTAATTTAGACCTAATAGGATATTTTGTATTGAATTTTTTCTCCAAAAAAACCTCATGCAGACTACTTCCAGAAAATTAATCTGCCCCTTAAACTATAGTGCTCTATTTTCTTTTTCTTTTTTTGTTTAGATGGAGTCTCACTCTGTTGCCCAGGCTGAAGTGCCGTGGTGCAATCTTGGCTCACTGCAACCTCTGCTTCCTGGGTTCAAGTGATTTTCCTGCCTCAGCCTTCAGAGTAGCTGGGACTACAGGTGTGTGCAACCACACCCAGCTAATTTTTGTATTTTTTAATAAAGACCGTGTTTCACCATGTTGGTTAGGCTGGTCTTGAACTCCTGACCTTATGATCTACCTGCCTCAGCCTTCCAAAGTGCTGGCATTACAGGTGTGAGCCACTGCACCTAGCCAACTCTATTTTCTATCATAGCAAATTTTCACTTCTCTGCCTGACTTTTAAGTAGCTCCTAACCTGGGCTTGCCTTATTTTAGTCCTATTTTCACTCATTTTGTGTCCCAATCTATTAGTTAAGGTGGTTTCCTCATTTTCTCATGACAGATCTTTATTAATTTATCTTCCCTTCACCCAGAACACTCTGTTTCCTGTTCAGCTATCATGTGGCGGAGAGGAACTCCATTTGAGATGTTTCTGACCCCCAAGCTCTTAAACCCCGTGTTTGTTTTTTTTTTTAATTTTTTGAGACGAGATTCCCACTCTTGCCCAGCCTGGAGTACAGTGGCACGATCTCGGCTCACTGCAGCCTCCGCCCCCTGGGTTCAAGTGATTCTCCTGCCTCAACCTCCCAAGTAGCTGGGATTACAGGTGCCTGCCACCATGCCCAGCTAATTTTTGTATTTTTAGTAGAGACAGGCTTTCGCCATGTTGGCCAGGCTAGCCTTGAACTCTTGACCTCAGGTAATATGCCCATCTCAGTCTCCCAAAGTGCTGGGATTACAGGCATGAGCCACTGTGCCTGGCCCCAGCATTTTAATAAAAGTATTGACATTTAAATGATATCTATTTTATTTGTATTTTAAAGAATTAGATTGTAAAAATGGCAGAAATGTCTTGCTTTTAAAAATAATTCAAATATTTTAACTTTATATTACAGATAATTTTAAACATAAAAGTAGAAACTAATATAATGAACACCCATGTAATTATTACTCAGCTTCAATAATTAACATTTTCCCCCTTCTTATTGAATTTATCTCCTTCTATTTTTAAAAGAATTTTAGATCAAATCTCAGACATTGTGCTTTTTTATTCTGGAATGCTTAAATATGCAGTTCGTTCATTCTTTCTCTCTCTCTTCCTTCCTTCCTTCCCTCCCTCCCTCCCATTTGTCTTTCTTTTTTTTTTTTTTTTCTTTTTCTTTTTCTTACTTTCTTTCTCTCTCTCTCTTTCTTTCTTTCCTTTTTTTGACAAAGTCTCTCTCTGTTGCCCAGGCTGGAATGCAGTGGCATGATCTCGGCTCACTGCAACCTCCATCTCCTAGGTTCAAGTGATTTTCCTGCCTCAGCCTCCTGAATTAGCTGGGACTACAGGTGCGCACCACCATGCCCAGCTAATTTTTTGTACTTTTAGTAGAGATGGGGTTTCACCATATTGGCCAGGATGGTCTCGATCTCCTGACCTCGTGATCCACTGCCTCAGCTTCCCAAAGTGCTGGGATTACAGTCATGAGCCACCACACCCAGCCAATATGCAGTTCTAACCAATAAGAACTTTAAAAACCTGACCACTGTGCTGTTATCATACCTTATAAAATTAATTATTTTTAAATATCATCCAATATAGGCTTTCTCAACCTTGGCAATATGAAATTTGGGGCCACAGAGTTCTCTGTTGTTGGGGGCCATTCTGTGCATGGTATAAAATTTAGGAGCATCCTGGTCTTTGCCACCAGATGTACACCCCACATCATGACAACCAAAAGTGTTGCTAGAGTGGAAGGAACATCACACCTGGTTGAGAATTGCTGACCTAATACCAGTTTCTATTTAAGTTTGTACAGTTGTTTAAAACAATTTTTTAAATGTTTATTTATTTATTTTTGAGATGGAGTCTCACTGTGTCACCAAGGCTGGAGTGCAGTGGCACGATCTCAGCTCACTGCAACCTCCACCTCCCAGGTTCAAATGACTCTGCTGCCTCAGCCTGCCGAGTAGCTTGGACTGCAGGTGCACACCACCACACCCAGCTAACTTTTCTATTTTTAGTAGAGATAGGGTTTCACTATGTTGACCAGGCTGGTCTTGAACTCCTGACCTTAAGTGATCCTCCTGCCTTGGCCTCCCAAAGTGCTGGGATTACAGGTGTGAGCCACCACGCCTGGCCTACACAATTGTCCTAATGGTGTCTTTTGTAGGTGAGTTAACATTGTATTGATATCCAGAAAACAGTGATCATTCTTATCACTACACACTAGGAGAGAGAAGGTAGATAGGAAATATGGCCAGGAGAAGAGGCATGTGAAAGGTGAGAGCGGAAATAAGGATGGTAAAATTTGAAGGTAGAAGAGGGACTATCCCTGGTGTAACTGGGATGTTGATTAGTTGGGAAAAAATATTCCGGTGTTGTTAAAGTGTGTTGACGTCTCTTGACACACTTTTGCCAAGCGCTTAGCAGCAGAGGGTCTTGTCCACAGATGCACCTGTGACTGTTAGTGTTGGGTGGAAGAGTTGGGGCTGTGCTCTGGAAGACTGGCAACACCTAGCAGGAGTGAGAGCGCTTTTTACTGACAACAAATTGTTCTTGGATCCCAACTTGTTGTACAACCTGTTTCTGTCTCCTAGTCACCAGAAGTAGACTGAGAAAATCTGAAAACATAGTCACATTTGAAAGGGAATCTCAAATTCAAAGCTTAAGTCATAGCCCAGGATCATCAAATGTTTAGAAACAATGAATGCCATGAAAGACAGCTGATGACTCAATGAACAGAAGAACTTACACCAAAGGAAAGAAAATGTAGAAGGAAACTTTGAAAGATGCATAATTAAAATGCATAGAAGAGGGCCAGGTGCAGTGGCTCATGCCTGTAATCCCAGCATTTTGGGAATCGGAGGTGGGTGGGTCACCTGAAAGCATTCTCTTGGAAACAGCATAAGGGTGCTAATCATCGCTATGTGCACTGTATGTATTGGCCAATGTAATAAAATATATAAATAAATCAGGCATGCAAATATTTGAAAGAAGAGCTCGGGGAACTATGATTGCATTTGCAGAAAGCATGGTTGTCTTCCTAGAAGATCCAAGACAATAAAATGGCACACTGCTAGAACTCTTTACTGCTAAAGTACTTGAATAAATGATTACAGTGTAAAAAGTAATAGGATTTCCATATATGGCCACAACCAATGAGACCATCCAGTGCCTGATAGAAACACAAATAAGAAATGGCTATGAATAAACCTTCAAGTATCTGTGCCATACTATCTGAAAGCAGCAACGACAACAATGACAATACTAAAAAATGTCATCGGAAGACGTAACAGAAGACCTGAAGAAATAATGAGAAATACCATATTCCTGAATTGGAAAATACACTATTTTGAAAATAGTAGTTCTTTTCAAATATGTTTATACATTCAATGTATTATAGTCAGATCCTATCACATTGAGTATAGCAATCATCTAATCTTATTTTAGAAGGTAAACTAAATATATAATAGTATTTTCCTACACCTCTTTTTGGAAATTATCCCAAAACAAAACCAACCCAAACAAAACAAAATAAAACAGAGAAATAGAAACATAAACACTGTTTTCAATCAACCTGGGAGACACATCTGTAACTCTGAACCACAGTATAAGAGAATGACTAACAAATTTATCTGAATGTAAACAGGCTGCAGGAAGATGCCAAGAGGACCCCTGTGAAAGCAGGAATCAAATGAAACTGGTAAAGCCCAGCTCTCTAATGCTACACCTGAGAGGTAAAATGAACAAATCCAATAATGTCACGATGGGTTCTGGGGTCCCATGCTTTGCATGAATTAGAAGGGGGTTGGGGCTGAACAAGAAATTACTGAGACCAGCCGTATTTTCAGTTTGGCCTTCTGTCAGGTAGGCAATGTAGAGGAGAGAGCCTAATTTGCGGACAGCCCCAAAGCTGCTGATTTTTATCATCTCCTCAGGAATATTATGAGTAGGCCAGGAACGGTGGTTCACACTTGCAACGCTAGCGCTTTAGGAGGCTAAGGTGGGTGGATCACTTGAGCTCAGGGGTTCAAGGCCAGCCTGGGCAACATGGAGAAACCCCATCTCTACAAAATATACAAAAACTAGCTGGGCTTGGTGGCGCATGCCTCTAGTCCCAGCTACTTGGGAGGCTGAGGTGGGAGGATGGCTTGAGCCTGGGAGGTTGAGGCTACAGTGAGCCGAGATCGTGCCACTGAACTCCAGCCTGGGTGATAGAGCGAGATCCTGTCTCAAAAAAACCCCAAAGCAACAACAAAGAATATTATGAGCAAATTCAAGCCAATTCACTTGAAAATATAGATGAAGAGAAATTATTAGGAAAACAGAACTTACCTAAAACTGCTATAAGAAATATAAACTGCACAGTTCTATGTCTGTTGAAGGGATTGAATAGGTAATTAAAAACTTGCCACAAATAAAACTCCTTCCTTTAAAGGAAAGTTCTTAAAGAAGAGCAAGATGAAACACATTCACAGGTGAGTTCTATCCCTCATCAAAGGATGAAATAACACTCAATTTAACATAAGCTCTTCCAGAGAAGAGAGTGAAAAGAAACAACTTACAAGTTTCTGATGCTTATACAATCTTGATCTCCAAATCTGCAAAGAATGTTACAAAAAAAAGAAATTTAATGTCTTTCATGAGCACCGACGCAAAAAACACTAAGCAAATTATTAGCAGATTGAATCTAGTGATACTTAGAAGGATAATACATCATGACCAAATATGATTTGTTTAGAAAATGTGAAACTGGTTAGCATTCAAAAGAGAATGGAATGATGGTTACCAGGAGCTGGGGAAGGAGGGAGGATGGGAAAAAGATAGATGTTGGTCAAAAGGCATAAAGTTTCAGTTAGATAGGAGGAATAAGCTTTTGTCATTTATAGCATGGAATGATGACCATAATAAATAATAATCACTAAAAGAATAGATTCTAAATGTTTTCAGCATCAAAAAAGTATGTGGGGCGATGGATTTGTTAATCAGCTTGATTTAATCATTCCACACTGTAAACATATGAAAACATCACATTGTACCCTGTATATCCAATTATTATTTGTCAATTAAAACAATTTTTAAAAATCAATTGATGTAACTCACCAGATTAACAGAATAAAGAAAAGAAATCATGGCCATTTTGGTAAACATAGAAGAGCATTTGATTTAAATTCAAAATCTATTTATATCGTAAACCAATTTTAAAAGGAAAACAAATTTTAATTTGATAAATCTAAAAGAACAACACCCCAAACCTGCACATAAAGCAAATATCATGTCTGATGAGAAATATTACAAGACTTCCTCCTTGAGGCAGTTATGAGAGAAAGATGTCTACTAAAATTGCTTTCATCGGTGCTGTACTAGAAGCCCTAAATGGCAAAATAGGAAAAATAAATATTAAAGCAATGAGAATTGGAAGGTAAAAATAGAGCTCTTAATATTCACAGATGATAAGATTGTGTCTGTAGATTTAAAAAAAAAAACTACAGATAAACCATTAGACATAATAAGTGAAATACAATAGATCAATTACATTTCTATACAGAATGTTTACAACAAATTTTAAAAGAATAATTAAGGCCAGGCTCAGTGGCTCACTCCTGTAATCCCAGCACTTTGGGAGGCAGAGATGGGCATATCACGAGGTCAGGAGTTCAAGACCAGACTGGCCAACATGGTGAAACCCCATCTCTATTAAAAAATATAAAAATTAGCTGGATGTGGTGGCTCGTGCTTGTAATCCCAACTACTTGGGAGGCTGAGGTAGGAGAATTGCTTGAACTGGGACCTGGGAGGCAGAGGTTGCAGTGAGCTGAGACGGAGCCACTGCACTCCAGCCTGGGCTACAGAGCAAGACTCCATCTCAAGAAAAAAAAGAATAATTAAAATGTATTATTTACAATATCATTAAAGCTTCAAACATCTAGCAATAAATTTAACAAAAGTTATCTGAGAACTTTTCCCAGAAATTTATAATACACTATCGAGAGCTACCAAAGGAAAGTTCGTACATGAATACAATGAATGAATAGATTGTTTAAAAATCTATCTAGCAGAAACAGAAAAAATGTCAAAGGTCAAACCCTTCCAAAGCATTTGTTTGTGCTTCTGCACCAAGAACTCAAATGTGTGGTCATTATTACTCCAACTGGCCCAAGAAGGAGATAATCCCGTCTTCCGTCTTGCGTTACCAACTCCTGGCATGAGTACACTTAAATGACCAAGCACAGATCACGTGCCTGTACCCTGGCTGCAGTCGAGGCTAGGAACATATCTAGCATTTTCCCCTTCTTTGGAAGAGGCGGCCTTTGTCTGCCAAGCCTGCTAACATAGGTATAAACCCAAAAAGGGATGTGGAAGGTAGGCACTTGAAACCATGACAAACATCCACTGAAAACATTCATATTCCTGCTAATAATGATGACTTGATTACTCTGAAAGTACATCCAAGCACAATAAGAAAAAAAAATTCACAAAAATCAAATAAGGAGATTCAATAATAATATATTACCATTAGTTTCCTAGAAAATCCGTGAGCAACAACTAAAATGTTTTTACAAACTATGAATTTGGTTAGCTGGCTGATGCCAATTAATAAGCATATGTCTTCATGTATATAGCTCACTAGATGACATAGTGGAAGAAAATATAGCACTTACAATAGCAAGAAATGTGACGGATCAATAGAAAATGTAAAAATGGTTCTGAAGGATGGAAAAAGGGGACGTAAATAGAAAGGCACATGATGTTTTCAAACAAGAGATTCAATATCATAAATATGTCACGTGTCTCTAAGTTTAATCTGCACTTTTTTTTTTTTTTTTTTGAGGCAGAGTCTCACTCTCTCACTTGGGCTGGAATGCAGTGGCAAGATCTCGGCTCACTGCAACTGCCACCTCCTGGGTTCAAGTGATTCTCCTGCCTCAGCCTCCCGAGTAGCTGGGATTATAGGTGCATGCCACCACGCCAGGTTAATTTTTGTATTTTTAGTAGAGGTGGGGTTTCACCATGTTGGTCAGGCTGTTCTCAAACACCTGACCTCAAATGATCCACCCGCCTCAGACCCACAAAGTGCTGCAATTACAGGCGTGAGCCACTGCACACAGCCTACTCTGTACATTTGACATGATCCCTTCCCTCCAAAATTAACAGTAGGATTTTTACTGGAACTTGACAATCTAATCCTAAAAACTATATGGAAACACAAACAGGCAAGAATAGCTAGCAAATTTTTTTTTTTTTTAAAGAGTAATGGGTGTGTATTTGTCTTAGGCCTGAGAGCATAAAATCATCCAAAGGGTAAGATATGGTATTTGAATACACTAATGACTTGAAATATGATAAAGATGACATTTCATGTCATTGGGGAGTGATGTGTTTGCTCTTTTGATTGGCAGAAACTAAAGATTACTAATACCCAATGGTGGAAAAGATGCAGAGAAATGCATAAGCATGTAAAAGGGCATGACCTCTGTGGAAAGCATTTTTCTTAGCCTCCATTTTAGGAATCTTCTTATGCCTTAACCGAACAACTCCACTTTTAGGTATTCATGCTAAAGAAACACTTGCACCTGTGCACAAAAGGGCCTTGGAGAATTGTTTTAATTGGAGAAAAATAGATTATAATCTAAGTGTCCTTATAAATAAAGTATTATAGATCTATATTGTGGAATACATTGCAACAGGTAAAATAATATGGTTTGAAAATAAGAAAGATCATATGAGTAAAATGTGGCATTTCAAGGACATATTTTAAAGTTGGAAAGAGAATTTGTAGCATAATATACATAGTGTGATTCCACTGATGTCAAAAGGGTCTGCATACACACATATGAGTCGGGTTGTATTGTTACCTTAAGTTTATCAGTTTACCAATGAGGAAACTGAAGCACTGAAAGGAAAAGATGAGTGTTTGGAAGACTGTCTGGGGAAGAGCATTTCAGGCAGTGAGAATAACCAGTTCAGATGCCCTGGAGTAGAAGCAAGCCATGCCGACTGGAGGAAAAGGAAGGAGATCACTGAGGCTGGCGTGAGGTGAGTGAAGGTGGTTAGTGAGCGATCAGAACAGAGAAGTGGTCAGATCCTGTCTTTGGCTTTTGTTTGGAGAGAAATGGGAGCCACTGGAAAGTTTTGAGCACGAAGATGACATTATTTGATTTCCTTTTTAAAATAATTTGCTGCCATGTTGAAAATTGGCTGTAGAAAGGCAAGGGTAGAAGTAGAAAGATTAGTTAGAAGGCTGCTGAGATAATCCTGAGGACAGATGACAGCGGCTTGGACCATGGCCAGGGGAAGTATTGAGAAGTCAGATTCTCGATATATTTTGAGGACAGAGTCAACAGAAATTTAGGGTAAGTTGAATGAGTAAGAGAGAGAAGACACAGGATTTTTGGTCTGAGCAGCAAGATGGAGGAGATTGTCATTCACTAAGATGAGGAAGGTCAGGACTTTGCTTTTTGACATGTTCAGTTTCAGTTTCTATGAGACATTCAAGTGAATGTGTGAAGCAGGTGACTGGATGTAAGAGTCTGGAGTTCCAGGGAGAGGTCTAGGGTGAAGATGTGAACTTAGGAATCCCTGAGATATGGATGTTACTCAAAGTTGTGATGCTGGGTGACATCAACAAGAGAGTGAGTGTTGACAGACAGGCACCAGGTGCAGGACTGAGTCCTGGGTGCCCAGGAGGGAGAAGGGGACCTAGCAGAGGAGACTGAGAAGCAACCAGGAGGTGGGAGGGAAACCAGCAATGGGTGGTAACCAGGAAGTTCAAGTGAAAAATATATGTCAGGGAGAAGGGAGTGTTTAACGGTATTAAATGCTGTCTTTGGGTCAATAAAATGAAGATGGAGAATGAACCTTAGATTCAGCAATGCTGTGGTCATTGTTGACCTGGAGAAGAGCAGCATTGGTGGTGATGTGGGAGGAAGCCTCATGGAGAATGGGAGGAGAGGAATTAGAGGTAACAAATATAGCCTGTTTTTCAGAGGCATTGTTCTGTTTTGAAGGAAAGCAGACGTATGAGGCAGTTTCTGGAAGTGGGAGGAGTAGAATTGTTTAGTTGTTGATGATGATGTGGTTGTTATTGTTGTTGTCATTTTTAGAGATTGGCTGAACAATAGCCTGTCTGTATGCTGAAGAGAATGACCCAGTAGCAATGGGAAAATTGGTAATGTAGGAGACAACAAAGCAATGCCATTACAGATAGCCTTGAGAATGCGTGTGGGTAGGAGGGCAGCTGGCGTTAGCTAGAGAGGTGGACTGTTGTCACTTAAACTAATGGTTAGGAAGGCAGAGTATATGTACAAATGCTGGTAAGTGTATGCATATGTGATAGGTGGGAATTCTCTGCTGATTGCTGCAATATTCTCAGGGGATTTGGAAGCAACATCTTGAGCTGTGAGCAGCGGTAGGCAGGAGGTGTTAGAGGTTTGAGGCTAAAGGAAAATGGTGAATTAGATTGAGAGGGTGAATGGACTAGGGAAATAAAATATGACTTACACGTGTTAAAGCCAGAGAATATGCATCTATTATAGAGAGCAGGCCTGAACCAAAATAGAGTTTCCCTTTTTCTGGACAAACAAAACCTATGGATCCTTGAGTCCCTTTCTTTTGTTTTTATGAAAATAACCAATAAAAAACATACTGCAGTTCTAAGTTGGAAGACGGGACCACTTAGTGAAGAAGATGATCTGAGGCACTTTACATTTTCTGTCCCAGTGCTTGGGAAGCACAAGTGTTCCACACAACATCACTGCTCAGACAGAAATGCCCAGAGATCTTAAAGGAAGAAAATTTATGACTTGTTGACCTATCTGAAGCCACACCCCTGTGATCACAAAGTTATTGCTGCACGTGGGTAATGACAGAACATCCCCCATCATTCAAACTAATGCTGCAGGAAGGAGTCATGGGCAGGGAAGGATGAGATTAAGTGCTGTTGTTATACACTCTGTTCCTGCCTGAAGTAGCGTGATGAACTCAATTACTTTAGGTAATTAAATAAGGGTGAGATGTTTCCAGAGCTATCCAGACCCAGCCAGTCCCTCAAGGTCTTTGGTAGCTTAATTTCCAGCTTCATCATCTCTGTGACCTGATTTTATCCAACAATCTTATTAGCATGTTCTTGATAATAAACAATGACTAAGAACAATAATTTATTTTGGCTTGTTTGGGATTTGGTGGAGGTGTAGTGAGAAGGTAAAACTAGAGTATTTTGAGAGAGGCTAGGAGTTTTCAACAAACTGAAGTTAAGCCAATGATTTCAAAAAAAAAAAGCTCAATTTTCTTGGATATCACAGTTAACACCACTTTTACACCAGTGAATGGTCAGGCAATTTGTCATATAAGTAGTCATTGTTTAAATTTTCTCAACTATTCTAATTGTTCTTGTTAGTTGACAGCTTATTTTTTTCCCCTGCCACATGACTTATTGATTTGATCTCTTTTCCTTTTTTAGGTGGTTATGTTATCTTGGGTGTTTTGGGAAGCAGATGCCTTGATGGTGTTATACGTGCAGGAGATTTATTGGCAGAAATGCCTGTCAGAGAAAAATGGGAAGGAGCTGAACTTGCTTGGGAGAGCTGTCAGATAGGAATGTCAGACTGACTGCTGTGGAGAGAGAGAAAAGGAAAAATCTTAAGACTGTAGCACAACTCTTAAGAAAGTTTTGGTAAGGCTGATGTGGAGTCTTGAAGCCAAAGTGGCTCATCAGAGGAATCCTGCCTCTCCCAGGATTGTAGTGTTCTTCCACGTTCAATGCCTGGTGAGGAACAGCTGGTGGGAAAAGTGGCCTTGGTTCTAATACAGTGATGGATTTCAGAGTGGGGCAGTAGCTGGGGCTGTCAGTTAATTACACTGGTATATTAGTCTGCTTGGGCTTTTGATATGGTTTAGCTGTGTCCCCACCCAAATCTCATCTTGAATTGTAGTTCCCATAATCCCCACATGTTGTGGGAGGGACCTGGTGGGAGGTAATTGAATCATGGGGGTGGTTACCCTTATGCTGGTCTCGTGATAGTGAGTTCTCATGAGATCTGATGGTTTTATAAGGGGCTTTTCCCCCTTTTGCTCAGCACTTCTCCTTTCTGCTGCCACATAGAGAAAGATATGTTTGCTTCCCCTGCTGTCATGGTTGTGTTTTCTGAGGCTTTCCTAGCCATGCTGAATTGCATGTCAATTAAACCTCTTTCCTTTATAAATTACCCAGTTTCAGGTATGTCTTTAATAGAAGTGTGAGAATGAACTAATACAGCTCCCATAACAAAATACCACAGACTGAATAGCCTTTTAAACAACAGAAATTTATTTCTCACAATTCTGGAGGCTGGGAAGTCCAGAATCAAGGTGCTAGCAAAGTAGGTTTCATTCTGAGGCCTCTCTCTTGGCTTGTAGATGGCCGCCATCTCTCTGTGTGCTCACTTGACTTTTTTATGCATAAGTGAAGAGAGAGAGAGCTCTCTGGCATCTCTTATAAGGACACAAATCCTGTTAGATCAGGGCCTACCCTGACTTCATTTACTCCTAATTACTTTCTTAGAGACCCCATCTGTAAATACAATCACACTGGGGTTAGGGTTTCAACATGTGAATTTTGGGGGCCACAAGCATTCAGTTTATAACTAACCATAGTCAGAGATTTGAGACATTCATCTTTTAAAAATGTTTCATTGCATTATATAATACAAAAAAATGTATAGATTTTATGTTTATAGCTTTTCAATTTCCTAATTCTGAGATCTTTATTCAGGTATAATGTATACACAGTAGAATGCACAAATTTCAGACGACAGGTCAAGGTGTTTGACAGTGTATACAACTATGTAGCCATTACCATGCCAGGATGTAGACTATGTCCCTCACTACAGAATATGTCCATCGCTACAGGAAGTGTCTGATTTTCCTTGGCGAGTTTCCTTGGCTGTAGTGAGTGCTACAGAGAAAAGCAGAGAAGAAAAGGTGACAGGGAGTTGTGGCATGGCATTGGGGGGTGTGAGGGTGTCAATTTTAAGGAGAGCTGTCAGCTGAGGCCTCTCTGATAGGGTGGTTTTACCACCTACAGGAGGTCTTGTAACAATTACAGTTACATATAGCAGTGCTGGTATGCTGATTAAAGCTGATTTTCAGTCATAATGAGTTTGGAAGACGGCACATTTCCTCTGTTTGACACTAATGAGCACGTGCAATTCCCAAGCAATTTATAGTAAACAATCTTATCCTTTTTTTTTTTTTTTTTTACATTGTCATCATTCAACTAAAACTTCCTAAAGAAGGGATAACAGTTCTTACGGGAAACTTTGCTGGCTTCTACATTAATATTTAATGGATAGTAAAGTGCATTTGTAGGCTCTATGGAACTTCTGAGAAACAGATTCATTTATTCATTCAAACTTTCATTTCATTTATTTATTCCGTAAAAATTTGTTGAGCACATTCTATGTCCTGGGTTTTGAACCCGGCACTGAGACAGACAAAAATGAGTAAGAAGCTCTAGGATCTCATAGTCAAGAATGGGAAGGCAAAGGCAAAACTGCAAATGAATTGTTTCTCTTATGACTAAAACAACTAAAAAATGGGGGTCATCTAGAGGAGACAGGAAGAAGGAGACAACTGAGCAGGTTATAAGGTGTTAACTGGGAAGAACTAATTTAGTTAACATTCAATAGCAAGTATTTGCTAAAATGGGCTGGTCACTTGACTTAGTACCAGGGCTATAGAGGTAAACACAGCATTTGGAGAAAAAGAAAAAAAGCCCCTTTTCTTTAAAATTTTGTTTTTAGAGATGGGGTCTCACTATGTTGTCCAGGCTGGTCTTGAACTCCTGGGCTCAATCAACTCTCTCACCTTGGCTTCCCAAAGTGCTGGGATTACAGACACGAGACACCATGCTCAGCCATGTCAGCCCTTTTGCTGATGGTATTAATTGACAAAGTCCTAGGAAACGGGTAAATTAGTCAGCTCTAGCCTAGAAGAAATATCTGTGAGATTTAAGATGAAAGGGCATGGGCAGGATGTGGTGTTGGAGATTTCTGAGTTCTTCACAATGAGGAGCCTCATACTCAGAAGAATGCCAGGGTCTCAGGTTCTTCCAGGACTGTTAGGTCCACGTATGCAGAGACCAGTGAGCTTCTGGGGCAGAGGTAGGAGTGGAGGAAGATTGTCAGATGCACAGTTCACCCTGAAGATTCAGAGGAGCTAGATAAGAGTGAAAGATGCTAACTACGAAGTCTGGGGGTCCAGAAATAGGCTGTAATTATAGCAAGGCCTCTCCTTAGCGGGTGGAACGGGGAATCTGTGTAGAAATTGAACCCATCAGGCTCCCTACCCACATGGGGTGGAGGGGGACAAGGGGACTGGCAAGTGATGTGGCAGCTCTCTCCTCTCACAGGGGTTGATTCAAGGCTTGTTTATAATTAGACCTAGAGAGGCTGATTTTTCTCATTGGGAGGTTGCCCTTCCATCCTATCAGACTAGGCTGCCTTCGGTGCCAGGTGAAGTCAGCTGAGCTAGGGAGTGGGATCCACATGGGCAGGCAAGCTCAGCAGAAGCTAATCATCACTGTGAAATGTGAGGAGCGCTCCAATGGAGCCATACACAAGGTCTTCCCAGGGCTTAGTGGAGGAAGAAATCATTCCCTAAGGGAGCTGGCCAAGGATTCACAGGAAACACGCTTTTCCCTCTTATAGATTATTTTCTTTACAAGTGCTTCACAAATATTTTTTCATAAAGGTTAAAAAAATCAAATAGTACCAAAGGCATTATAACCCCCAATTGCAGTTCCCTGGACCAGTCACACTGTCACCTCTATCACCTTCCCTGGAAGCAAGCAGGAAACTATCTTAGCTACTTCTTTTTATATTGATCTTTGTACTTCTTAAAATTGTGCTTGTAATGATAATTCTTTTGTGTTATCATCTTGAATTGATCTTGTCAAGATCAATTCATGTTGCCACATATTTATGCAGCTTCTGATGGCTGCCTAGTATTCTAAAACATTTCAGTTATCCATTCTTCCTAGTGATATTCACTTAGGTTGCCCCCAACTCTCTACCATAAATGACACAGTGATGAACTTTGTGCATGTTCCCTTAAGAACCTGTATGAGACTGCCTCTAAGAATATATGCCGTGTGCTAGCAATCTGTGTACTTACTTTCAAAACATATTGCCAGATATATCTGCAGAATGATTGCACAAATCCACACCCTACCAGGAGTTCCAAAAAGCTCTTATATTCCATATAACTGCCAACATTTCTACTATTCAGGTTTCTAATTTTTAACCATCTGATAGGATAGAGTGATGTCTCTTTGTTGTTTTATCTTTCTTCTTTTTTTCGAAGACAGAGTCTGGCTCTGTCACCCAGACTGGAGTGCAATGGCACAACCTTGGCTCATTGCAACCTCTGCCTCATAGATTCAAGCAATTCTCCTGCCTCAGCCTCCTGAGTAGCTTGGGATTACAGGCACCCACCACCACACCTGGCTAATTTTTGTATTTTTAGTAGAGACAGTGTCTCACCATGTTGGCCAGGCTGGTCTCGAACTCCTGAGCTCAGGTTACCGTCTGCCTTGGCCTCCCAAAGTGCTGAGCCACCCTTTCTTTCTTTCTTTCTTTCTTTCTTTCTTTCTTTCTTTCTTTCTTTCTTTCTTTCTTTCTTTCTTTCTTTCTTTCTTTCTCTTTCTTTCTTTCTTTCTTTCTTTCTTTCTTTTCCTTCCTTCCTTCCTTCCTTCCTTCCTTCCTTCCTTCCTTCCTTCCTTGTTTCTTTCTTTCTTTCTTTCTCTCTTTCTTTCTCTCTCTCCTTCCTTCCTTCCTTCTTCCTTTTTTTTTTTATTTGAAAGAGAGTCTCACTCTCTTACCCAGGCTGGAGTGCAGTGACACAATCGTAGCTCACTGTAGCCTTGCATTCCTTGGCTCAAGTGATCTTCCTGCATCAGCTTCCTGAGTAGCTGGGACTACAGGCACATGCCACCATATCCAGCTAATTAAAAGAATATTTTTTGTAGAGATAGAGTCTTGCCATGTTGCCTAGGCTGGTCTTGAACTTCTGGCCTCAAACAATCCTCCCGCCTCAGCCCACCAAACTGCCGGAATTATAGGTGTGGGCCACCATGCCTCACCATTTTGCTTTTGATGAATCACAAATGGGTTTGATTATTTCCTCTTACGTTTCTTAACTTTTTTGTGCTTAATTTTATGTAGCTTGCTCGTTACAATTTTTTTAAACCCAATTGTGCTTCCTGTCTTTTTGTTGATTTATAGGAATTGCTTGTTTTCTGTGTATGTCTCTTTTTGGTTTTAGATATTGAAAACATCTCTCAGGACATTGGTTTTCTTGTTTGTTTATTTATTTTGTTCTGTTTATTGAGTCAGTTAGGATGACAGGTATATATCACCATGCTTGGCTAATTTTTAAATTTTTATAGAGATGAGATTTTGCTATGTTGCTCAGGTTGGTCTTGAACTCCTGGCCTCAAGCAATCCTCCTGTCTCAGCCTCTCAAAGCACTGGGATTACAGGTGCTTTGAGGTGCTTACAGGTGCTCAGTGCTCAATGAGGCACTGAGCCTGACCCCATCAGTGTCTTTGAACTTTGCCCATAGTGTTCTTCAGGGAAATGAGGTTCTTAATTTTGAAGTAATCAAATTAATCATTTTCATTGTGGTTATGTTTGCACAACTCTGTGAATATCTATAAGCCATTGAATTGTACACTTTAAATGAATAAATATATGGCATATAAATGATATCTCACTAATGCTATTATTATTATTTTTTAAAGATATTGGCCAGATTGCCCTCCAAAACCAAAAGGCCATACTTAAAGTCCTGGTCAAACCTAATAGACAAGAAAAAAATGGATGTGTGAATTAGAAAAAAGGTATAAAACTCTTATAATTTATAGATAATGTTATCTTCTACATCAAAAAATCTAAAATAAACACAGCAAATTATTAGAGTTTTTGCATCTAAGATCAACTTACAAAAACTTGTAAATTATATTTATATTTAAATTATATTTTCTACTTGATTATAACAATAATCGTGTAGAAAATATAATTTAAAAATTCATGGTAGCAACAAAATTAGTAAAATATCTAAGAATTTATAAAAACTTAGAATACCTCTTTGAGGAAAAGATAAAACTTTACTAAAGGACATAGAATAAACCTAAATAAATGGAGAGGTTTTCCACACTCTTGGTTGGCATGACTTCCTATTATGAAGCTGCCATTACTCCCCAAAATAATTCATGGATGTAATGAACTTCTCGTCAAATCTTCAGATGGATTTTTCTTAAAAGTATTTTTTTCTTAAAGTGTATATTTTTGTCTTGTAGCCAGTCCTAAGAAAGATATTTTTAAAATTCCCTATTGAGTATTTAACACGCATTTTTAGCCTGCAACACTTTCCCAGTTAAGGAGGTTCTCCATTTGTCAAAATATTTTAAAACAATAAATTTACATTTATGTTTTTAAAACATGTTTTTAGGTGGGCACAGTGGCTCACGCCTGTCATCCCAGCAGCTTGGGAGGCCAAGGTGGGTGGATTGCTTGAGTCCAGGAGTTCCAGACCAGCCTGGGCAACATGACGAAACCCAGTCTCTACAAAGAATACAAAAATTAGCAGGTGTGGTGGCACACTCATGAAGTCCCAGCTGCTTGGCAGGCTGAGGCTGGAGCATCACTTGAGCCCAGGAGGTCAAGGCTGTAGCGACCCCTGAGCTGATCATGCCACTGCACTTCAGCCTAGGCTGGAGTGAGACCCTGTCTTAAAAAAATGATTATACCTTCTTTCAAAGACAATCTTTTGTTTTTAAAATGGTTTTGGAGACAAGTGATGGGGTCACGTGACAGTGCCAGGTCAACTTCACCATCAGAGAAGGGCACTTTGTGGGCAGCTTCAGCCCAGCATGTCTTTTCTGGACTTGCAGAGGTGAGTCCCAAGCACCAATAGAACTTTAATTTTGCTCAGTCTCTGTTTATCTAGATTATCCTCCTTCAAAAGTTTTGGGTTTTGTTTTTGATTTTTTGGTCTATTTACAGATGAAAAGTTATTCCCCATAGGTGGCAACAATGATTGGGAATTTGGTTTCACACTCTGACCATCTCGTGACCTGTATAAATGGATTAATAGATTAGAGAGACCTGTTTTCCACTGGGTGACAGATAGGAGAGAATGTGGATTGCTAGTCATTTGTTTCTATGTCATTATGTCTATTTTGAACTCAAATCAAGTAAAAATTTTGTAGTCATCAAAGAGAAGTTTAGCTCATTGAGATACAGTGAAAGCCAATTATGTCCCTGCCAAACAAAAACAATTTCCAGGGAAACTACCTTGATTGCTTAGTCTCAGTCCACGTGTAGTGAGCATGTGACTCAGCCACCCCTCTGGTTGTTTTAGTGAGGGGCCATGTGGCCCACCTGGAACCAACCAGGAACAGTAAGATGTTTGCAAGGACTCTTGTGAAAGAGCCAATGCATTTTCAGCTGCATTTTCATCTAAGAGAATCTGACTTTGAGTTTGCTGGCAGATGTGCTTCCACTCATGAAGCCTGTTGAAGAAATACAAAAGAATAGAGCCAAATCAGAGGGAAACTGAACCCTGAGAACATCATTTGAGCCTCTGCAACAACCTTGAGTCCCTAATGCAGCCCTCATCCCAGATTTGTCATTCACAGGGTCAATACTTATTTTGAGTTTTGTTGTTTAAAGCAGTTGAATTGGGCCGGACACAGTGGCTCGCGCCTGTAGTCCCAGAACTCTGGGAGGCCAAGGTGAGTGATCACGAGGTCAAGAGATCGAGACAATCCTGGCCAACATGGTGAAACCCTGTCTGTACTAAAAATACAAAAAAATTAGCTGGGCACAGTAGCTGATACCTGTAGTCACAGCTACTTGGGAGGCTGAGGCAGGAGAATCGCTTGAACCCAGGAGGCAGAGGCTGCAGTAAGCGGAGATCATGCTACTGAACTTCAGCCTGGTTGACAGAGCAAGACTCCAGCTCAAAAAGAAAAAAAAAAAAAGCCGTTGAAGTGTGTGTGTGTGTGTGTGTGTGTGTGTGTGTGTGTGTGTGTGTGTGTTCACTTGCATTCAAATAATGCCTCATAATAAAAGAGGTCTTCTCCTTTGCTGGCTCCTCTATGCTAGCCTACTAAATATATATTAACCTCTCTGTGGCTCCATTTCCTCTTCTGTTTAAGAAAGATAAATGGCACTTACTACCTCAAAGAGTTGTAAATATATATATATTTTTCCCATTTATTTATTTTATTGCATTTTAGGTTTTGGGGTACATGTGAAGAACATGCAAGATTGTTGCATAGGTACACATGTGGCAGTGTTATTTGCTGCCTTCCTCCCCATCACCTACCTCTGGCATCTCTCCCCTTGCTATCTCTCCCCAGCTCCCCACCCCCCTCCGTCCCTCCCCTATTTCCCCCCAACTGACCCCAGTGTGCAGTGCTCCAGTTGTAAATATTAAATGATACAATAAACAGAAAAGCATAAATGTGTTTGACAATGGTGAGGTGAGAGAGGCAGCATATAAATGTTCAAAATTCAATTGTGTCAGACTGTAAAACTATCTATTATGGTGAGAATACACCTCATACCAGGCGCTACCGTAGTAGTAAACTTTCTCTCTTTAGCAAAATATACGCTTCAGTAAAATACTTGAGAAAGATCTTCTGGTCTTTGGTCCATTATAGTTGCTACTGGGAGCTCATAGTGCAAGCCATTTGGTCCACTGAAAGGTGAGTAACTTGACAGCTTCTGTACCAAATGTGGGCACCAGCATCTTTTCCGTAGCCCTCAAAACTGTGATGATTATTGTTTTGTCCTCCAGCAAATACACCAGCGTACCCATCAGAAGACCTGCTGTATCCTCAGGCACTTCCATGCAGGACACTGATGCTTTGTAAGCCTATCTCCTTCACATTGCTTTCTTCAAGTCCCTGGAGCCCCTGATAACCTTGGGCAACTTCTCTTCTTTCAACCCACACCATTTTAGCCCCTATCTCCTCTGTCTCAGGAACACCTAGCTAAATTCCCCTCCCGTATGAGAGCCTGGGTAGGGATGTATAACAATCATCTAGCCATGCAAGCATTTTCATTGTCCAGACATTAGGCTTGAAGTATAGGGCTTGGCATTTAATAACTCCAGAAATTCCTATTCCTGTTGAATTAAACTTACCAGCACCTCCTGAAGCAAACTTTATAGAAGGTGAATGATCGTCTCTCAGTTCCTGCCGCTCTGTGAGCTCTGATTGTGAACATAAGGCATTTGAAAATGTTTCTAGTCAATATGTTCTCGTCTCCCCCACCATTATTTAGCCAATGAGCTTTTCTGTTTGTTTGGGGTCTCCAGTTTTCCCATATGGGCAAGATTGGGAAAGGAGAAGAGAAACACAGTGTTGGAAGCAGAGCAAGACTGGGTGGTCTCTTGGGGAACGACCCCTACCATTCCCCTCTAGGAGATTCAGGTCAGAGATGGCTCCCCAGCTTCTGAACTGAGACTCAAGTACTCCCAAACTTCCAGTGTCTGCAGTTGTGATATGTGAAGCTACCTGGCTCTTGCCCTTCCTGGAAGCTTTGTGGAGCATTCGGCCCTATGAGGGCCTCCACAGTTGCATAAAGAGTGAGCTGTGATAACGGGGGAAGGGATTGTTGGCTGAGATAGTTTCTGCGGTGGGTCATTACTTGATTTTTTTCATTTTGAAAAGTTCCTGAATATTTGTGTAGAAGGTTTTCTTATTTTTTTTCCCTTTGATAAATTTATGAAATTATTATGTATTTCAAAAAATAGGTCATCTTAGCAGATTGAAATAAAAAGATCCCTCAAGCCTGTAATCCCAGCACTTTGGGAGGCCGAGGTGGGTGGATCACGAGGTCAAGAGATCGAGACCATCCTGGTCAACACGATGAAACCCCGTCTCTACTAAAAATACAAAAAATCAGCTGGGCATGGTGGTGCGTGCCTGTAATCCCAGCTACTCAGGAGGCTGAGGCAGGAGAATTGCCTGAACCCAGGAGGCGGAGGTTGCGGTGAGCCGAGATCGCGCCATTGCACTCCAGCCTGGGTAACATGAGTGAAACTCCGTCTCAAAAAAAAAAAAAAGATCCTGGAAGGTGGTGGGATCATGTAGCCCCTCTAACTTCCCTCCATATGCCTGGCCACAGCAGGCACTCAGCTAAGCTGGCTCCTTCCTTCCCACAGCCCAAGTTCCTGGGATATGTCAAGCCTCAACCCACATCATGGCACAGAGAACCCCCCTTTCCTGTTTTAAGAGACAGTGGTAATTGAGAAAGGCAAACATCATTGATTACAAAAAAAGGACACCATCCTCTTCAGAGGTTGTGTTTCTGTGAGAATTAAAGTTGCTGAAACTCGATAGAAATATTTATTTGAGCAAAAGTTTCTTCACTGGAGGGATTGGAAGAGGTCTTTGTGGTTGACAATGAAATGTACATCCCCAAAGATGAGACAGGTTCCTGAGCTTCCTGCCACCATTGGTGTGTCCTGATGGCTCCTAGAGGGGGACACAGGCGTCCTGGTGGCTTCAGGGCAGGTGGGCACCTCAGCACAGCTGTTGATCTTGAGATTTCAGGATTTTCCTGGCATGTCTCTCTTTTCATCTTCCTGTCTTTATCTAGAATATTTACCACTTGACATATAAAACAAAATGCACACATTAGTTAAAAAACAAAATCAATGTAAAACATAAACAAAAAAAACCCACCAGCATTTATCATAGGTTTTATTGTAAAAATCAAGTAAACCTAAATAGGTAGTTATTTATTTATTTTTTTAGACACAGGGTCTTGCTATAGCTCCTGGGCTCAAACTATCCTCCTACCTCCACCTCCCAGAGTGTCGGGATTATGGATATCAGCTACTGCATCCAGCCTAGAATCCAGTTCTAGAAATGGATTTTGCCAGGTGCAGTGGTTCACGCCTATTTAGGAGGGCGAGGTGGGTGGATCACCTGAGGTCAGAAGTTCAAGACCAGTCTGGACAACATGTCAAAACCCTGTCTCTACTAAAAATACAAAAATTAGCCAGGCGTGGTGGTAGGCACCTGTAACCCCAGCTACTTGGGAGGCTGAGGCAGGAGAATTGCTTGAACCCGGGAGTTGGAGGTTACAGTGAGCTGAGATCTTGCCATGGCACTCCAGCCTTGGAGACAGAGTAAGACTGTGTCTCAAAAAAAAAAAACCAACCAAACAAACAAACAAAACAAATAAACAAAAAAACGGATTTTATGAGATTTCCTATTTCCACGAGCTTAACAAGACGAGATATGTTGAGATGCCCTCCCACTACAAAATACCCAAATAATGTATAAGTTAGAATAAACACACTTTGAATTTTATTGCTAAGCTCAAAGGAGAATAAGAAAACTTCTAATTTTTTTTTAAGGCAAAAACAAATAAAATAGAACTGAAACTAGTCGGGTAAGCCTGCACAATTTCTTGTTCCATACTTGACCTGGGGATAGAGGTGGGGCCAGAAACTTGTGGTATTCCACCATCTTTTCAGGAACAGAAGCTCTTTTAGATTTTGTTTTATCTCGTTTAACCTGACGCGTGTCTATGAAAGTGCAATGCATCGATTACTATGGTTTTATGACTATTATCAACAAAGCATTCTGTAAGTGTAAGGAGTAACTCTTTCTCTTCAAGGACATCATTCTACTGTACTGAGGCTTCCTGCTTCTTATATGGGTAGTGTAGAAGTTCTAGCAGCTGCCTGGCATTATGTTTTCTTGCAGATAAATAAGACCATCTAAGTAAATATTGTAATTAGGACCGTAATGGCACATTTTGATTGCTTTTAATAAATAACACCAACCAGAACTTTTCTTAGTTGTGACACTAATAATCACTAATGGCCAAACTGTTAGATTTACATCAGAAATTTTTGGCTGAAAATTATCAGTACAGGCTACAATACTATCGAAGCAAAAAATGAATGTGAAACTTTCTGAAGTGGTCTCATTATCTAGTCATAATCTCCAAGAATTCATGAGAGAAAAATGCAAGGAACAGGAGCTGGTATAGCTCAGCAGGTGTTTTGTGAAGAGAATATTGGTAAAATTGGGATAAAGAGAACAGGATTAGAGCATGGTTCACAAATCTAGACTCTGTTCAGTCTTCATGTTTTGGAAACATTAAAAACTTTGGGTAAAAGTAAGATGTTGACATTTATATAAGGTTAGAATCGAAAACCATCTTGTCCACTTAAAACTTTAGTATTACAGAATTTTGCTTTTTAATTATCAAAGTGGTCAGACAAAGAAGGCTTATGTTGATGTAAGTCATAGCAAAGCCATGACTCATTTCTTTGTGATTATATCATGTCATTTTTCATCTTTACAAAATTTAGAAAGATGACAACACTGTCATTTATTTGCAATTTGCCCTTCCACTCTCCTTCCTAAAATTCAATCTTTCCATTTTTTTTCTTTTTCTTTTACCGTCTTGAGCTTCTTTAATTATGAGCAAGCTCTTTATGGGCTCAAAGTTTATTTTAGCTTTCTACTAATAAAAAAAACAGGAAAAGAAATTGGGATTTTTATGAAAAATGTTAAAGTCTAGCTCTGTTAGGATTTCCCATGACATTGCAACGATGACACAGTCGTACATGTGCCAAGGAAAGCCTGAGCTGTTGACTGCTGCCCCAGTAGTGTCAGAGAACCACTGTGCTTGCTGAGACCAATTACTGCCATTCTTCTAAATAGGGCAGGCTTTGGCAACATTGAGAAGCAAGCTGTTTGTCTTCAGTCCCCTCTCCTCAGCCTCCACTTTTGTCATTATCACTCGGTGGATGGAGCCCTCTGCTACCCCATGGCTCTCCAAAGCCCCTTTCCTCCCAGGTCTGCACATTTATTCACTTGGTTCTGTGCATATTGCCTGCATGCCATCCACTGTCCTCACCTTACTTCATGTTTCCAAAACACGAAGACTGAACAGAGTCTAGATTTGTGAACCATGCTCTAATCCTGTTCTCTTTATCCCAATTTTACCCATATTCTCTTCACAAAACACCTGCTGAGCTATACCAGCTCCTGCTCCTTGCATTTTTCTCTCATGAGTTCTTGGAGATTATGACTAGATAAAATAAAAAGTGACACTGAGCTGAGGAATGAGGAAAAGTCTAGGCAGAGACATGGGAGAGGCTGTGCTAGTTGGAAGGTATGAACAAAGCCATGGAGGTTTACAACTGTCTGACTTTTCTAGGGAAAGGCAAGTAATCTGATGCGACTAGAAAAAGGTTAGGTGACATCTGGAAGCTGGTTTGGGTGTAGAAGGACAAAGAGGAGGAATGGGAAGGGTGAGTGGCAGCTAGACCGGGAAGGACTGAGCACCAGGCAGAAATGACAAAAGAAAATTGTTTTTCCTCTCTCAGGAAGCACTGAACTTTAGGAGGCAACATCTCCATCCTGACTCTGCAAACTCATCTTTATCAGAGTGAGAATTTTAGGGTAAGTTGGAAGGGACAGGCCCAGGCTTATAGCAGGGGTTGGCAAACTATGGTCTGTGAGCCATATCCAACCTGCTGCCTGTGACTAAGAGTGATGCTTACATGTTTAAATGGTTGATGAAAAGTGAAAAGAAAAATAATATTTTGTGACTTGTAAATTTGTACAAAATCTTAATTTCACTATTCACAAATAAGTTTTCTTGTAACACAGCTGTGTTCACTTGTGATGCTTTTGCTGCTCTGGTCATACAAGGGCAGAACTGAATTGTTGTGACAGAGATCCTCTGTCCCGAAAGGCCTAAAACGTTCCATCTGGCAGTGCTTAAAAAAATATTGCTAAGTTCTGTCTCAGCCCTTCAAAGACAAAGGAGTCGGATGGGTGTGGTGGTTCATGCCTGTAATCCCAGCACTTTGGGAAGCCAAAGTGGGTGGATCACTTGAGGTCAAGAGTTTGAGACCAGCCTGACCAGCATGGTGAAACCTCATCTCTACTAAAAATACAAAAATCGGCCAGGTGTGGTGGCACATACCTGTGATCCCAGCTACTCAGGAGGCTGAGGCAGGAGAATCGCTTGAACCCAGGAGGCAGAGGTTGCAGTGAGACGAAACCACAACACTGCACTCCAGCCTGGGTGACAAGTGAGACTGTCTCAAAGAAAACCCAAAAAACAAAAAACAAAAAACAAAGGAGTTGAGCACTAGACAGAAAGTTCAGAGCAGGAGGGAGCTCTACAAAGATAACCTAAGTTTTACGGAACTGAGCTCACAAGCCACTTTAACTAAACGTATTAATTCCAGTGACCACAATTTCCCTAGCACTTATTCTCCTGCAGCATACTTGGAAATTCTAACAAGCTATTTTTGTTTGCGGGGGGGGCATTGTTTGTTTGTTTTCAGTGTGAGATATGGATTAAGCATTTAAACAATTTAAAAATAATTTCTGGGAAACTTGGAAGACTATGTTGACAGTGTGGTCGCCATGCGTTTTAAAGAACATTCACATGGTTGAAGAGTCATAAAAAAAAAGGATTGTCTTTCAGAATCACAAATCCAAACCAATAGAAATAAATTATTGAGATTTCTAACCTCCTAAACATTCATCTCTCTTCTTGAGAACAGCAATAAATATCCTTTCTTTCTGGAGTCTACCAATCACCTCTTTCTTCTTTAGTGTGAGTAATTTTAAAAATTATTTTCATTAGGCTAAAAGACATTATGTTATACAACACCTTTTTTTTTTTTTTAAATGGCAAGGCAGACTTCATTCAAGGGTGGGACATTGTGATAGGTATAGGAACCATTGTGATTGAATGTGGCAGCGAGGGAGGGAGATTGGACTGAACTTACTACTGTGTCTTTAAAATTTTATTTTTTATTTCAGAGACAGGGACTCACTCTGTTGCCTAGGCTGGAGTGCAGCGGCATAATCATGGTTCATTGCAGCCTTGAAATCCTGGGCTCAAGCAATTCTCTGACCTTAGCCTCCCAATTAGCCAAGACTATCTTTAAGCTTTTAAAAAAGCAATCCTTGGCTAGGCACGGTGGCTCACACCTGTAGTCCCAACACTCTGGGAGGCCGAGGAGGGCAGATCACAAGGTCAGGAGTTTGAGACCAGCTTGGCCAATATAGTGAAACCCCATCTCTACTAAAAATACAAAAATTAGCTAGGCACGGTGGCATGCGCCTGTAGTCCCAGCTACTCGGAAGGCTGAGACAGGATAATCACTTGAATCCGGGAAGTGAAGTTGTAGTGAGCCAAGATTGTGCCACTGTACTCCAGCCTGGGCGACAAAGTGAGACTTCAAAAAAAAAAAAGCAATCCTTACTTCCTGGACACACCAAAATTGTAACCCCATGTTGATCCAAAATTTTCAGTTTTAAAAGAAAACCTCAAAATTGAGAAGGCCCAGTTAAAGAAAAGTGGACAAAGGGTGTAATACAATCATTGGCAAGAAACACTGGTTGGTTGTGAGACAGAGCAGTGAAGTTGTTAGAGTCGCCTCCCAGTTGACGTATCTCAGAATATCCAGGATTCCCAGCTGACAGCTTCTGCCTCCCCTGGGATGGTGTGCAAATGGAGACTGTATCAGTCAGGGTTCAGCTGCAGCAAAGAGAAGCAACTCTAGTTCTTTTAAGCAGAAACAGGTTTAATACAAAGAATTAGCTGCCTGGAAGTGCTGGTGGAAGAGGGGATCTTTGGGAGACTCCCAGGACACTTGAGAGCTTACCAGCTAGGGGAACAACTACCTCTTCCCTGAAGGTAGGGAATCAGAAAGTTGCTATATAGCATCAGGAGTCTGCTGTTGCTTCCTCATAGATGCATCTAGACTCCCATGAACCTGGGAGTTACAAGTACCCTGCTGGAATGCTGCTGCATAAATATGTCTACACTACCACATTTTATGGTGAAATTCAGCCAAAAGCAGCAGGAAAATTATCTCTGCCTCACTTCCACTTTCCAAAACTTGCACAAGTGCATCCAAGTGGGGATAAGTAGGTGATCAGAACCCTAGCTGTAAGAGATTCTGGGAAATCTAGTTTTTGATTTCTAGCCTCTCTATGTGGGGAGGCACACTGGAAGGGAGTGAAAGAAAATGTCAAGGTTGATCACCTGGATTTGTTTCCTATCGCTGCTGGAACAAATTACAACAAACTTAGTGGCTTAAAAAAATACGCATTTGTTATCTTTCAGTTCTGGAGGTCAGAAGTCTGGTGGAGGCCTTACAAGGCTAAAATCAAGGTGTCAGCTGAGTGTGCTCCTTTTGGAGGCTCTAGGGAAGAATCCATCCATTCCCTGACTTTCCCAGCATTAGGAGACTTTCCCACATTGCTTGCTCATGGCCACATTGCTCTGACTTCTTCTTCTGTCATCACGTCACCTTCTATGACTCTAACCTTCACATCTCCTTCTCATAAGGACTCTTGTGATTACACTGGGCTCATCTGATAATACAGGACAGTCTCCCCTCTCATGATTCTAAAGTTAATCACATCTGTGATATCCCATCTTCCATGCAAGAAACACATTCACAGGGATTGGGTTGTTGATATCTTTTGAGGGTCACTATTCAGCCTGCCACATTGTTCATATCCAAATTATAGAGGGAAGGAGCTGATGTTCGTTAACTATGTGCTATGTGCTGGAAACTTTATATATATTATCTCATGGAACATTCATGACAACCCTTAAAGGTGGCACCATTATTCCTACTACAAATGAGAAAAAGAGATTCAAAGAATTTTAACTACTAGCCCATTATTCAGTGATAAAAAGAAATAAACTATTAAGCCATGAAAAAACAGGCAGGAACCTTAAATACGTATTGCTAATTGAAAGAAGTCAGTCTGAATAGGATACATACTGTATGAATCTAACTATAAGACATTCTGGGAAAGGCAAAATTATAGAGTTTATAAAAATATCAGTGGTTTCCAATATAAGGTTGGGGGCAGGGCATTGAGGGTAAGTAGGCAGAACTATATTACCCTACTTATGAGCAATGAGTTTTCCCCTCCAAAAATTATTTTTCTATTACCCAGGCTAGAGTGCAGTGGCATGATCTTGACTCACTGCAACCTCTGCATCCTGGGCTCAAGCAATCCTCCTGCCTCAGCCTCCCAAATAGCTGAGACCACAGGCATGTGCCACCGCACCCAGCTAATTTTTGTATTTTGCCTAGGCTGGTCTTCAACTCCTGGGCTCAAATGATCCATCTGCCTTGGCCTCCCAAAGTGCTGGGATTACAGGTATAAGCCACTGTACCAGCCCAAATTTTTGATATTACAAACAACCTGTTGCAAAGGTTCTTGCATATACGTCTTTTCACACTTCTTTGACTACTTTTTGCTAATACATTCCTAAGGGTAGGCTTTCTGAGTCAGATGGCAGGCATATTTTAAACACCTTTTATATATATATTCAGAAAGTGTCAGTGGTGTGCTAGAACTCTGCTATAAATTAGAGCTTTCCCCCTCTTCTCTGGAGAGCTATTAAACATTTAGCACACCACTGGAAAGTGTGTACAAATCTCCAGTTCTAACAGTATATGAGGACTCATTATTTTCACCTCAAAACCCATACTTAAAACAGTAATATGTGCTAGCTGTAATGTGTGTATTCTAATACTGATGACTCATAATACTTGTTGCTACCTCTAGCTTTTCTTTCCTGTAACTTGTTTAGAGGTTAAAAGCAATTTCAGGTATATTTGGGCATATTTTGTACTCAACCAGGTCAGTGCAGTCCATTAAGGACAAGCAAATTTTGCAGAGATTTGGCATAATTATGCAGTAATGCCAAGGAGTGTTTGCACTTTGGAAAATTGTTACTTATAAAAACCTTTTAACTAATTGTTTTGGCACACATTGTTAATCTGCAAGAAACTTGGTGATACACAGAGAGGGAAGTGGGGAGAGTGATTAGAATCTCCAGGACTCCTTTATCTAATTTTCCATGATCATCCCATATATGCCATTTAAGCCCACAGTTGGGGATCTTCCTGACCTTGATGCCACCGCTGTCCTGGTAGCTAGTAAACCACTCTTTTAATGTGGTTGTGTTGCTTGTGTTGTAGTGGAATAAAAGTTTGGACCACTGAGTAATCTAGTTCTAAGATACTGTGATTCTATTAGAAATGATCAGTGGGGGAGTCAGCTGGCGTAATGAAAATAGCATGAATTTGGGGACCAAGGTCTCCAGAATTCTAAGTCCTGCTTTGCCACAGGGCTATTCAAGCAGTCTGAAAGCCTCTTCTGTCATATTTCTACTCCACAGCTTGATTGGCTGATCTAGCCAACTAGATTCCTGCTTCATTTTTCCTGATCACTCCTGGTAGGTCTTTCCTCCAAGGGTCCACAAAGGAGCTACTCAAGAAATTCCCATATGGAAGAGTGATAATCTTCTACTTGATAAAAGCATAGGAGTAGCCCCTTTCCCTCTAAATAAC
The DNA here is from genome assembly GCF_009761245.1 of Sapajus apella. Lineage (NCBI taxonomy): Eukaryota > Metazoa > Chordata > Mammalia > Primates > Cebidae > Sapajus > Sapajus apella. Next base: position 8,246,502 of record NW_022436964.1, read on the forward strand.
TGAATACTCTTAGACAATCCTCAGTTTTCACATGAATAGAATGCATGCGTGTGTGTATTAGTCCATTCTCCCATTGAGATAAAGAACTACCTGGGACTGGGTAATTGACAAGAGGTTAAATTTGCTCACAGTTCCACAGGCTGTATAGGAAGCATAGCTGGGGAGGACTCGGGAAACTTACAATCATGGTGGAAGCTGAAGGGAAAGTTGGCACGTCCTACATGGCTGGAGCAGGAGGATGGGGGTGGGGAATGCTGCACACTTGTAAACAACCAGATCTCATGGGAACTCACTCACTGTCATGAGAACTGCAATGGGAAGTCTGCCCCCATGATCCAATCAGGCCCCAACACTGAGGATTACAATTTGACACGAGATTTGGGCAGGAACATAAATCCAAACCATACCAGAGTGTGTGTGCGTGTGTGTACATACGCGCATGCACGCGCATGTGTAGAGGCCAGGGGGATTTACACTCAATGTGTGAGTCCTGAAGTTGAATGGTTCTATGAAACCAATTCACCTGCATAGCAAATGCGGTGAAATCAAAGTAGCGCCATCAGCAGAAACTAAACTCCCTTAAAAGAAGCATTTGAGCTAGCTTCTACAGACTGCTGTAGGAGAACATGATGTTAAGTTGTCATATGAATGCTATAATTCGGTTCTCACTGGAAGAATGCAACAGTGATGTAAGAGGCTGTTTATGAAATTATGCCATTAGTGAATGCTTGTGCCCTATGACTGTAAGGGCTATAATTCTCTTACACACAGACATCAAAGGTTATTGCAAAGCCATTGCAAAAATTCTAATTATTTTAAAGGCATCTATAAAATACGTACCTTTTATTAAGTAATATGAATATAAAGTGAGATCAAGTTCTGGATCTGAGCCGTCCATGCTGATGACCTATAGAGCATTGCAAACTATAGAGTCTCTGTATTGCCTTCTTTTCTTGTAAGTATCAATGGCAGTTTCCCACTCAATGTAAGTTGAAGGGTGCTACTGAAATCACCCCCACATCCCCAAAATAACGTTTCCACCAATGCTTTTGAAATGAAATTTTTGCCACTTGAGATGAAGGAATCCTTTTTCTAGGTTTTTACCTCTAACATCCCCTTGTTAAGAGCATTGCAATGTCAATTGGTCATTGCAATTGGCCAGAGGCGCCATCACTAAGTGTGTCAGTGTATCAGTTTTTCCTTTCTTTCTTTTGTTTTTGAGACTGAGTCTTGCTTTGTTGCCCAGGCTAGAGTGCAGTGGCAGGTATGAGCTCGGCTTACTGCAACCTCTGCCTCCCAGGTTCAAGTGATTCTTGTGCCTCAGCCTCCCTAATAGCTGGGATTACAGGCACAAGCCACCATAGCTAATTTTTGTAGTTTTAGAAGAGATGGCTTTTCACTGTTGAGCAGGCTGGTTTTGAACTCCTGACCTCAAGTGATCCACCTACCTTGGCCTCCCAAAGTGCTGGGATTACAGGTGTGAGCCACTGTGCCTGGCTTGTTTTCTGGGTCTGCTATTAAAAAAAAAATACCATGAACTTGGAGGCTTCAACCACTTTTAAAAATGCTGTTACAGCTCTGGAGGCCACAAGTCCCAAACCAAGGTGTCAGCAGGGTTGGTCCTTCTGGATGCTCTGGGGGAAATCCATTCCTTGCCTATCTCCTAGCTGCCAGTGGCTGCTGCCAATCCTCAGCGTTGCTTGGCTTGTAGATGAATTGATTCAGCCTCTGCCTCCATCTTCACATCACATGCCCCTCCCTGAGTCTCCAGTTTCCTTCTGCCTTGCTCTTGTGACTCCTGGCATTAGATTAAAGGCTCACCCCAAATCTAGGATAATCTCATCTCCAGATTCATCGGCAGAGATGTAAAATAATTCTATGCAAAGAAGCAAAGAATTACATCTGCAAATATCTTTTTCAAAATAAGTTTATATTCATAGGTTCCAAAGGTTAGGACATGGATATATCTTTCTAAAAAAATTTTTATTTTGCAGGGGCTAGGGCACTATTCAACTCACTGTAGCATGGGAAACCCTGAGAAAGATTGGTTTTCTCTGCTAACATTATTTTAATTATTCTTTTCTTCCCTTTGCCACACTTACAGAATTAAAGTTGTGAAAATTATATACGTACTTCATGTGATTCTAGTCCACTGCCACACAAGGCTCTGGTGGAGATGTAGCAATCAGAATCTTTCAAAACCGTGTGAGCCAAAGGCAACCAAGGGGATGTTACAGTTGCTTGTCTATTCAGAAGTTCACTGTTGTGTGGTTGAAAGAGACATGGGCTGCTCCTCTCTGCATGAGACAGAACATTCCATGAGAGACTCACGCAACCTACAAGAGGCTATGTTGTCTCATGATTTCCTCACAAAGAAAACTCCAGTCAGGTTGCCCTCAAAGCATTGAAAACAATTTAATCTTTAGTGAAATCTCATAAAGATGCACCAAAGAGGAAGCCCACACAAAATATATTTTCTTAAAATTCCCCATGTCATGTTTCTTTTTTAATATGTCACACATCACAGATAGCAGTTATGTAAATTCCCACTTTTTATCCCTTAAAATTTTGCAAATCCTGTTTGCACTCTGGCTCTTCTTTCTCCCCATCAGGTTTTCCTGATCTCAATTTTCTGACCTTTTACATGTAAATCAATCTAGATGGCTGTAGTATGTTTTCATTTTCTTGACCACTTTTTCCTTCTTATGAGATCCATAAAGCGCAAAGCAAAACTACAAAAACTCTGGGATTAACCAGGATTTGAACTGGGCAGTTTCATTTTGCTACTTAGTAGCAATGTGAATTTGGATAAATTTCTTAAACTCTCTGATTCTCTCTCCTTTTTTTTTTCTAATTTGTAAAATAAAGCCAAGAATACCAAATTGGTAGAGATAGTTTGAGGATTAAGTGAAATAATATATTTTCAGATTCCTATCACAATGCTGACCCACATTATGTGGTTAAAAAAATGGTAGTCCTTTTCTTGTTCTTTCTCTGTAGAAAGGCCTCCTTGTAGAGACAAATCTAATCAGACATTTGGCAATGTGGAATGAAACCATGTGAATTAGAGCACATGGTGTTCTAAAGGCTCCATGCTAAGAATAACCGACACATCCATACTACAGCAAAAATTGTTTTGCAGTGGGAACTACAGCTAGGGGTCTGCCTCTCATCAAGGATTTATTTTTGGAGGAATTCCCAAAATATAGGAAGAATGTTCAAATAGTAGCAGCCAGGAAATTTCCCACATCTGCTACACTGGGTCACTCTGATTTGGTCTTTTTACCCTCTTTCTGTAATTTCCATTTTGGCAAATCAGGAGTTGTGACTCACAGTGGTAAATCTCCACATGGTTGAAATATGCCTTATTAGTGCAATCTATTTTTGTATTGTTAATGCCGTGGTATAAATATGTAAAGCATTAGAAGTATTTAGTCAATTAGTAGAGGCTGATTCTTATTTTACTTCCATGTTGGCTTTACTTTCAAAATATGTATTACGTTATTATTGTTTTACTTTTCTTCATTTTCCTTGGTACCTTTCTGGGTCCAAGCCATCACTATCCCTTATGTAGGTGATGGGGTAGACCACTAAGAGGTCCAGGATTCTTCCACTCCCGTCCACGTAGCAGCTGGAGTGATCTTTATAAAACCACACATAAGAACATGTTCCTCCTCTGACAGCTTCTCACCACATCTGGAATAAAACCCGAACATTTCACCCTGACCCAGTGGATCCTAAGAGTTGCCTTTGCCTCTCTGAGCACATGTTCTTCGTGCTGCGTCCGCCTTCCATCAGTGCCTTTGACCGCTTGGATCTCTTCCCATCTATTCCTATGGGGCTGGCTTCTTCTTGCCATTCAGTATCTCCCCAGACAGACCCCCAGCCGTTTAATTCAAAGTAGACCTGCTCCCATTCCAATCATTATCATTCTGCTTTTTCTTCATAGCATGTGCTACTCTCTGACATTTTGAATTGTTTTGTTGCTCATTGTCTATGTAGGGGAGAAAAGATTTCTTTCCTCACTTATCGTAAAGTTGATGGCCAGCAACCCTATGACAAAAGACAGAGTAATAAGCAAAAAGCTTGCAGACACATTTCATGTAAATCTTATGTGACATGTGAGCCTTCAGAAGCAAAGCCTCAAAGACCCAGGGAAAACTATTTTTAGGGACAGCCATACAGAAGTATAATTAAAGGACAAAAGGGTCCGATCTAATGATGATAAACTGGGAGAAATGCAGTAAGAGCTGTTTGCTCAGTTTCTTCTGTGTAATATTTCTTCACTCTGGGAATAGGGCCACATGAGCGTCCTCAGGGGAGAAGGAATAGAGGAGGTTGGAGAGTGACGATTTTGAATTTTATGGTCTGCTTCAAGGGAGGAAGGCCTGAGAGAAGGTCAGAGAGACCTTTTTACTTCTGCTGTTTTCTCCATTTCCAAGGTGTCTTATTTTGGAGTATCACACCTGAAGTCCTTGTAAGACCACAATGTCTGTGTGCCTGTCCAGTGCCTGGGACATAGCAGGAGCTTAAAAACCATGATCCCCACATACAGGGATTTGCCATGGACATGCTCATGAAAACCAAACAAATTCTTAATTCCTCCTCCTCCTCAAGGTGTCCTTCCTCCATTGAGAGATGTCCTTTTCCAGGGTTTCCAGGCTTTCTGGGTCATGATCAGGTTCCCTTATCAGAAAGTGAAAGAATCCAGGTTTCCTGTCTTTTCTCCCCCTACCCCCAGTCAGTTTTCTGTATTACAGGCTGCCTCTGCTGTGTGCAAAGTTCAACTGTCTGCCTCAATTTTAATAATTCAGTGTTGAATGGGGATATTTGCATATGCAAATATTTGACGAATTAAAATGGCAATTAACAGATGTATATTTGGGATTAATTTAAAATACTTGTTGTCTCCCTGTTTACTTTCATAGTCCAGCAGTAATTCTGGTCTTAGTGACTTGCTGTGATTTCTCCATCCACTGTGTTTCCAGACTTATACTAGCCAGAGTCAGGGTTCTAAAAGATGCTGTCTTTGAATATGATTGAAAAATCACCATTTTAATCCTCTTATAGAGCCTAAAAAAGCATTTCAGAAGTACCTGCATTTCTTTTTTTCTACCTGGTTGATGAGCCTCTCTTCTTTAAGGCTTCAGCTAGAAGGGAATTGATCAACACGTGTTATTATAATTATTTGAGGACCTATCATGAAAAGGGCACTCTGCTGGATGCAGCTGGGGGAATACAGAGAGGCGTAAGACCAAACCCTGTCCTCTGTAGCCTTACAATTCCACAGGAGGGAGAAGATGCAAAGACTTGTTACCTGAAGTTGATATTTGGTGGATAACACAGGGTTCAACAGAAAACATTTGCCATCCCCTAAAAGCCGCCAACTGTAACTGGATGGCTTTGGTGATTTCCATGACATTTTTCCAAAAACAAATGACTTTCCTCTTGTGGTTTTTGTACATCAACAAAGTTTTTCAACTAAAAACTATTGGGAAAAGTGAATCTATAGAAGTTTATTATTAAATAAACTAACAAGAAATTGCAGTTGTTATAGCAGTCTTGAAGTGATAATAGTCCAGGCCTTCCCCAACTGCTGGCTCCACATTTTAAAACTGTTTTTAGGATTTTTTTTTCCTTCATTCACAGAAAGTAATGTGGCAGAGTGAAGGAGGAGGGGGCATGGGAGAAGGAATCTGGAAGCCAGAAGAGGTAGTGTCAGTTTCTAACAATTTTCTGAACTAAGTCTAATGAGTCTAGTGGAATATTAATGTGAATGAATCCTTGACAGAAACAGAAGCAATTGGGTGGCAGCATTTTACAAAAGCACTGAATTGCAGGTGGTGTCTCCCAGGGAGTCAGTCAAGGAGAGTTTGACGGAGATGTTCTCTGGGAAGAAGGTCCTTTGCTTTGCTGCCAGTTTGAAGAAAGTACAGCAAAGAGGCAAAAACTGTAGGTGGACACTGCGGCTCTGCGTTAATGGAATTGGATTTCCTTCTTCCTTTCCTTCTGGAACTTCAGTGGTTTTGTAGTGCAGAGATTTAGAGAAGAAAAATGCATAACAAATAATTTTTGCCCTCAGTGAAATTGACAGTTTCTTGGACATTTTTAAATATCCATTTTTAATTTTACTGCTTTCTACACAATATTATTGAAAACACATTGCATACTAAATTCAGTTTTTTTCTAAGTGAAATATTGTCACTATATGAGAAGAGAGATCAATGGCCCTTGTTGGATGACAATCTAACAGCATCCTTTAACCTGAAATTTGAGCCTTTTTTTTTCTTGGTTCCAGGCTTCCTGTCATGAATAGAAAATTCCTCTGAGGACATCAGCATTTAATACCTAAGAAAACACATACCTCTAACGAATCCTTCTAATTTTTCTCTTCTCAGGCGTGTTATTTACATTTCTACATGTCTTAATTACTGAGCTTTGAGTTGAAGTTCCTTGACATACTTGATTACTTTTTTTACAGGTGGATATTTTTATGCCGTCTTAGCATAATCCCTCTGAGTTCTACACAACATCTAATGCTACAAAGATATTTAAATACATGTTATTAAAAATAAGACAATTTCTGTTCGTACATTTCCATCTTCCTTGTAGATCTAAGAATCGTGTGATTCTGTTTTGTAATCACAGAATGTTAATGTTGGAAACATCCACCCAAGTCTTCCGTTTCTCCTGGGACCCTAAGACCTGCAGATGCTAAACTCACAATCCAAAGGACTAAAACTCAAGCATTTAACCATCAGAACATAATTATGTTCCACTTTATGGGAAGGGATGAGGTTCAAGGATGATGAGGGCAGGAATGAGGACGGGGGCTGGGTAAAGGAGAACCTGATGGGAAAGAAGCAACGATTTCGCTGAACCAGAATTGAGGACAGGAGCTTTTAATGATGTACGCTGCTCAAGTTTCTGGGACATTTACCTCTTTCTTGCTGGTGATTTCTCTGACTCATCTGCAAACATCAGGTGTGAGGTCTATGCGGCCAGGTAGTACTGGGTAGGTGAAGGGGTGACCAGCTCATTCCTAACTGTGGAAGAGCAACTGAAAGAGTAATGCGGCGAGTACTCATTTCTTCTCCAGCCTCCATATTTGCTTTTTCAGGTGAGGAACTGGGCAGTGCATGCTAGTGGACAGGCAGTGACATGCAATTGCTTAGTACCTGGGCTCTGGACCTGGTCACCTGCTTTGGCTACTTACTATCTGAGTAATTTTGTGAAAATTATATCTTTGTACCTCAGCCTCAGTTTGCAAATCTTTAAAACAAGGATAATAGTACCTGATTTATACATTTACTGTGAGGACAAAATGCTATGAATACACATAAAAAAATTAAAGTGATATTTCATGTAAAGAAACTTTGTAAACATTAGCCTTTTTGATGGAAAAGGCTTGAACATTGGAATAGAGTCTGGATTTCAATCTTTGGGCATGTCAATAAACAACATGGGCCTGTTTCTTTAGCTCTAAAATAGATTGGTTGCAGTCCCCATTGTTCTGGCCTTACAGTGTGATTGCAAGGATGAGAGAGCATGTTGCTAGACTCTCAGGACTTGGAAATTATTAACATTCCACTCTCCTTGCCAAATACTTTCTCAGGGGAAATGCAGGATGGGATCATGAGTTACAGTTTATACTGTCACTGAGACATGCAGCATTGTTTTGAAGGCACTTGAGATACCTTTCTGCAGGAAGAGCGTGTATAAAACCCAAGCCACCTAACCTCAATGGTAGAGTGTGAGAGGAAGCTGGGACTTTAAGGCCCTCTCCGCATCTTCCTACGGGCAACAGACCTAAAAGTGGCGGCCACTGCCTGATTATTCTGATGACTCACAGAGCCAGAGTACTTCCTCTCTCCTCCACTGTCCTTTCAAATTAAATTCATTGTGCTACAAGATGTCTGTGTTTCCCAGAAATGACGCAAGTTGTATGTACCCTGTTCAAAGCCTGAACGTTTGACTCTCAGGACGTTCTCCCAAGTGGTCTGGGCCCTGCCACGTGCCAGTATAGCTCTCACAATCTCAGGAACTCCTCTTTCTTCTTTCTTAACAGAAACTCAGAGAAGATGATGGCTATATGGATTCCTTTTTTAAAAAGACTTGCAAAGCTTACCTTAAAAATTTTGGATATTTTTGCTAAACCACCAAAAGAAAAAAAATAGTTAATTCCTCTTAATATTATTTGCTAACATGGATAGTATCTGACCACTCACAGGACAAAAAGCAGGCATTGAACTGTTGCTTGCTAAACAAGAGGCCCTAGGGAATGCACATTAGTCTTGTTTCTGTCTCATGTCCTTGAAATAAGCTTAAAATGCTTTTAAATCTACATCAAGTGTGAGATGCAGTTTCTTGAACCCCTTGTGTCACACGAAACAATTTAAAAGCAGCTGACGTAGACATCTGCACCAAGGAGACCATACCTGTGAGAGGTGTGGTTGGTCAGTAAGGAAGCTAGCTTGGAAATATGCCCAGACGGTGAATCAGCAGCTGCCATCCCAGCTATATTTCATTTTTAAAAGGATGGCATATGTCAGGGGTTTTTTTTTTTTTTTTTTTTTTTTTTGCCAACCAAACAGATTTCTTCAGTATTCTGTTTTACATTTTTAACATTTCCCAATATATGTAGGGGTGTTAGCATTTGATTCTTTAATGACAATTGTGTAAAGTAACTCGGACAGGTATTAATCTTCCATTGCACAGATAAGGAGATTAATAATCACTTGCCAAAGTACACAGCAAGGTCTCGTATCCAGATTTTCTGATACCATGCCATTGTGAGCATCAGGGAAGCTGGTTAAGATAAGGAAGGCTTCCGTGCCATGAAACGGGTGCAGAGCGAGGGTGTTCCCATGAGAACCCATGCAGGAAAGACCCAGTGCCCCATCGGGGTAAGGAATGGTAATTTGGGGATACAACCCCCAAGAAAGTTATATTTCCCTAGTGAGTAGTACAGGTAGATGTGTTATTGCTGAGAAACATCTGCAATGCCTTTCTCTGAAACAGGCCTCTTATCATATGAAGCCCAGGTTGCAAAGGAATATAACTGTAGCAGGTTTTACTTGGTGTAGAATAGATGCCAATTATAAATAAATCATGTCACATTTTTAGTGACTGCTGTTCCATCCACAATTGACCTGGAGATTTTCCTCTTGTTGGGTTCTCTTCATGGAGTCTCTTTCTTCCATTTACAGCTATCGCATTAAGTTTCTCCTCTCCTTAACAGACTTAGAATAATGGCAGGAATTGACCAAGAATTGGGCACTTTGCATATATTAGAATAATGGCACCAAGAATTGGGCACTTTGCATATATTGTTGCATTTGGGCCCCATGACAGTCCTATGAGGCAGTATTATCTATTCATCTATTTTATAGATGAAGACACTGAAGCTTATCAAGGATAACTTACCCTAACTTTCTGAGCTGGTAACTGGCCAGGTGCTCTGGTTATCTATTGCTGCAGAACAAATCCCAGAAATTTAATGGCTTATAGCAATCATTTTATTATATCCCACAGTTTCATGGGTCAGGAATTTGGGCAGGGCTCAGCAGACTGAGCTCAGCTTGACTCCAGCCCCAGCCAAGCCAGCTGATGCCACGTGGAACAGCTTAACTCTGTTGAGCTCAACTGGGGCTGGAGAATCTATTTCCAAGATGGCTCACCACATGGCTGGCAGCTGGGCGGTTACCCAGGGTTCATAGCTCCTCTCTGTGTGAACCTCTCTATGTGGCTGCTTGGGCTTCCTCATAGCATGAAGGCGAGGTTCCAAGAGCATATATTCTAAAAGACAAGAGGTCGAGGCTACCAATCACTTAACACCTTGGTCCCAGAAACTAGCATGATGTCATTTCTGTAATATTTTATTGCTCAGGAAGTCAGAGTTCTCCTAGATTCAAGAAGTAACACAGACCCTACCACTGTCTGAGAGAAGTACCAAAGAATTTGCAGTCATGTTTAATCTACCACACAGAGCAAAGATGAGATACAGATCTTAGTTACCACACCATATTGAATCTCTGCTGGTATTACACCAGATGCATTTCTCAATCACTGCATTTATTTATTTGGTAGTGACTAGACTATGAGCTCATTGAGGGCAGGAATCATGTCTTATGCATCTCAGTGTAAACAAAATACCTATATAAGCATAGTGTATGCTCCATAAATGCTCAAGGAAGGAATGAAAGAGAGCTGAGTTCCAGTCCTGGCTCCTGCTTTGAAGTAGCTCTGTTAGTCTGAGCAGATGCTGAACTACTCTGGGCCTTGGTCCAGTCTCAGTAACATGAGGAGATGACATCATCAGAGGATGCTTTTAGTCTCTCTCTTTTTTTTCCTGCTAGCACCACCATTGTGTTAGTCAGCCCAGGTTGCTATAACAAAAGATGATAAACTGAGCAGTTTAAACAACAGACATTTATTTTTCACAGTTCTGGAGGCTGGGAAGTCCAAGATCCAGGTGCTGGCCAATTTACTTCCTGATGACGACCCTTCTGGGCTTGCAGATGGCCATCTTTTTCCTGTGTCCTCACATGGTGGGAAAGGAGAGGTCGGGGGAGGGAGAGAAAGAGAAAGGAGAGAGACGCTAATCCCATCATGAGGGCTCCACCCTCACCACCTCATGTAAACTTAATTACACCCAAAGGCCCCACCTCCTGATACCATCACTTTGGAAGTTAGGGCTTCAACTTAGGAATACTGGGGGGACACAAGCATTTAATCCATAACAACCACTTTACTAATCTACTCAAAATAATGATTTTAAAAATAAAGAGAGCTTGGATACAGTTCTCAAATGAGGCAAGTCCAGGAATCAAGAAATCTGAGAGAGAGAAAAGCAAAGAGCAGAGGAAATGGGATTGTTCTGCCAACAAGGACAAGGGACTCTAAAGAGAAGAGGGTGAAATTAGGTTCAGATACAAATACATAAATTATGGTCGTAGTGCTTGGAATAAAAAGAAAGGAAGATGAAAGCTTTTTTAAAGTCTGAAGACACTGGACTGGGGACTATTTGGCCACAAGGGTAGCAGAAAGTAGTAAATCAAAGGGAACTCCAGGTTTTGTACCTGAGTGACTATGGAATGCACATTTATCTAATATCAGCAGTAGTTCCCAACTCTGACTACATGGAGCAGTCCCTGGAGAGCTCTGAAAAAATATTGATGCCTGGGCCCGTCTCAAGATCACTCAATACAGAATTTCTGTTCTGAATTGTTCTGTTTTAATGTTCCAGAGATGGAGCTTGGAACATTAATATTTTTTTGGAGGCCCTCTGGTGATTCCACTGTGCAGCCAGGGTTGACAATATCTTACCTAGAGTTAAAGTCACTAGATTTCTGGCTGCTATGAAATCATAAAAACCGGAGGATCAAAAGCTGATAGCTACCAAATAATTTCATGTATGGTTTGTGTTGTATTCAGAAAAATGACCTCTCAAAGATGTCTACAACCTAATCCTTAGAACCTATGGTATGTTAGGTTGCATGGCAAAGAAAATTAAGTTTTTGGATGAAATCAAGTTTGCTAATGAACTGACCTTAAAATGGGGAGATCACCTGGATTAACAAGATAGGCCCAGTGTAAACACAAGGGCCTAAAAAATCGAACAGGAGGTTAGAAGAACAGTCAGAGAAATGCAGTGTTGCTGACTTTGAGAATGAAGTAAGGCTGGGCACAGTGGCTCATGCCTATAATCCCAGCACTTTGAGAGGCTGTGGCAGGCAGATCATTTGAGGTCTGGAGTTCGAGACCAGCCTGGCCAACATGGTAAAACCCCATCTCTACTAAAAATACAAAAATTAGCTAGGCGTGGTGGTTAGCACCTGTAATCCAAGCTACTCAGCAAGAGACTGAGGCAGGAGAATCACTTGAACCTGGGAGGCGGAGGTTGCAGTGAGCCCAGATCGTACCATTGCACTGCAGCCTGGGGGACAAGAGGGAAACTCCATCTCAAAAAAAAAAAAAAAAAACATGGAGGAAGATGTCACAAATCAAGGAACATGGGCAGTTTCTGAAAGCTGAAAGTGGCAAAGAGTGGATTGTCCTCTAAAGCCTTTAAAAAGGAATGCAGCCCTGTTGATACCTTGCTTTTAGCCTGATGAGACCTGTGTTGGACTTTTGACCTACATAACCGTAAGATAATAAATTTACGTTGTTTCAAGCCACTGAGTTTGTGAGACTCTAATGCCAGGAAGCTAATATAGGTGGTTAGCTTGGAAAGTTTTCATAGAAGAGGTAAATTTTGGTAAACTTTTGAAGGGACATTATTGGTGGAAAAAAAGATGGGGAGATAGATGTTGGAATTTGAGTCCATCAGAATTTTTTTTTTTTTTAACATTTCAAGGATGTGTGATTCCTACCTAGAATATTTATAAGCCAAAGCTAGAGGAATAAAACAGTATTATGTAATTGTTGCTAAATTCCCCAGTGAAGTCAGAGGCAAGGCATTCTCAAGAATTTTTCTCAGTAATGTTACTTGAATCGTGTGCAGCTTCACAGATTTAAAGGCTGACAAGACACTTGCTTTACCTGGTTGGTTTTAAATTACTTAAGTCAGTACAGAAAGCAGACAGAATCTGCAGCTTCCACATAGCCCACCCCTGAATGTCACCGGAACTTAACATTCTTATCACTCTCCTTTAATCAGGTCTGTGGACCCTGATGGTTTGTTTTCATTGGATCCTTTTGAATAAAAAATAATTGGATCATGAGACACACACCTACATACAGACAGGAAAACAGACACACATTGAGACAGGAAAGAGAGAGCAGAAGAAAACTCTTCCATATGTACCTTTATTCATTAAAACATATTTATCAATGACCTATCTATGATATGAACATATGTTGTGTTAGGGATCCATCAGTGAATGAGGCAGGCAAGGTCCCTGTCTTTACAGAGCTCACAGCCTGGTGGAGGACACAGACAAATAATCATGCAATTTATAGCAGAGTGGCAAATGTAAGTTGCTATGAGGGAACACAGAAGGGCAACCAACTCAGTCTGGGGATAGGAAGGGAAAAGTGTGTCAGGACGCTTTCTGGAGAAAGAGAACTTCTACACCACTCACTCTCAGAGTGTGGTTTTTGGATCAGCAGCATCAGTGAACCCTGGGGGATTGAATACCTGAACATTCTGAGGCCCATTAAGCCACACCTACTAGGGCTAAAATTCTAAGGATGTGGCACAGAAATCTGTGTTTTATCAAGCCCTCTACGTGATATAGATACATGCTAAAGATCATTGAGGACCAGAGCACCACAGCTGGACTGCACATCAGAATCACTTGGGTCACTTTCCGCAGAAATGCTGTGGCCCCGTTCCCAGAGATACTAATTTAATTGGATAAAGCCCTGGTATCAGTCCTTTTTCAAGTCTCGGGTGATTATGATGCGATTTTACTGTGCAGTCAGGTTTGAGGCTATTTCTCTAAAACAGCTGAAGCTGGGGACTGGGACAAGGGCTAGAAGGATCTTACCGGTGGTGTGCAAAAGCCCAGAGGTCAGAAAAAGCCTGATGTAGTGTGTTTGGGGACCGGATAAGGCTGCATCCAACAAAATCCCATGGTTTAAAAATAAGTCAAAATAAAAGTTGTAGATATAAGTTCAAGTGTTCATTGTAGTACTTCTTAAACTTTAACACGTATAGAAATCACCTGAGTCTCATAGAAACGCAGACTCTTATTTGGTAAGTAGGAGCAGGTGATTTCTATGCATTTCTATAAACTCAGCGATGCTGATGCTGCTGGTCTACAGACTGCACCTTATCTTAGCAAGGTTTTATTGCCCCAGCTTTCCCTGAGCGTTCAAGTCAGTGGATGGGAACTGCAGAAGGATGTATCTACGCATTAGTCCCAGGACTGACATAAGGGCACCTAGTTGGGGTGAACTGCGGATGCCCACTGCTGTGTGGGTATGTGTTCTTGGTAGGGAGGAAAGACGCAGCCTAGCCCAACTGCCTAGCTTTCTCTTCTGATTATTATCCATCAAGGTCGCACTGCTTTTAGCTCGGCAGTAACTCCCTCTCTTTCCCTCCCCGCCCCTCCACGCCAATCTAGCTGAGTTCCTCCCCTGTCCAGGCCAGCAGACCAGCTCATTAAGTGTCCGCTGGAGCGCTCCGTAACGCGCCAGCTAGCCAGGGAGGCGCTGGGCGAGGCGGGGGCTCTCCTGGGACCTGTCTCTCTCTTCCCACCGTCCCTCGCTGACCGCGGCGGTGCCTGCGGCAGAGCCTCCCTCTGCAGCAGCCCCTTGCACTTGGCTCGCACTTCTGGGCGCTGTCCATGGTTGCAGCAGCTTTCGGCGCGCCACGTCAGGAGGCCGCAGCCGGGCCCTGCGATTGGCGGAGGAGCCCCTCGCCATACCCTTCCACCTCCGCCCACACGCCCTGGCCCCCGAGGCGCGTGCCAGAGAGCGTGCCGGGCGCGTCCGAGGCTCCCGGGCGGCACACCCACTTTCCTTATTAGGGCAGAGTCGGGTGCCCGGAGAGAGCGGGCGGCCGGGCGAGGGGTGGGGCGGGGAGCCCTGGGGCGAGACGGCGGAGGCGCAAGTACAGCCTCAGCCGCAGCCGCCTCCGAGCGGCAGGAGGGAGCAGTCGGTGGCTGCGCCCCGGCGGGCCACTTTCTCGGGACCCTGCTGCTTTTCCTTAGGCCGAGATTTTCCACTGCGCCCCTCCAAGCACCCCGGTTCCAACCCCCTGGCCACGACATGGAAGAATTTTTGCAACGCGCCAAATCTAAACTGGTAAGTTGAGTGAGCAACGCTGTGTGTGTGTGTGTGTGTGTGTGTGTGTGTGTGTGTGTGCGCGCGCGCTGATGGAAAGGTGGAGAGAAAAAGGTGTAGAGGAGGACGAAACAACTTTGCCACGGAGTTGTCAGGGTGAGCGGGCTGTCGCCTGGAAGGAATCTCTGGAACTCTGGCTCTCAAAGCTGGCAGTCTGTCTCCAGAGGTGCACAGTTGGAGGAGGTTGTGGCCTGGCTGAAGTTGGGTCGCTTGTATCCAGCTTCGGTCCCTAAATCAGCAGTTTGCCCTTGAAAGCTACGGGATAAATGGGTATTGTCTTCCTTGAGATAAAGGGCCCAGCCTTCTGCAGATGCATTTTGTGTAGGTGTAAAAGGAAAAAAAAGAGACCTTTAGGACGGTAGTTCAGCTGGAGGTGACAAAAGTGAGGAAGTCAGGGTGCAGGGTAGGAAGGACATGTTCGTTGGAGAATCCACACAAGAGAGGTTGCTCCACTGCAGGAGTTAGGGATATTCTAGTGTGTATTGTGTCTCGCTAATCCCCGTTCACATCTGTAAATTGGGGCAGAGGCAGAAGGAGAAAGCTCTAAATGATGGTTTTTTGGGGTTTACTAGACCAGCATTCTCCCGGGAGCAGACCTGTGTTAGCCCATGTTTACCATATCACTGTCCAACAGTGAATGGGCAATTCCATGTGTATGTTAACAGTTGTTACATTCTGGAACAACAGACTCTAGCAGTTTCTTAATTCTAAACTGTTTTGGCTTTCCAGCACAACAGTATTAAACATAATGGAAATACCCTGTTTTGGCACTTAAAAAAAAAAAAAGCCTGTAGTCATTTAGAAGCAATATCGTTAATGAACTGTAAAAGCAACTTTTACAGGCCTGGCATAGAAAGAAATGCATAATTTATGATGCCTTTAACCTTTAGGCCTTCACAGAAGCCAAAATATAAAGTCTGCATTAAGGTGATGTTTTAATCACAAGGCAGGATGCTTGCAGGGTTATTACTGTAACTCATTTACCCTCGCACAACAAAGGGAGTGCAGAAAGGGAGGGCCCAAAGGTGCTGGAACCACCATTCGGAGTGCAGACGGAAGTGTGATCCTTACAGTGATCTACCTGCAAGTATCTTGAAAAAGACCATTAAAGTTGGTAAGTACTTATATGGGAATTTTCCACTTGAAACCTCCCAGAGAGTTGAACGTTTGTGGAGGTTTCAGAGTTGAGGAATCTCTGCGTTTATTGACCCTTTTATAGTTTTACTAGAGCACATGGATGAAAGTGCTTATTTCAGAAACTCAACTGTTTGGCATTTCTGATAGTATGAGCATGTTCTGTTCTTTACCTTGTAATGAAAGAGAAATATTCAAGAATGAAAGTCAGTTTTGGCAACTGTGTGTGTGTGTGTGTGTGTGTGTGTGTGTGTGTGTGTAAAAATGATAATGACAAATGCAGAGTTCTGGACTGTATGTTTTTCACTCCCATAACATTACTTTATCAATATTTTAATAATCATTTAGACTGTGGGTTCTGAGATGAGCAAGAGATTTGTCTCATTTCTGAGGAGAAGTTGCTGGAATGGAAATTTTCCTATTTCAGAGTAATTGGTTGAAAGTAATCTGTAATTTATTTACCGAGTCCCTTCATTAGACGAGCAATTGCTCTACATCATTAAAAAATGGACAGGAAATAGAAGCGGTTGTTTGAAATATTGTTACCAGTTTCATGTCTCAGCTAGAACAATCACTGCTTATTTTATCTTTTCTTGGGATAAGCTTCTTGCTAGAAATCATGATTCACCTTTCGTATCCAGCTACAGCAAAGGTGTTTTGGTCACTTTTAGTGTCACATTTCTTCTGATAAGTTACATTTTCTAGGTAATAAAATTTTTACTTAATATGTCACACTCAAATATAGCAGATAACCTTCTTTAGAGGATAGATAACGTTTTTCTTGGGGAAGAAATTAAGTCAACGTCATTCGCTTGTGGGAAATTTATTTATAATAAAATGGTAAGATTTAAAAAAATTCAGCCAATCCTTTGGAAAACATTTTAATGTGAAGAAATTTATCATGCTGATTTTTACTTAAGCCTTATTAGAACAGAATTAGAATTTAGGAGCTGTGTTTTAAATGTTTTTCTTTAAAAGTTAATAGAGATTTAGCTATATGATACCTTAAGAAAGAAAAAAAAGCCTAATTGCTAGCTTTTTTCCTATTTGACTTAATTGCTTTGATATTATGTAGGCATTATATATATGTTTTTAATGGTTTGAAATAGTTAAATGACTCTTCCAAAGTCCTAATGTAACCCCATCATCACTGGGGCCAGCTAATTCCAATAGGCAAAAGGAACTTTAAATTGCAAAATGGAATTGCTATTAGCTGTAGATGCAGTCTCCAATAATCAAAATGTTGGAGAAATTGTGTGCCTTTTTTCTGACTTGGAACATTTATTATTCAACTGTCATTGTAAGGAGAGAGGAAACTCTGCTATTCTAGGCCAGGCCCCTAGGTTGAAGAGAAGTCTTTGAAGGAAAAAGGATGGTTTGAATTTTTATCAGGTAGTTTGGGGCTTATTTCCATTGAAGTTGGGGGATCACTCTCAATTCTATTTTTCAGCTCTTTACAATGAGGCAGATTCACTGACATAATCCCATCCTCCTTTTCCCTAAATCTCCCCTTCCAATACCTTTTATTCCCTCCTGGGAATACTAAGTATTTATCAGAAATGGCCAAAGTAAACTCCAGGTGTGGCTTCAGAGGGTTCCCTTCTCCTGGGGCTCAAAAGCTTCTCAAGTGGGCCTGCCTTCTGCCTGGTTAGGACAGGCTGGGTGCCGGAGAATATTTGTGAAAAACTTGGTTGGAGGTAGGGGACAGCTAGGGTGGTAATTACTTCTTCTAGGCAGTCTCTGGAAATGATCCCTTCTAGACAAACAAGAAATGACACATGGAATTGACACAAGGATTGTTAAAGCAATAATAACAGTAGGATAAGCAATCTCAGAGCAAACCCTCTGAGCTTGAGATAATAATCAAAGAGCAGTGTTTTCTAGCTTGAATTACTTCCTTGAGGTGAGAACCCAGCCATGTTTTCGGTCTGGACACTTACTCCTAGAACTAGAAATGAGAGTGCAAAATGTATTTTGTTTTTTCTCCTGCCTATTCAGAGTTGCAGAAATCAAATCCTATAGTTCCAGATCAGTCTTTAAGTTTTACTCATGCTTTCTATTCTTAGTTACATCATTTCTATGCTAAGAGAAGTTGAAGGAGTGTAGGGAATGCGGGCTCCCTGGTCTATGCTGTGATTTGGGAAATGTCCTTCACCTTTATCGTGGTCAGCTCAGAAAAGTATTCAGGCCAAGGACAGTCTCATGGCAGTGGATGGTCCAAGTTCCCAAGAAGTGTGGGGGGAAAACAATGAAGTAAGTGAGGAATCGTTTGGGGATGGGTAGAGAGTTCTGGGGCTCTGGCTGGTTGGAAACCAGGGTCCCCACACTGGGCCCCGGCTGCTGAACTTCCCCCACTGCCCAGACACCCTCAGCTGATTCAACTCAAGCAGCTGTTAATGGGTGGAGATCACTGCAACCCACATGCCCTATGGTGTAGGTCAGGAGCCAGCCTCGAGTAGAGTAGGGGGTGGGGATGTTGTCAGCTGTTACCAGCAGGATACAGGGCACATCAATGTCCCGGGAATGCAGTTTTCAACAAGAAGGTGGAGAGAGCCACTACTGCAGTCTAGGGGATGCATCTGCTACGTGAGCTGCAACAGCTGCAGAGGAAGGGCTCATTTCTGCAGTCAGTATTAGTTGATACATAGACTTCTACAGAAGAAAACTTCTGGGTGACTAGAATGTCAGTTCACACTCTGTGGTATGTGGCATAGGGACAAGAAAGCACATTCCAGACTCTAAATGAACCACTGCATTAGAGTGGTTACAGGAGATGGGGTTTTAAAAAAGAAAGAAAAAGACTGCAGCATGTCTGCAGAATAATCAACTTGATTGGAAATTGAAGGAATATATTCTTGATTTCCTCTTGCATGGGAAGAAGGTTGTATGTGTCAATAAAAAGGATATTTAGAGTGAATGCTTCATACCTGTTAAAGGGCAGCTGTGATAAAGACTAGTAATGATGAAGAAGCTGGCAGAGCTGTTTCATTTCAGCAGCCGAGCTCCTTCTGATGAGAGACCAAAGGATCAGCTCCTGCCCCACTGCAAACAAGGGCAGGTGCTCTTGAGACCGTGCCTCTTGCCAGAGTGTTTATGAGCAGGAAACTCAGGAATCCAAAGCACTTCCCTGAATGTGGTATCCCCTGCTTAGAGGCTGATAAGAAATGAACCCTTGATTGCTTTGGTCCTGGAGTTAGCTTCATTTCTCACTGCCGGATCATTCAGATGAACAGCTGCTGACTGTCCCAGTCCTGGGACCTTCCAAGAAGAACCACACTTTTTTAGTATAAACAGATCTTGGAGTGGATCAGTCTGTCTCAAAGGAAGAAGGGTGCTCCCTGTCATTCCAACAGTACCTTGAGTCTTGCAAGACGTGGGATCAGGTGAGCAAGGTTACCCTTTAGGCAGTGATTTGGGAACTATTTTGTCAACTGAGTCAACAGCTGATGGCTTTAGTATAACCTGTTTGTTTCTATGTAACATTTATTTGGGCAGATATTAGCATCATTCTGAGTTTGGTAAACTGGTCTGGGGGCCTCCTGTAAGCAATGGTAGTTTGGTGATGGAGGCATTATTCCCCCAGGAGGGGCAAAAGGAATCTACCCTCTGTGAATGTTACCTGAACAGTCAGAAGAATGAGGGCAGAATACTTGGGTCTGGATAAAGGCTGCAAAAGAGGAAAGAACATCAGGGACCAGAGAGAGGGCATGCAATGTTTGTTACTGATTTTTCTTGAACCTTGGGGATTATAGGAGAGTACTGGAGTTTGAAGTCTTCTTTGAAAGGAAACTGGGGAGGGCGGATGTATTCAGGAGGCAGCATTGCTGTGGAGGGTGACATGAAGAGCGCCCTCTGAGTCTGTACAGTACGCAACCTGCACAGTCCTTTGTGGCTACCCTGTCGGGGGCCTCAGTAGCCCGCTCAAAATGTCTAGCATTGTCCCAAATCCATTTCTTTCTGAACCCTGTGGCTTTGGACTTTGGCTTCCAGGGAAAGGAAGTCTTTCTTCTTCTTTTTTTTTTTTTGAGACGGAGTTTTTTGCTCTTGTTACCCAGGCTGGAGTGCAATGGCACGATCTCGGCTCACCGCAACCTCCGCCTCCTGGGTTCAGACAATTCTCCTGCCTCAGCCTCCTGAGTAGCTGGGATTACAGGCACGTGCCACCATGCCCAGCTAATGTTTTGTATTTTTAGTAGAGACGGGGTTTCACCATGTTGACCAGGATGGTCTCGATCTCTTGACCTCGTGATCCACCCGCCTCGGCCTCCCAAAGTGCTGGGATTATAGGCGTGAGCCACCGCGCCCGGCCTGGAAGTCTTTCTTCTTGAGAGCTCTTATGAGAGTAATTGGCTCTAGATCACCCTAGAAAATCAGACCCACAAATTCTGGGTTAGAATAATTAAGCTGATTAACACAGCTTTGGTTTCTTGATCTGAAAAATGGAATATTAATGCCTACTTTGTATGTTAGTTGCAAAGCCGAAATGATGCACCCATACCCCTTAGCACAGAACTTGGAACAATGGTGGGTCTTTCCACTTGCCTCCGAGGCCGCCCTCTTCTGTACTCCCTTGTCTTAGTGAATGGCATTGTTATTCATCCAGTTTCTCCAGCTGAAAACTTCCTTTTCCTTCATCCCTTCCCTAACCCACCCTATCCTTAAGTCACCCAGATGGCTGCAGTGACTGGCAAACTGCTTTCACCCTGCTTCCAGGGAAATCATTTTGAAAGCATCTTTCACACCTTTCCTATCCCTCCCTTAAAACCTTCTCATCATTTTCCATTGCTCTTAGGAGAATGGACACACTTTTAGCATGACCTGATCCACTATCCAGATTCTTTCTGGTTTTTCCTCCTGCTCTCTTTGGCTTAAATAACTCCTGCCTCTTAGATTAAACAAAGAGAGGCCTCTTCTGAATGAGCCCCCTCCCTTACTCCCTTGAGTCTAAGTCAGATTTTTGGGTAATTTTTCAGATCATTTATTTCCCCTTGTGACTATATCTCTATGGGGCACATTTGTTTGATTAATGCCAATTTGGTGAGAGTGGGAACCAGGGTCTGTATCATTTTGCTCACCATTGTATCTCCAAGTTCTGGTACAGTACCTGATGCTCAGAGAGTGCTTTTATAATTAATAAACCCGAAAGGCAAGAGTCCTGCACAAAGCATGGCACATTGTAGTTGCTCAGTAAAAATAAACGGAGGGCAAGGTTTGGATTTTTGGAGGTCTGAACCCGAAGTAGGACCGGTGACAGTAGGCAGGAAGCCATTATTGGTTTGCTAGAAGAAGGTGAAGGACATTAATATCAAGGAGGACCATATTGTGCTTCACACATAGTAAGTACTTAATTGAAACTGTTATCACCAAATAAAAATCGAATTTTTAAGCATTCGTTGAACTAAAGCATGAATGGAGAGAGGCAGAGGAGAGGCACGGGCACTCAAAACCTCTGTAAAACTGCATTGGGTAGACTGGAACCCTTAGAATCATAGGTTCTCCTCTGTGTGGCTCAAATGCTAGAAGCTTGACTTCCCCAAGGCCAACCACTACACCAAGTCAGCCCAGCCTATTCTCTTGCTGCCCCTGGACCAGTGCTAATATGAGAGACTGGCAGGGAAGCTGTTCAGAGTCCTTAAGAAAAGATTAGGCATTTCAGACTTCCTGTCCAGCCCTGGCACTGCTGACCACATTTACCGGGAGCCTCTCATCCAGCCAGTGAGATTGTGGTCGGGCATGATCATGGTCTCCCACTTCATCTAACTCTCCTGGATGTGGCCAGACTTTCCCAGGTATTTGTTTTAGCCTATAAGGCCAGAGTCTTTTTGAACTGATGATGCCTGGGAAAATTGCATCTCTTTGGCTCCATGCATTTGATATTTCTTGCTTTGGCTGCCAGGAAGCTTAAAGCTATGTTGGTGCTTCATTTTCTTTGCCTAGCATTTCTGAACTAAAGCTTTTTAAAAAAATGTTATTAGTTTTAATCTCATTAGAGTTGTTTTAATTTTTTTTTTTACTTTAATGTATATGTGCTTTTTATTATAAGTGTGTTATCCTTTCGGTTACTGGCAGGAATAAATAAATATATCTTATAATAATGTTGTGACCTTGAATGTCTATTGGCGACCTGTCTGTCCTAGTTCAGGGTTCATCTACTCAAATTTAAGAATTAGCTTTTTTTTTTAGCAATGGGGAATATAGTGCAGGACTTCAAAATAAGTAGCCGAAAGGAGACATCAACACAGACCAAAGTTTGTCTGTGTTCTCATCCTTGATGATTGCCAACCTCCCTGCGAGCAGCAATAGCCACACATTCTTACATCCGAGCCCATAAACTGGGAACTGTGAGGCAGCCCCTGGCAGAGGCTGCCTGCCCTCAATCAGATCCTGGGGGATTTTCCTAGAGTATGAGTTGTGGATTTAGGAGGCCTTTAGAAGGACTTTTGTCCTCCTTCCCACTTCTTGCCCCCTAAAGGCAGTACAGCGTGGTGGCTAATCATGTGGGCTCTGGAGCCAGTGCCTGATTTCAAATCCTAACCCTGCTGCTTTTACTTGCTTAGTCACATAATCCTAGTTTCTTAGCCGCCCAGAGTCTCAGTGTCAATATCTGCAAATGAGAACAGTAGTAGCGTTGCCCTCACAGGGCTGGTATATGTGTGTGTGTCCTGAGACAGGACATGATCTCCACCCACAGCGATGAAAACATGAAAATGCCACTAGTGGACAAGAGCCAGGAAGCCCTGTTTACATTTCACAGAAACAGGAACAATTCTTAGCTTTCTTGCAATTCAGTTAGAATTTGTGGAATATGGCCAGGTGCAGTGGCTCTGCCTGTAATCCTAGCACTTTGAGAGGCCGAGGTGAGCAGATCACCTGAGGTCGGGAGTTCGAGACCAACCTGACCAACATGGAGAAACTGTCTCTTTAAAAAAAAAAAAAAAAGAAAAAGAGAATTTGTGGAATATATGTCTTAGCTCTAAAAGATACTTTTTAAATTTCATTTAACTCCCACAATGGTCTTGTAAGGTAGGTACTAATCTCCTTTTACAGTTGTGGAAACTGAGGCTTAGTGAGTTTGAGAGGTTTGCCCAGGTCGGGCATGGTGGCTCACGCCTGTAATCTCAGCACTTTGGGAGGCCAAGGCCGGTAGATTACCTAAGGTCAGGAGTTTGAGACTAGTCTAGCCAACATGGTAAAACTCCGTCTCTACTAAATACACAAAAAAATTAGCTGGACGTGGTGGCAGGCACCTGTAAGCCCAGCTACTTGGGAGGCTGAGGCAGGGGAATTGCTTGAACCAGGGAGCTGGAGGTTGCAGTGAGTGAGATCACGCCCCTGTACTCCAGCCTGGGTGACAGATCCAGACTCCATCTCAAAAAAAAAAAAAAAAAAAAAAAAAGTTTGCTCAAGGTTGCACAGCCATAAAGAGTAAGCTGGAGTTTGCTTCCAGATCACCTGACTTCAGCTCTAGGACCTTCTTCCTCAGAGGGCATAGGCACCTCTTCCCTAAGATCTGGAACATTTCATTCTCCTTAAATTAAAAGTGAACAGCTTGACAGGTTTATAGGAGGGCTGAGTGGTAAGTTAGTGAAAGTGCACGCACATGGTTCATGTTGACCCAAGAGGGGTTCATTCTTCTGTGCTGCTTGTTTTATATTAAAATCCTTTGGAAAACAGAATATCAATTTATTGAAATCCTGGCTATGAGAAAAACATGGTGTTAGGCCATCTGTGATTTGATTGAATAAGTTGTGAGATTCTCACTGCATGCCTATTTGAAACAAAATTAACCGATAAACGATTTGGAGGAAAGAGTGTGACTAGCTTTTAGAGTGATTAGAAATACTGTGGGCATTTGGTGAACTGTTAAGAACAAGAATGCATTTTTAAAAGAGTTTAAATGCCTCTTATTTGCCACCAAGGTTATTAGCACAACTTTTGGTTTTGTGGTTTCTTCACATTGCCATTCTCTTGTTGGTGGCTTAAATGTCACTTGGATGGATTGGCTGATGCCAGAGGTCCTAGGCAGAGAAGCTCCAGAGTTAGAACTCTTGTCGTGTTGAGTTCACTTTGGCTCTCCAGTTCGCCGGTTTAGCAGCGCCCCAGAAAACTGTGGACTGTGCTCAAAACACACATAGAAGTGAAGGAAAAGGGGAAGAAAGGAAAGAAGGAAGGTGGAGGCAGAATTGTCAGGGAAATCGGAGAAAAGAAAGAGGTAAAAGGATTCAAGAAGGAAGCAAGTCTGAAAAGTGGTGAGGCACGGAAAATCCTTTCACAGTTCAGGACAGGATGCATTGTAAGTGCAACAGTTCTTATGTCCAAGGTCACTTCCCTGGCACACCAGCCAACCCAAAGTCACCCCAAAACTGGGAATTGGGCAAAGGCAACTAAAACTGCTTATTGAAAGCCTGTCATGGGATGGTTCTCTCTCACAGGAAAATTCCCTAAGCGCGATCTCTGAGGCTATTTGTGAGACGATACTTACAAATCATTCACAGGAATGCTGGAAGCACAGCAAGACACATGAACGCTAGCTACCATCATTGAGGTTATTATTTAACACGCACTTTGACACAGTGTTCACCAACATGATTTTCTCAGAAGGGATGATGGAAAGGGACAAACAAAACCAAAATCAAACAGGACCTGTAAGAAACAGACCCGGGCCCCCGATAAATAAGTGTCATTCCATTTGGTGTCAGGTAAATAATCCTAAACACCTGCACAGCCCCGATGGACATAACGTCATTGACATAAAATACATGTCTGACACATAGTAACGACCCTAAAGAATCAGGGGGAGAAGATCATTTAAACTTAGTGGCCTGTTTAAAAAGAAAGGTGTGGTGCATAAGCGATTTCAGAACAATTTCCCACTCAGATAATTAACATAGAAAAAAGTAGAAAAGAAGTTGTGGTTTGCAGGGTAAGCTTTGGTTGTCTGACAAAGCCTCTTGCATAGGAGACCTTGTTCCTGGGTGAAGCCAGATACATGAAATGTCATGGTTTATAACAAGTGATCATGAGTCAGGATGGAAGGTGATGGTGCAAAAATGTGAGTCTGATGTGAGGAGGCATAAATAGGCCTCAGCACTTACAAGACATGAGCAGCCCGGCTCCCCACTCCCATTCTCAGTCGAGAACTAAATCTGGTTCTTGACTCCGGAGGAGGCACAGCAGTGACCACAGACGTATAAAATAAGGTCCCTGAGAGAAGCCCATGAGAGAGCAGAAGACTGCTGATGGCCTTGCAATTCTTCAAAAGGTTCTTACCGAAGAGTTCCCACCCATGGAAATTATTTCTTCCCCTCACTTGAAAAAACAGGACTTTTAGGATGAGTGGCTTTTTTTTTTTCCTCTCTCTTAAGGAAGCCTATCCATCCATTAAGGTCCTTTTTTTTTTTTTTTTTTTTTTTTTTTTTGCTGCAGAAAATTAATGAAAGGGTACAAAAAGAGAAGTGTGCATGCTGGCTTCCTCCTCTCCAGCAAGAGCAGAGGCAGAAGCTCACCCTGGATGTAGAAGCATTTTGCTCCTTTCTGCTTTCCTCAGAGGCAATTTCTGTAGCAAGTGGTCAGTGGTGCTGGCCAGAACAGCACCTGGCTCTTCGAAGATAGAAACGTCACAGCATGTGGACAGATCAGCTGCTCCCTGCCACGGGTCTGTCTGAGAGGACAGGACATGTGCCTGGCTACTCCCTGAGAAGGCAATGTCCCTTGGCCCCTCTCCAGGGAGGCGAGAAGGAGCAAATCCCTATCTGTCTCCCATTCTTGATTCTTTACGGTTACATCTTTCCCCTGGCCCTTACCAAGCTGGTTTGGTTTTCATGCAACATCTCCTGGTCAAACTATGGGGAAGGATTCACTCATCCTTCATTGACTACAATATAAAGAGACTGCTGGAGCTACTTCCTTTTGGAGGACTGGCTTCTTGCAAGGAAAAGTGGGCAGTCTTTTAGCCAATTCTTGTGGATTAATTTACAACTTTGATTCAGGTTTTGTTTTATCTTTTGAGTGTTTACCAAGGTCATTGAGAGAACCTTTTTTTTTTTTTTCCCCCTCTTTAGATGGTGGGCAAATTGCAAGCATGGTCTTAGGAAATGTATATAGGTCACAGAAAAAGATAAACAAGAGGGAGACATTTTATTCCCTAGGTTACTCTTTCTTCTAGTATTTAATTATGAATCTGCTTTGTAAGACCCTAAAATAAAGCCATCCATGAAGCAAAGCAATTTCCGTGGCTTTGTGACTGATCATGAGCTTGCCATTTGGCTGATACCCCTGGACTGTGGCCTGAAGTGTCATTACTCTTGGCTCCAGTCTCCAGAAAACCCAGACATAAACTTGCTATGGTGGATGCAGATCAAAATGCCATACCAGAGCTGGCTTTTAAAATGTTTTGAAAAATTCATTATCCCTCTAAGCCATGAGATCACTTTGAGCCTTATGGGGAACAAATGTGTTTCTCACTTCTATGGAATTATTTCATGCCAAAATAGCCTCCTGACCAAGCACAACATCTCTGTAAAAATCAATTCGTACACAAAAGGTCTCGTAGGCTGGCATTTACATAGACGGCTTTGATGAATCTCGTAACTGAGTCACACTTGTTACTATTGGCCCCTTTGTTGGCCTTCTGCTGTCAGCAGGATTTATATTCAGCCACCCTGGATACACCCTGACCGGCCACTGCAGGGAGTGCTGTGGACAACAGCCATCAGGATTCTGTGTGTTTAAGCACAGCATTCTATGGCCATGATCTTTTATTTATGATTTCTTGTTGTGTAACTGTGAGTTATTTTAACAATTATAGAATCACAGACCCTTACCTTTGAAACTACTATAGAATCATAGGTTTTTGTTTGTTTGTTTTATTTTTAGAAACAAGGTCTTGCTCTGTTATGCAGGCTGGAGTGCGGCTGGTGGCAAGATCACGGCTCACTGTACCCTTGAACTTGTAGGCTCCAGCAGTGCTCCCACCTCAACCTCCCAAGTAGCTATGACTACAGGCATGTGCCACTATGCCTGGCTAATTTTTTATTTTGTAGAGATGAGATCTCATTATGTTGCCCAGGCTGGCCTTGAACTTTGGTCTCAAATGATTCTCCTGCCTAGGCCTCTCAGGCACGGTGGCTCACACCTGTAATCCCAGCACTTTGGGAAGCTGAGGCAGGAGGATAACAAGGTCAGGAGATCGAGACCATCCTGGCTAACAGGATGAAACCCCGACTCTATTAAAAATACAAAAAAAAATTAGCCAGGCATGCCTGTAGTCCCAGCTACTCCAGAGGCTGAGGCAGGAGAATCGCTTAAACGCGGGAGGCAGAGGTTGCAGTGAGATGAGATGGTGCCATTGCGCTCCAGCCTGGGTGACAGAACAAGACTCCATCTAAAAAAAAAAAAATGTTGAAATTAGAGGCATGAGTCACTGTGCCCAGCCTAATCACAGATTTTTAACATTGAAACAGGTGACTTTAGACATCTATTTCAATCTCCTTATATTTCAGGCTTAGTTTCTTTATAAGGTAGTAAACAAGCAATAAGGCATATTTGGAAAACAGAAAAGCAGGAAAATTACCCATAAACAGAAAAAATTAAAACTAAAAATAAAATCACCACTTTCATTGAAGCATGACTCTTGGTGATATTTGGGCAGGTAGTTTTCTTAGTCTTTCTTCCTTGTGCACAGGACTTAAGATATTTGTCTATCTTGCAACCTAGATTTTTATTTTACTTAACATTCATTATTTTCCTATGTTATTACATAGTATTCAAAATCAATATCTTAAATAATAGAATAAAGTTTAATAAGACATACTGAGGTTAAACCTTTTCATTTTCCCTCCTTTTTGCTATTGTTAATTACGATGACAAACATCTTTGCACATAAAAACATTTTATCCTGTTTTGAATTATGTTCTTAAAATGGCTTTCCTAATATGCAGTGATCAGGGCAAAAGATATTAATATTCTTAAGCATCTCGATACATGTTTTTCAATTGACTTCTGGGTGAGCTCTTCCCAAATTTCAAGATTCAGGGAGGTTAACTAGTCCCACAGTACATTGCGACAGAGTCAGATACAGATTTGAGGTCTCTTGACCCCAAAGTCTATGCCCCTGACAAGTTAGAGAATTTGCGCGGTGTGAGGGGGAGTAGCATGCTAATTGTATACAGCAAGGAAGTCAGCAAATAACCTGAAGTGGCCTGGCTGCTGAGTGGAGACAAGGGTAACAGAAACTGTGCCACGCCAGTTACAACTCTGCTAATGAGACCACAAGGTAGAATCTGGCTAGAGGGGGCTAATTCCTCTTTGTCTTTTCACTTCCTCTCTCAATTATTTCAAAAAGATCGAGCTTATGGAGCAGTAAAGCCATTGCTGCTCTGCTCTCAGCACAGCGTTGCCCTTCATAACTGCTGTCACCTACTTGATCTCATTTGATCAGCCTTGGGGAGGGTGCGTGTTATATTTATGTCACACATGAGAGGAACAAGACCAGAGAGGTTAAGTCCAGCCTTGCCCAGAGACACACAGCCTGTAAGTGGCAGAGTGGGCATAGATTCTGTCTTCTAATTCCCGATGCCTCTTGCAAACAAAAATTGATCTATGTTTTCAAAAGATAGTTTGAAGTTCTCATTGAGAGCATAGTGGTTTGGATTCATCTACATGAAAGAAAATGAGTAAAAATACAGGCACTTTTCTGAGAGGAGGCTATTCAACGATGAAATCTATTCATGCTGAAGTCGCTTTTCTTACAGGAAAACATACCCATCAAGTTTTGGAGTTGCGTGTGATGGACTCTGATGTACAGGAGGTAACTGTGAGATTAATGAATGTGTCGCTGGTGGAAACATGCCGAGCCCAACAGGCTCTGGAGACCAAGTGTCACATGTAATGAGAAGAAGGCACCCGAGAAGCAGGGTCTCTGGTGGGCTGTGAGCCTCACCCGACATGCCTGTAATGGGATGACAGGTGACTGCATGTCACTTACAGTCGTCTCAGCTGAGAGTGCTCTGTAATGTGGGAAAAGAAGTTTAATTGCCTATAACATCAACTCTTTCCCTGCTACAGAGCAGGTGTAATTGTCAAATTCTGTCTTCCAAACTCCCCATTATCAGCTATTTTTTCATTTAGATATTCATTAACGTCCCCAAAGTCGAAATGCATCCCACATTGATGCGATAGGCAGTAATTTTAGTTTAGTGCAGTTTAATGTCACTTAAGCTAAATTATTCTCTTTCAAAACTCTAAGAAGGACATATATCTCCTGACCAATCTTTGGTATAGCCATAGCATGACAAAGACCACCTGATTGCTTAATTCAATTGCACAAAGGTGAAGATGCATCAGATGCGTCGGCCTGTGGATAGCGTTCCTGGGTTGCCTGTGTTTTCCAGTCTTTCTTAAGCATTTGATTAATTCACACTGGTGAATAAAGCAAACTGCAAACATAATTGAAAGAAAATCTAGACAGATGGAAGTCAAGGTTAATTTGGACTTGTAATTCTGTATTCATGAGAGTTTTTGGTTGATACTTGCCCTGAAAACCTAACATGATTTTTTTTTTTTTTTTTTTACGGAGAAGTCTATTGTCTAATTGGATGATATGTATACAGTATGATAATTCCTTTACAGACCCTGTGTGTTGGGAAGCTTCAGTCTATGCCGAGGGAAATATACTTGGGATGATATTTCCTTGTAAATGTTGGGTGGGAGTGGAATCACTGACTCTGAGACTGATCTGCATAGTTGTTAAATCATGCATGCCTGCTAAATAGTATGCTGTGGGCAGGGGTCCGTGAAATAAATCCTTATGTGCCCAATTCCTAGTTGTCCAACTCCTTTCTGAATATACTTCTGCTTTATTTTAAAGGTAGAACAGAAAGCATTGAGGGGCAGATAAGAGCAATCAAATTCAGCCAGTGTCTTGCCATGCCTGATATCCCATGCTGGGTCTTGTCTCCTGTCTGCATTTCCTCAAAATACCTTTTCACCACTTCTTATCCCTACCACTCCCCTTTTGGCAGAACCTGCTCTTGGTCATCGTGCCAGGGAGTTAACATCTATCAGGGTTTCCTCTGCAGCTACATATGTTATTTTATTTGACCTTCACCATAATCCTCTGAGACAGGCATCATTATACCCAATTTGCAGAGGTGGAAACTGAGGCTCAAAGAGGTCAAGTAACTTGCTCTAGGGCACACAACTAATGAATGTTGGAGCTACGTTTCTAGTACAGCATACCTGAGAGTCTTAGCTGATATTTCCACTTCAACAGACTGCAGGGACATAAACACTTACTTCAGGAAGAGGAGTCATTCCGACAGCGCTGTTTAAACTTTCGTGTGCCTAGGCATCACCTGGGAATCTCGGTGAAAGGCAGACTCTGATTCAGTACACTTTGGGGTAGGGCCTGGGATTTTGCACTTCTAACAGGCTCTCAGCAGCTGGTAATGCTGCTGTCCCCCAGAGCCAACAAATCTGAGTAGTGAGAGTCCAGAGCATTCCTGCCTCCTTTAAATGGTGCGTTAGAATCTGAGGGGGCTGCACAGCTGGGAGGAGGTGCCCAGCGGTGGAAGTGACAGGCTTCTCCCGAGGAGGTGTGGCCTCGCTGCAATCACACTGCGGTGAGATGCCTGATGGGCCCTATCATAGCTATTGTATTTCAGGTGAGATCATTGGTTTGGGAGGAAAACGGAATCTTTTGGCCGGACGAGGTGGCTCACACCTGTAATCTCAGCATTCAGGAGGCTGAGGCTGGAAGATGGAGCACAGGAGTTTGAGACCAGCCAGAGCAACATAACGAGAACTCGTCTCTACTAAATATCAAAAATGTGCTGGGCTTGGTCACGCATACCTGTAGTCTCAGCTAGTTGGGGGGGCCGAGGTGAGAGGATTGCTTGAGCCTGGGAGATAGAGGTTGTAGTGAGCCAAGATCACACCACTGCACTCCAGCCTAAGCAACAGAATAAGACACTGTCTCAAAACAATCTTTCTGCAGTCACACCACCACGCAGAAAGCCATGGATTCTAATTACCTGTAAGGCAAGCCCTGCATGCAATACATATTTCTAATATGTATTAAAATTGCTTCATATCCCTTATGCTTTCCTCATGAAACACAGGGCCTTGTGAGAAGTGCTTCACAGTGCCTAGCAGCAGGGAGGGACTGTAAATACATTAATATGGCCGGGCACAGTGGCTCACACCTATAATCCCAGCACTTTGGGAAGCCAAGGCAGGTGGATCACCTGAGGTCAGGATTTCAAGACCAGCCCAGCCAACATGGTGAAACCCGGTCTCTACTAAAAATACAAAAATTAGCCAGGCATGGTGGCAGGTGCCTGTAATCTCAGCTACTCGTGAGGCTGAGGCAGGAGAATTGCTTGAACCTGGGAGGCAGAGGTTGGAGTGAGCAGAGATCACGCCACTGCACTCCAGCCTGGGCAACAGAGCGAGACTCCATCTCAAAAACAACAACAATAAAAAAAAATTAATAGGCTGGAGGGAGGAGTAGAAGAGAACTGAAGGAACTGGCAGTCTTTTAGGGAATGCAGGGCTCTTGACTGGGTTCTTTGAACAATCTCAGGAGGAGGAAAGCACACCACTCGCCCTACAGAAAACTTAATGTCTGAATGAAACTTTTCTTTCTTTTAAGACAAAACTCTTTACAGTTCCCCTCACCTTTTGGTCTCTTTCTCTCCTGATCTCAGTTATTTAAAATGTTTCTTCTCTTTATGTGATGTCATCTTCCCGGAAGTCCTTGTGACATCTGGATGGCCTGCACTTTCTGCTTTCTTGTCCCCACCCATTCTGTTGTTAGTGGTGCGTGCTTCCATGTGATGCTTAGTTATTTATGGTGTTCCTTTATTATTCATGCCTTTCTTCCTTTGTTCAAGGCTTTGGCTTAGTCACTACGCTTCTCTGATGTGTTCTTGGTTCACGCTTCATTTCTTACTGCCCTTTTGTGCTTTTCTATCCCTTTTCCCTTAACACAGAATTCTGCTTCTCCTAACATAGTGGGGAGCCCAGAGTGGTTTGTGGAACTTTGGTTCGGGGATGGTCAGCAGGCATCTTAGAGGTTTTAGGAATCATTTTAGGTGCAGTGCTTCATCAATTGTCTTTTGCTAGATTATGCTGTGGTAGCAAAAATCACCAGTGTCAGTGGCTTTCAGTATTAGAGGTCTATTTCTTGCTCATGTTACAAGTTGCTGAGGGTCAGCTGTGGCTCCAAGTGCCTTCTGTGTTTGGGAATGTAGGCTAAAGGAACAACAGCTGTCTGGGATATACTGCTTTCATGGTAGAAGAAGAGAGTTAGGGAGCCAACAGGATCCACTAATCGTTCTTAAAGCTTCTGCTCAGAACTGGAACGAGCTATTTCCACTCGGCCTTCATCAACTACAGCAAGCAAGTCACATGGCCAAGTCCAGTAGCAGTGGGGTGGGAAGTAACTTTCAGTGCCACCCAAGGCAGGCACTGAAAGTTACATGGCACTGCACAGGAACGGATTATTGTCATTTACAGGAAGGAAAGTTAATAAATAGGAGTAATATTGCAATCTACTACATGGTGAGAGCTAGAACTCACCATCTGGTAGGCATTGAACAGCACCACACTTGTATTCTATTGATGGTTGTATCAATGGGTTTTTAATTGGTCACAATAGATTGTGACCAATTAAAAACAAAAAAAAAAAATGAGATTTGGGGGACAGTTTCAATTAATGAAAACCTCCAGTAGCTATTAGTCATCTCTTATGCCTTCAGATGAAAATTGATCAGGGGTTGTTTTCATGGCCACATTTGGGATGACTTCAGATGGCATCTATGTCCCAGGTTAGGAGTTTGCGGAAGCTGGGCTAATTCCTTTAGGTCACCAGGGAAGTATTTATGGAATATGATTGCCTGGAAGATCCTTTAAATTCTCTGTACTTTTGTTTCTTCCCAATATAAGAAATATAAATTGAGAGTAACAAAAGACTCTCCTCATAGGGGATTCTGAAGATAAAGTTAGGTAGTACATGTAAAGCTCTTAGAACTATGTTTGGTGCATAATCAGAATTTTTGAGTGGGTGCTCTAATGACGATCATGATTCTTACTACTGTGATACATGAACCTCTGCAACACATATTGGGAATCTCCAAACCACCAGTTTTAGAGTCAATAGACAATCAGATTTATGTTCCTGAGTTAAAGATTTATTTATTAAGATAAGTAAACAAAACCAAAATTAACCCAAAAAGTAGGGGCTTAAATTTCTGGCCTCTTGAAAAAACTAGCCACAATTTCTCTTAAAGAGATTAATTTCTATCTAGACTGATTAATTTCTAGACTGTGTGCTCACCCCCTTCAGTCATTGTGTGGAGTGAAAATCCTTTAAAATTTGTTACATAAAGCTCTTGGTTTATTAGGTGAACACAGTGCATTTGGGGCTTGTTTCGTTGGGGCAAGTTGTGTGGTTTGCTGGAAAATTCCAAGCAAGGGCAGAGGAGAGGCCTCGGGCTTCTGTCTGGAAGTCAGTGGCTTGGCCTCAAGGGACAAGTCCTGGTAGAAATGGGTAAAGCTATGGAGGTTAGTGCTGTGTGGAGTGTTTACTAGTGAACATAATGAGGCTTCTGGACTGACGACTGCTTTTGTTTCATGTCCCATCAGTGGAGCCTGAGAGCCTTAGGGTGAAAGGAAAGGAGAGAGGGTTGTGGAATTAGAATGTCAAGCTCCGTTACTTCTCAGCTGTGTGAACTTAGGTATGTTCCTTAGCCTCTCTGGGTCTTGGTTTATTCATAAATGTAATGCTATGTAATATTTATTCATCATGATCACATATAAAAGCATTGCATAAATTCTTCAAATATTCACTAAATAATTTTATTTTCATAAAAGCCCTATTTGATAAGTACAGTTATCCCCATTTTGCACATGGGGAAACTGAGGTAGAGAGGGGTGAGTAACTAGCTATACTCACACAGGCAGGAAGGGGTGGAGTCAGGTTTTGAACCCAAGCAGTTGAACTCCAAAGTCTACATGCATACCCATCGTGCTTTGCTGCCTTTTGACAGTCAGCACATCATCTGGTGTTGCTGCTCTGAAGATCAAAGAGTAAGCCTGTTCATTTCTTCTAAATCCTAGTCCACTATTTATCATGTAGGAAGTAGATGCTCTGTAGACATTCATGGTTATTTCCCTTCCCCTTTCCTATTTCCTTTCTGCTGTCCTGGTAGACCCAGATAATCGGGACTAGTGGGTGCCTAGGAATAGGGTGAGAGACCTTGAGCCCCAATTTTCCCTGGGCAAGGGACTCACCTGACTCTCAAATTCACCTTGGCTCATTTATTGCATGAAGCTTTCGTTCACTTTTCCAGTCTTTATGGCACCAAGCTGGAAGGTATTATGTCATTTTGTGAAGCAAATCCTAAATCGAAAGGAATAATGGCCTAGTTTGGCGTCCCTCTCAGCACACACCATTGTATTTTCATATGAGGTCTCCTATTCAAGTAACATGTG
This sequence comes from Sapajus apella, assembly GCF_009761245.1. Taxonomy (NCBI): domain Eukaryota; kingdom Metazoa; phylum Chordata; class Mammalia; order Primates; family Cebidae; genus Sapajus; species Sapajus apella. Next base: position 8,280,924 of record NW_022436964.1, read on the forward strand.
AATGAGTTTTACACAGATTTTAAATGTGCTTTGGAGGTCATCTATCTTTAAAAACATATTTGATTTTTCCCCCCTTTATTCTGCATGGTTTCAAAGTAGGGACCTCCTTACTCCTTCCCTTGGTATAAATAACCTCTATGCGAAAACGTGTAGCACACACAGACTGACTGCTGTAAAGACTTGGCACACCTCTTCCGTGATTCTGTTTCTGTTTCCTCTTACTGGTGGTTAGGTTCTAAATTGTCCCTGTGGCTGGTGCCATGTTCCAGAAGCAGAAATATGTTGTGGAAAAAGTAATGGCTGCAGGGAATAACGAGAGGTGGGTTTTAGTGCTTTCCCTTCTAAGTAGGAGCTCTGTGACCTTAGCACATAACTGACCTTTTGTGGAATCCTGTTTCTTCAATTGCCAAACAAGGAGCCACTGTTACTTCAACTGTTCCAAACTAGGGGCTCCAGCATTTTGAGATCTCCCATGCTGGGATCCATTTTAATATTTCAAAACTAATAATACTGTGAAATGGGAAATAAAAACTTTTCAGACATGGAGTCCACAGAGAAAAGAGAAAATTAAAGAGATCACTGCTGGTGGAAAGTTGGGGAACAAGAATCAGTTCTTACTTGTTTTTGTGACACTGTGCACATAAAGTTCTTGGTTTATTAGGCCAGTCGGCATATTATTTGATCTCTTAAGTCTTAGCCAATCAGGCATGTTATTCACATCTCCAAGTCTTAGTTTTCTCATCTGTTAACATATGAGGATACTATACAACCCATATTAGAGGTTCAGAAGTTTGTTGTGAAGATTAAATGCATTTGAAGCACTCGGCCAATGGCACTCAATATACTGTGGCTATTTTTCTCGTTCTTCGGTGTGAGTTTAAATTTACCTAGAAGGGATATTTTAGATTAAACTAGCCCCCACCAGATTATGTCATAAATTTCCTTAGCTCTAGGGTGGGTTTATTTGGGTTGCAGAGAGCCCAGGGATGGAACAGTTAATCCCTACTTCCTTAGGAACTATAACCCAAGTGTACTTTGTGCAAGTCCTTCAGCTGGATAAGCAAACAACTGGCAACATCTTGGCCCAACCAGAATAGGCAAATGGAGAGAAGGGGAGAAGGGAGAGGGAAACATGAGACCAAATTCCCTGGAACAGACAAGGCATTCCTAGTCCTTGCTGTTTATTGCATACACATTCTTGGTGATCATTGCTACCATTGAACCAGGACTCACTATGTGCGAGGCACTGGGCTAAGTATGTCTCAGATACTGTTTTAATTTTCTTAGCCACTCAGTGAGCCACTCTCCTATCCATTGGCCAAAGCAAGTCACAAGGCATGCCTAGATTCAAGGGATGGAGAAAGAGACTTCTCTTTTTTTTTTTTTTTTTTTTTTTTTTTGAGACGGAGTTTCGCTCTTGTTGCCCAGGCTGGAGTGCAATGGCGCGATCTCGGCTCACCGCAACCTCCGTCTCCTGGGTTCAGGCAATTCTCCTGCCTCAGCCTCCTGAGTAGCTGGGATTACAGGCATGCGCCACCATGCCCAGCTGATTTTTTGTATTTTTAGTAGAGACGGGGTTTCACCATGTTGACCAGGATGTTCTCGATCTCTTGACCGCGTGATCCACCCGCCTCGGCCTCCCAAAGTGCTGGGATTACAGGCGTGAGCCACCGTGCCCGGCTAGAAAGAGACTTCTCTTGATGAGAGGAGCAACAATGTCACATTGAAGGGACACAGATAAAGGGTGGGGCCATTTTTGTCAGTTTGCAAATCTCCATTGCATAAGTAGTAAAGAAGATGATACATTTTCCTGGAATAACTTCTGCACCCAAGAAAAGGGGAGTCAGGCGTCAAATGCCTCCTTGTGTATGGAATTCCTCTCATTACAAACAAACAGCGTCCAAGAGGCAGTGTAATGGGAATGTGGCCCCATTGTTTGACATGCTCAGGAGCCATATTGTAACCATTTGGAGAATTTTGTGCTTCCTGAATTCACCTAGATTTTCACGTTCCAAAGAAGCCCCAGGCTAAACGTTCCTTATCTGTTATCCCAAAGCTCTGCTAAGTGCTACATGGTTAGTGTGTTATCCAAAGCTGTAGACATTCCTACCAGCGTTTCCAAAGTACAGAGACAAATAATGAACCTTAACTTCTAGAAGTAATCAAGGCCTTAGCTTATTAATTCATGAAAGCGGCTGTTCAAGGCTGAACCTGAAAGGTGCTCTGTTTTGTATTGTGGGGAGTTAGATGGATTCTTGGACGACTTGAGGTGGTTCATGACTTTTTTTCTATTTGTAAGTGACACTGGCTTTCTGTATTTGATAGTGACAATGTAGTTTTTGTGAAATAATTTTGCATATGTAAAAGTGAGTCAGCTAAAATGTAAGCAGATAATACAGGCGAACTATGGCTAAGGTAAAAACCACAAAGATGGTATGTGAATGATTCTTGGTAAATGGAGTCATGCGTATGAAAGCTTGGAAAGGCAACTGCCTAGTTGAGAAAATCGGGGCCTGAAAGTAAGAAAACGGAGGCCTGAAAGAGGAAGTGAGCTGCTGAAAGTACTACACCTACTAAAGAGCAGCTCTGGGCTCGGATGCAGCCTTCCTGCCTCTAAATTATTTTTATCTCCCACTGTACCAACTGCTCACTTCCTCTAAGCCAACAACCCTAAGTAAACAAAAATTACCTCCATGTGTGATCTGGTTTAGGTCTGTGTCCCTGCCAATTTCATGTGGAATTGTAATCCCCATTGTTGGAGTTGGGGGCCTGGTGGGAAGTGATTGGATCAGGGGGCAGATTTTTCATGAATCATTTAGTACCATCACCCTGGTACTGCTCCCGTGATAGTGAGCGGGCTCTCATTAGATTTGGTTGTTTAAAAGTATGTAGCACCTTCGCCGTCTCTCTCTTGCTCCTGGGCCCACCATGTGAGACGCCTTGATCCCCACTTGTCTCCCATCCACCTTGCCTTCCACCTTGCTTAGAAATTTCCTGAAGCCTCCGCAGAAGCTGAGCAGATGCCAGCATCATGCTCCCTGGATAGCCTGCGGAACTATGAGCCAATTAAACTTCTTTACCAGTCTCAAGTTTTCTTTACAGCAATGCAAGAACAGCCTAACACAGTGTGCAAACACATGTTTTGTTAAGAAATGTTACAAAATGTACAATATTTCCTACCATTTACAACTAAGCACTTTATATGCTTGGTGATAAGAATGGTAATTAGAATCATCATATATGAGGTTAATGTTTACCTTAGTATTTGGGGGAGTTGCCTCATATGTTTTCATGGACTTACACTATAATCAAAAATAAATTTGTATACATAACCTGTAAATATACTATATATACTTTGAGAAAACTATTACCTTATAAGCACATACTTGTATATCCAGATTAGATTAGAGAGAGATTTTCTTACCAGAAATCATGTTTACCTTTGAAAGAATAGGCGAAGATTAATAAATTAAAAATAAATATATTAAATTAAGTTATTGACGCATATGAAAGCATTATGTGAAGTAAAAGAAGCCAGTCATGAAAGATCACATATTTTATATGAAACATCCAGAAAAGGCAAATCCATAGAGACAGATTGTAGATTGGTGGTTGCTGGGGTAATGGAGAATAACTGCTTCATATGTATGCGGTGTCTTTTTTGGTTGATGAAAATGTTTAAGAACTAGATAGAGTGGTAGTTGTCCAATATTACAAATGCACTAAATGCCATTGAATTTTGTTCACTTTAAAATTGTTAATTTTATGTTATGTAAATTATGTAAATTTCACTTTTTATTAAAAATAACATTTATATGTTATTTTATATTTATAAATACATACTTACTCATATATACTTATATACAAGCCCATGCCTGGCATTCTTGTTATTTTGTTAGTATAGTGCTTCTCAAACTTTTTAGTCTTAGGATCCCTTTCCACTCTTAAAAATTAACGAGGATGCTCCAGAGCTTCTCTTCGTGTATGCTATATTTATCAATATTTACCACATTAGAAAAAAAATGAGAAAAATTATCTTTTAATCGTTAAAAATAACAAACGTATTTCATGTTAACAAAATAACATTATATTTTCCAAAACAAAAACATCTTAGTGAGCAGCAGCTAGTTCAGCTCACAATTCAAATGATCTCACAATTGCTTTTACTTCTAGACAACGCGTCGTCTACAAAATACAAAAGACATGCTTTATGCATACTTCCCATTTGACCACAGAGTATTAAAAAAGATATGTGTACTCAAGGTTTGGGATCTAAGTAAATTATTTTTTTTAATGTTTCATCGAGGAAATTCGTAAGTGAAACTGGCAATTTTGGTTCTATGAGGTCACAGCTGTGAAGAGTACAGTGACTACTAGCATACTTTGATAGATTAAGGCTCTAGTCATTTTACCCATGACTGCTTTTGTGCAAATGTCTACCCAGCATAAAAATCGTCAGTGCAAATGTCTACACAGCGAAAAAGGCAAATAGTGTCTTTTAATTTTCATGAAAATAGATTTGACCTCACAGATCTCCTGAAGGTTACCCAGGGAGCCTTATGGGTCTGAGGACCACAAATGAAGGACTTTGATTCCTCACAACTTTAAGCACACATAATTCACAGGACTTGTGAATTATGTGTGCTTAAAACATGTATGGCTTTAAAAAAATGGCAGTCCTCTTTCTTAAAGAACTGAGTGATCTTGACAGTGGAAATAACAAACGGGGCCTTGTTTTAATCAGGTTTCAGATCCTCTTCTCTGATATACCCCCACTTCAGGGTCTTTGCTGTACCCTTTGCTGAGAATGCTTCTCCTCCAAATGTGCAACAGTCTCTCCCCCACTTCCTTTGGGGCCTTAGCTATCATTCCAAGGAGGCTTCTTTGGCCACCTTATTGAAAATATTGATCCTTTTCCAACATATAGATGTGCACGCACATGCACACACACACACACACACGTACACAATTATTTTCCCGTTATTTTTTCTTAATATTTACCCCTATTTGATATATTACACATTTTTTTTAATTTCCTTGTTCCTCATTAGAATATAAGCTATGTAAAAGCAGAGGTTTTCATCTATTTTGCCAATATTTCCTAGAATAGCATCTGACACACCGATGCTCAGTAAACATTTGTCAAATGTTTGTTGAGTATAGCATAGCTAAAAGTTTGCTGTAGACATTAATTGTGTCTTAACAAAATGAGAGTGTGCAGACAGTCCCAACATGTATTACATAAAATGTGCAATGGAAAAGTGGTTTTATGATCAAATAAGTTTGCAGAACATCTTTTTCTTTTTTCTTTCTCTGTCTCTCTCATACAGACCACACGCATGTGGAGATTTATAGTGAACTAACATGAAGCACCTGAGAGGGCCTGTGATGTGGCCATGTATTAAACATGGTTAAATTCAATATCTTCAAACTTTTTATTAGTGTTCGCTGGAGCACACTTTGGAAAGTGGTTTCCTATGCACAGGCTCCCTGACTCACTTTTCATGATGACTGTGAGGGTTGATTGGGGTAAAAGCTATGAATTTGGTTAGTATATTCTGGAAAGCTATTCCAATGTAAGATTTTATCATTTGTTCAAGTGGAAAACAAAATTGTAAAATACTTCCTAATTTCTAATTTTGTTTGCTGGTAAAACAGTTTGGTGATGGAAAGGACTAGCAGGGGAATCTTCATATAATTATGTGTTTAATAAAAAACACTTTAAGAGTAATTCCTTCCAATTCAGATTGGTTTTGGGTGGGTAGGTGGGGGTTGTCAGGACAAAGTAGCAGGATTTTTTCATAATTTTAGTAGAGAGCTTAAGAAATGCTGTGATCCTGTTGGTATCTGTCACGAAACCAATTAACTCAGGAGAATGAAGAATACCTTGTCTGCGCAGATTTTACAAATCATAAAGGAAGAAAATCTCTAAAGACCACGTAATGTTCTTACCCCTCCTCAGAAATCTGTACTGTACTCTATCTAACTTTTCTAAAAGTGGGTGGTCTAGCCTACATCTCTTAGTAAATAGTCAACAGAGGTTCTCTCAAGGATTCAAGAGCTCTCTGGGCAGTGGGTCTTCTGGGTCCTCTCTCATTAACTTTTCATTAGTCAGAGAGAAGCTACCTGACTCTAGATGAGAAAAATGAAGCCATGAGGGCAATCGCTCCTTCCTAACAGCCTGCGGCTCCCCTTCTTGCTCATGACACCTTCCCTGCCTACAAAGAACTCCCACCTTTGAACATGCCCATGAGCTTTAAGAGTTGACTCTTCCACCTGCCCTTCACTTTTCCTTCTCTTCAGCCGTCTTCAAAGAGAATTCTTGGCTCTCTAACTGGCTGACCTGTTCCTGAGGTCAGCCTGCATTCCTGTGCCCAGAGTCATCAATACCTTGACTCCTCAGTGGCCTCAAGGACCATCTGATTCGCCACATTGCTGACCTGTCTTCTGCAAAGCACAATTTCTGAGAAATCAGCGGGACCTGCGGCATCTTGCTGATGCAGCTATTGATCCCTACCTCTGCCTTGCTTGATCAGACCCGGAATCCATCGATAACATCACTACTGCTAAATCCCCACTTCCTGCTGAGTCCAGATTCCACGTCTCTTCCAATTAGGGTCACGGTGTTTCTTACATTATACCTAAGTAGTTTTTATGTTCTGTCTTGAGCAAGTGTATCCATTAAACAGGTATTCTCTCTAAGCCCCAGTGGCTGCAAGTGATATTATAAAAGGTAGCAGTTGCCTGTCCCTATAAAAGCATTTAACTGTGCATTATTTATAATGCAGAGAAAATTTTTCTTCTTCAAACGGCAGATTATTCATTCACCCATGCTTGATTACTGTACTCTAATGTCTCAGTAGGTCTTATGCATTAATCAAACAAACCTCAGGACAGATTCAGAAGCCTGGGAGATTACTTTTGAGTAGTCTGATTGGAGGAGTTCCTAGAAGGTCACCTCAGAGTCTTGAGTGCAGCAATTCCCCAAATTCTACCATTAGAAAGCTGTTCCCTTGATTGTGTGTGTGTTTGTGTGTGTGTGTGTGTGTGTGTGTGTGTGTGTGTGTTTTGGCAGGGTTTCACTCAGTCACTCAGGCTGTAGTGCAGTGGCGCAATCTTGGTTCACTGCAATGTATGCTTCCCAGGTTCAAGCTAGCCTCTAGAGTAGCTGAGACTATAGGTGTCCACCACCATGCCCAGCTAATTTTTTGTATTTTTGGTAGAGATGGGGTTTCATCATGTTGCCCAGGCTGGTCTCGAACTCCTGAGCTCAGACAATCTGTCCACCTTGGCCTCCCAAAGTGCTGGGATTACAGGTGTGAGCCACTGCACTAGGTCTGATTTTTTTTTTTTAATGAAAAATTTATAGGTCCTCTTAAAATGCACGTCCTCCTAGGATCCCTCTTCTATACCCATTTTCTTTTGTAGATTTGTTCTAGAGCATTAAAGCTTAAAGGGAATCTTGGACAGGCGCAGTGGCTCATGGCTGTAATCCCAGCACTTTTGGGGGTGGAGGTGGGTGGATCACAAGGTCAAGAGATCGAGACCATCCTGGCTGACATGGTGAAACCCCATCTCTACTAAAAATAGAAAAATGAGCTGGACATGGTGGTGTGCACCTGTAGTCACAGCTACTCAGGAGGCTGAGGCAGGAGATTCACTTGAACCTGGGAGACGGAGGTTGCAGTGAGCCAAGATCACACCACTGTACTCCAGCCTGGTGACAGAGTGAGACT